>NC_041393.1:188228368-188385856 GCF_002162155.2 Triticum dicoccoides | reverse complement strand
CAACTGCTTCCCGGTAGAGTTGGTCGGCGCAAATCAACGCATCTTTCTTGTCGGAGGGGACGGTGATGATGTTCATCGGCCCGGGCATCTTCAGCATGTTGTAGGCATAGTGTGAAGCCGCCATGAACTTGGCTAGTACTGGGCGGCCGAGATCCCGTTGTAAGGCAAGGGGATCTTGGCTACATCGAAAACAATATTTTCCGTCCTGTGGTTCAGTTCGCCTCCGAATGTCACGGGCAGCATGACTTTTCCCTTTGGCTGGCTCCTCCCCGGCTTAACCCCTTGGAACGTGCCCGTCTCCTTGAGGTCTCCATCGGGGATCTGCAGCCTTTTGACCACAACAGACGAGATCAAGCTTAGGCCGGCCCCGCCGTCAACCAACATCTTTGTCACCTTGAGGTTGCGGATTGTTGGTGAAACCAACAACGGCAAGCACCCGACTATAGTAGTGCGGTCAGGGTGATCCTTGGTGTCGAAGATGATGGGCGTGTGATACGTCTATTTTGCATCATGCTTTTATATCAATATTTATTGCATTATGGGCTGTTATTATACATTATATCTCAATACTTATGGCTATTCTCTCTTATTTTACAAGGTTTACCATGAAGAGGGGGAATGTCAGCAGCTGGAATTCTGGCTGGAAAAGGAGCAAATGTTAGAAACCTATTCTGAACAGCTCCAAAAGTCCTGAGACTCCATGAAACAACCTTTTGGATTTAATAAGAATTTATGAGTGAAAGAAATAGGCCAGGGGGCCCACACCCTGTCCAGGAGACACGCCCCCCTATAGGGCGCCCCCCTATCTCCTGGGCCCCCTGGTGGGACTCCGACATCCATCTTCTGCTATATCATCACTTTTACCCTGGAAAAATCGTGGGCAAGCTTACGGGACGAAACTCCACAGCCACGAGGCGGAACCTTGGCAGAATTAATCTAGGGCTCTGGCGGAGCTGTTCTGACGGGGACACTTCCCTCCGGGAGGGGGAAATAATCACCAACGTCATCACCAATGATCCTCTCATCGGGAGGGGGTCAATCTCCATCAACATCTTCACCAGCACCATCTCCTCTCAAAACCCCAGTTCATCTCTTGTATCCAATCTTGTATCAAAACCACAAATTGGTACCTGTGGGTTGCTAGTAGTGTTGATTACTCCTTGTAGTTGATGCTAATTGGTTTACTTGGTGGAAGATCATTTGTTCAGATCCTTTATGAATATTATTACTCCTCTGATTATGAACATGAATATGCTTTGTGAGTAGTTACGTTTGTTCCTGAGGACATGGGTGAAGTCTTGCTATTAGTAGTCATGTGAATTTGGTATTTGTTCGATATTTTGATGAGATGTATGTTGTCTTTCCTCTAGTGGTGTTATGTGAACGTCAACTACATGACACTTCACCATTATATGGGCCTAGAGGAAGGCATGGGGAAGTAATAAGTAGATGATGGGTTGCTAGAGTGACAGAAGCTTAAACCCTAGTTTATGTGTTGCTTCGTTAGGGGCTGATATGGATCCATATGCTTAATGTTGTGGTTAGGTTTACCTTAATACTTCTTTTTGTAGTTGCGGATGCTTACAATAGGGGTTAATCATAAGTGGGATGCTTGTCCAAGTTAGGGCAGTACCCAAGTACCGGTCCACCCACATATCAAATTTTCAAAGTACCGAACGCGAATCTTATGAACGTGATGAAAACTAGCTTGACGATAATTCCCTATGTGTCCTCGGGAGCTCCTTTATCATTATTAGAATTTGTCCAGGCTTATCCTTTGCTACATAAAGCATTGGGCCTCCTTTCTGCACTTTACTTACTTTATTTACTTGTTACTCGTTTCTATTTATCTTATCACAAAACTATCTATTACCTACGATTTCAGTGCTTGCAGAGAAAACCTTACTAAAAACCGCTTATCATTTCCTTCTGCTCCTCGTTGGGTTCGACACTCTTACTTATCGAAAGGACTTTGATAGACCCCCTACACTTGTGGGTCATCAAGACTCTTTTCTGGCGCCGTTGCCGGGGAGTGTAGCGCTTTTGGTGAGTGGAACTTGGTAAGGAAACATTTATATATTGTGCTGAAATTTTCTGTCACTTGTCACTACGGAAACTAATCCTTTGAGGGGCTTGTTTGGGGTATATTCACCCCAACCACAAGAGCAAAGATTTGCTCCTCAACCTACTGAACTTTATGAAAATATTCACTTTGAGATTCCTTCGCGTATGATAGAAAAACTACTAGCTAATCCATTTGCAGGAGACGGAACATTGCATCCCGATTTACAAAGTATCTTTGTGGATGAAGTTTGTGGATTATTTAAGCTTGCAGGTATTCCCAATGATGATGTCAAAAGGAAAGTCTTCCCTTTATCTTTGAAGGAAGATGCAATGACATGGTATAGGCTATGTGATGATACGAGATCTTGGAATTATAAGCGATTGAAGTTGGAATTTCACCAGAAGTTCTATCCTATGCATCTTGTTCCTCGTGATCGTAATTACATATATAATTTCTGGCCTTGCGAAGGAGAAAGCATCGCTCAAGCTTGGGGGAGGCTTAAGTCAATGTTATATTCATGCCCCAATCATGAGCTCTCTCGGGAAATGATTATTTAGAATTTTTATGCTCGGCTTTCTCTTGATAATCGCAACCTGCTCTTTACTTCCTATGCTGGTTCTTATATGCTGAAGACTATTGATTTCAAATGGGACTTATTGGAAAGAATTAAATGCAACTCTAAAGATTGGGGTTCCGACGATGGTAAGGAGTCTGGTATGACACCTAAGTTCTATTGTGTTAAATCTTTCATGGATACCGATGCTTTCCGTGGATTTAGCTCTAAGTATGGACTTGACTTTGAGATAGTAGCTACTTTCTGTGAATCTTTTGCTACTCACATTGATCTCCCTAAAGAGAAGTGGTTTAAATATAATCCTCCTATTGAAATAAAAGTAGTTGCACCTATTACAGTCGAAGAAAAGACTATTACCTATAGTGATCCTATTGTTCCTACTGCTTATGTTGGAAAAAACCCTTTTCCTGTTAGGATAAAAGATCATGCTAAAGCTTCGATTGTTTTTCATAAGAGTAATACTAGGACTTATACACCTCCTGAGCAAATTAATGTTGAACCTAGTATTGCTATGGTTAAAGATCTCTTGGATGAGGACTTAGATGGGCATGTTATTTCTTTGTTGGGTGAGACTGCTAATATTGCTAGACCTGATACTAAGACACGTTGACCTGTCGTAGGCATGCCTGTTATTTCTCTTAAAATAGGAGATCATTGTTATCATGGCTTATGTGATATGGGTGCTAGTGCTAGTGCGATACCTTATGATCTTTATAAAGAAATTATGCACGACATTGCACCCGTTGAATTAGAAGACATTGATGTTACTATTAAGCTTGCTAATAGGGATACCATCAAACCTATTGGGATTGTTAGAGATGTTGAAGTTTTGTGTGGGAAGGTTAAATACCCCGCTGATTTTCTTGTTCTTGGTTCCCCACAAGATGATTTTTGTCCCATTATTTTTGGTAGACCTTTCCTGAATACTGCTAGTGCTAAGATTAATAGTGAAAGGAATATTGTCACTGTTGGCATAGATGGTATGTCTCATGAGTTTAATTTTTCTAAGTTAAGTAGACAACCTCGTGAAAGGGAACAACCTAGTAAGGATGAAATTATTGGTCTTGATTCCATTGTTGTTCCTCCAACTGATCTGTTATAACAATATTTGCTAGACCATGAACATGATATGTTTATGAAGGAAAGGTGTAATGCCCCGGATTCGTTGCGCCAGGTGTCCGCCAGTTATTCGCCGTCCTTACCATGTCTTTTGCTTGCGTGTTGCATTTTGCCATGTTCAACATGCTATAACTTGCTGCATACTGCTCCATTTTGTGCGTGTAATATGTCAAATTGTTCGCCTCGACGAGTACTTCATTTCATTCCATTGCATCATATTCATTTGAGCTTATCTTGATGCCCGAAATGCTGTTGGAAGAGTGCATGTTGATGTTAATCTGCTGGAACTGTTATAACATGCTCATTTGTCATTTTTGCCATCTTTGATGTGTGCATCCTATGAACATGAGCTCTACATGTGTTTTGATATATGCCATGCCATATTTCCAGTGATGCCATCCATGTATTTTTGTGACTTGTGTAGTGAGTGCATCAAGCTTGTTAAGTGGGGTACTTGGTGTTGCTGTTTTCCTGACTGATTCTGTTATATTTTGTTGCTATGTAAACTTGCTGCTACAAGTCATTCTATGCATAATCTGGAGATGTTCACTAAATATGTTTTGTTATACATGTCTTTCTCTATCCATTCATGCCCCTGGTTGCATTTATAGCCTGCTTTAGCTTGTTGTAATCTTGCTCCAAACTTGCTAAATAATGTTGCTGTCAGCCTGTTAACATTAAGTTCAGTTTTGGCCATGTGTTTTGCTAGTGATCCATGCACCCTATTAACTTGCTCTTGCCATGCTTAGCTTCACAAACATGTCTTCTTACTGTTGGTTGCCTTGAGATGCCATGTATTACTCTGTGGTGAGTGGTACAAGCTCACCAACATGCCTACTTATTGTTGTTCCTGCCATGTTTGAATCTGTCATATAACTTGCCATGTTTACATGGGTGCCATCATATCTTCTGATCCTTTTTGGCTCATGGTCAGTAAGGGACTTTCGTTCTATGGGATTAGTAGATTCATGCCATGCCTTTGTTTGCCATGTTAAGTTCCTATAACATGTTGTTTGATAGCTCTAAACATTGCAACCTGATGTTGTTTCCTGATAAGTCTGGAACTGTTATTATTTGCAATCTTTCCATGTCCTTTTGAGCATGTTCTAGTTGTTTCTGGAGATAGCTCAGTGTTCATGTTTTGTCATACTTTACCTGTACTTCATGCCCATGCCTTTTGTTATAGTGTGGAGATGATGTAGCTTGTTGTTTTGATGCTTGCATTATGCCTAGTTGCTGTTTTGGACAGGTTGTTATTATGACTTGTATAGAGTGTATGTGTTGAACCGTTGCTCCGTTTTGAGTGTGCTCTATATAAAACTTGCTTGATTTTGCATGTAGTTTCATATTATAATGTTTCATCCTTGTTTTGGTGTGTTTTCTTGATGTTTGGGTGCATTTTGCATCAATGCCATGTTTAACTTGTTTTGCTCATATCTTCTAGGCCGTAGCTCCGAATTAAATGAACTTTATATGTAACTTGACTAGAATCTCGTGTAGATCATCTTGGTGCATCTTAACTTGCTGTTTAACAACTTGAACATAAGGTTTATTCAGTTCTGGACCAAAATCTAAATTTGCATATGAGGACTTACCGGAATTGTTATATGTTGTTTCCGGCCTCATTTAAACTTGCCTTGATGTGTTGCTCTTGTATGCATCATCTCTTGGCATGAGTAGCTCCATGTAGCTTTGTCATGCATCATGCTTGTTGTGCATCATGTCTTGTTTATGTGTGGTGTGTTTACTATGTTGTGTGCTTCTCGATAGTTCCCGTTTCGTTGTGATCGTGAGGATTCGTTCGTCTTCGCTTGGTTCGTCTTCGTGGCTTCATCTTCTTCATGGACTCGTTCTTCTTCCTTGCGGGATTTTAGGAAAGATGACCGCTACCCTGGATCTCACTACTATCATTGCTATGCTAGTTGCTTCGTTCCATCGCTTTGCCCCGCTACCTATCTCTTGTTGATCAAGCCACCCAAATTGCCATGTCAGCCTCTAACCTTTTTCACCCTTCCTAGCAAACCGTTGTTTGGCTATGTTACTGCTTTGCTCAGCCCCTCTTATAGCGTTGTTAGTTGCAGGTGAAGTTGAAGATTGCTCCATGGTGGACAGGGTTATGTTGGGATATCACAATATCTCTTATATTATTAATGCATCTATATATTTGGTAAAGGGTGGAAGGCTTGGCCTTATGCCTGGTGTTTTGTTCCACTCTTGCCGCCCTAGTTTCCGTCATACCGGTGTTATGTTCCCGGATTTTGCGTTCCTAACGCGGTCGGGTGATTTATGGGACCCCCTTGATAGTTCGCTTTGAATAAAACTCCTCCAGCAAGGCCCAACCTTGGTTATACCATTTGCCTCACCACCACCTACCTTTCCCTTGGGAGTAATTAACCCAAGGGTCATCTTTATTTTAGCCCCCCCGGGCCAATGCTTGTCTAAGTATTGGTCCAAACCGAGCGATGTCCGGCGCCCCCTGGGCAACCAGGGTCTATGCCAACCCGACGTCTTGCTCATCCGGTGTGCCCTGAGAACGAGATATGTGCAGCTCCCATCGGGATTTGTCGTCACAGCGGGCGGCTTTGCTGGTCTTGTTTTACCATTGTCGAAATGCCTTGTAAACAGGGATTCCGAGACTGATCGGGTCTTCCTGGGAGAAGGAATATCCTTCGTTGATCGCGAGATCTTATCATGGGCTAAGTTGGGACACCCCTGCAGGGTTATTATCTTTCGAAAGTCGTGCCCGCGGTTATGTGGCAGATGGGAATTTGTTAATGTCCGGTTGTAGATAACTTGAAACCAGATCCGAATTAAAATGCATCAACCGCGTGTGTAGCCGTGATGGTCTCTTCTCGGCGGAGTCCGGGAAGTGAACACGGTCTTTGGGTTATGTTTGACGTAAGTAGGGGTTCAGGATCACCTCTTGATCATTACTAGCTTCACAACCGTTCCTTTGTTTCTCTTCTCGCTCTCATTTGCGTATGTTAGCGACCATATCATGCTTAGTCGCTGCTGCAACCTCACCACTTTACCCCTTCCTTTCCCATTAAGCTTTGCTAGTCTTGATACCCATGGTAATGGGATTGCTGAGTCCTCGTGGCTCACAGATTACTACAACAACAGTTGCAGGTACATGTTTTGCGATGATCTTGACGCGAGAGCGATGTTTGCTTGTTTGGAGTTCTTCTTTTGCTTCTTCTTCGATCAGGGGATAGGTTCCAGGTCGGCAGCCTGGGCTAGCAGGGTGGATGTCGTTTGAGCTTCTGTTTGTGTTTCATCCGTAGTCGGATGTTGCTCTTATGTAATATGATGTTGTATTCGTGTGGCATTGTATGCCTCTTGTATGTATCCCCACCTATTATGTAATGTTGATGTAATGATATCCACCTTGCAAAAGTGTCTTCAAGATGCGCTTCTATCCTTGGTGGGACCTTCGAGTTCCTTTAGGATAGGGTCGCATCTTGGGTGTGACAAGTTGGTATCAGAGCCTCGACCGACCCTAGGAGCCCCCTTGATTGATCGTGTAGTTTGGTCGTTGTTGAGTCTAGAAGAAACTGTTTTTGGAGTCTAGTTATATCGGTGAGTAGGAATTCTTTTTACTCCTCAGCCCCTTCGTCGCTCTGGTGAGGAATCTTGACGTAGGTGTTTTGAATTACTTCTCTTCCCCTTCAAATTTTTCTTTAGGATCACGCAGTTGGTTTTCCGATTGTTGTTCCTCAGCTCTTTTCATCCGGTGCATTTCTCATCAAGTTGACTCGAGCCTCTTCATCTTTGCCAAGTTCAATCCTCAGTTGTTTTCTTTTTCCCACCTGCCCACCTCTTTTTTTCCTTCTTGGAGCCAGAGTCCATAGTCGAGTGTCCTTCCTACTCGTGCGAAGTCTTTGCTTTCTTTCCTCAATGATTTCAATCGGTGTTTCCTCTTGAAGTTATTCGTCGTTTTCCACTTCCAGTTGCCTTTGTTTTTCCCGCCCTCCCACCCTCTTCTTCTCGGAGCCTGAGTCTTTTTCGAGCATCAATTTCATTTGTGCGGAGCCTCTTCAGTCTTAACTCAATTGTTTCAACCGGTAAATTCTCGTCTGGCTCATCAATGTTCGTCTTGTTTTCTTTCCGGCGGGTCCAAATTCAAGTTTTTTGGGTTGATCATATTCTTTCCCTCAGCTCAAATATTTCCCTTTGCTCGTTCGCCTCTCGCCAGTTTATCCTTTCGGAGTACTCAAGACATCTCAGAGATTCGTCTGTGTTCGAACTAAGTCGAGGTTGTCACCTCATTCAAATATTTCAATTGTTCCGGTGCATCATGTATCTGTCAACAATCCTTTTCAACGGTGTTATCTCTTCAGTGGGCCCATAACCCACAGGGTTTTTTTCCCAGGATCTTACCTGACTCTTCTAATTATTCCGGAGCTATTCTCAATTCTTTTCAAGCATGACATAAGAATGGATCCCATCGGTCACATGCCTTTTCCAAGATCGATTTCAAATCATTTTCATTGTTGGCTCAACCCCTTCGCTTTTCATTCTTCCGGAGTATCTCAGGAATTTTGGTGGTGTTTCTCGTCATCATTTGAAGATCGAAGAAGAGTTTTTTCCGTTAAATCTTGCCCGTTCTCTCAAAGTTTCGTGGTTCTAACTTCATGTTATCCTCGTGAATTATTCCATTTGTCAGATATTCTTTCCTTACCAATCCGGAGTATGTCAGAAGTTGTTTTCCGTTTCTTTTCACCGGAGGCCAGCATTCCATTTATCATTCTCTATTTATCCCGGTGCTTCGTTCAAGTGTTCTTTAATCAGCCCATGATCTCTTCGTTCTTTTGCATCTAAATCCCCTCAAGCATATTTGTTCTTCTAATTCTTCCCGGTGATTCATTCTCTTTCGTCAGTCATTTCCAAATCCTTACGGTGGTTCATTCAAGATTCTTTTTCTTTGTTTATCATATTAATCCACTCGTTCTTTTCAATCCTACCGGTGGTTCATGAAGACCTTCTCAAGTTTGCGATATGTCACTTCTCAATATTTTTTTTCAAGAAGAATAAGTAGTATGAAAAATCCATTGCTTGTCATCAATTTAATTTGATGAAGGATAAGCATACAATAAATCTTATTCTTATTTCATCCAAGTGAGTAATCCTTTCTTTCGGAGTTTGTTCTTGATGTATAAATTCTAGTTCCAAGTGTTTTCATCTTTTCTTTTCCGGAGTTCAAATTTCCTCGGCCATTTCGTCGGAACCTCCATCTAATTCATCGTATGATTTTATCTTATTTCTTTTTAATCCTTCATTCTATCTCTTCATCCTTTTGTCACCGGAGTTCTTCATGGTGGTTCTTCATGATTTAATTCATTCTTCAAGAGTTCATCAAGATTTTGTTGATGGAGTTCAAGTATCTTTTCTTCTCGCGTCTCGAAGTGCAATTAATTCTCCGTATTTTTTTTGAAGTGGAGTTTTGCATTTCTTCGTTCTTCTCAGCTATTCAATCTTTTCCACTTGTGGTCGGAGATCACCTCATAATTTTGAGATGTTATCCATGAGTTCACAACAAGCAATTCTTTTCGTTGTTGATTTTCTCAACAACTCTGTTTAAACCTTCCTTCTAAAGATGCTTTCAATTTCGTTCGGGGCACAAGTTGTCATTTTCTTCTCCGTTCTTTTCATTCAACTCTTTCAATTCTTTTCGGAGGTTTTGTGTCATGTCTCCATCAAGTATCATTCCATCCTCTCGAGTTCATGTTCTATTCCTCCAATTTTCAGCCGGAGTGCTGCCTAAATCCTTTCAGTCTTATTTGTGTCTTATCTCGTACTAACAGGATTGGTTTCATAGTCTATTTGATTCCATGAGTTTTCGCTTCTCGTCATTCTCGCCGTTCCTCTCTTATTCTCGAGCGCTCTCGATTCTTTCCTTCTTCTCTTGAGTTCTTGTTTCACCTCATCCCTTTTCGCTTCCGTCTCGGTTCTAAGATCTCGGGACGAGATCTCTTAATAGTGGAGGAGTGTTGTAATGCCCCGGATTCGTTGCGCCAGGTGTCCGCCAGTTATTCGCCGTCCTTACCATGTCTTTTGCTTGCGTGTTGCATTTTGCCATGTTCAACATGCTATAACTTGCTGCATACTGGTCCATTTTGTGCGTGTAATATGTCAAATTGTTCGTCTCGACGAGTACTTCATTTCATTCCATTGCATCATTTTCATTTGAGCTAATCTTGATGCCTGAAATGCTGTTGGAAGAGTGCATGTTGATGTTAATCTGCTGGAACTGTTATAACATGCTCATTTGTCATTTTTGCCATGTTTGATGTGTCCATCCTATGAACATGAGCTCTACATGTGTATTGATCTATGCCATGCCATCTTTTCAGTGGTGCCATCCATGTATTTTTGTGACTTGTGTAGTGAGTGCATCAAGCTTGTTAAGTGGGGTACTTGGTGTTGCTGTTTTCCTGACTGATTCTGTTATATTTTGTTGCTATGTAAACCTGCTGCTACAAGTCATTCTATGCATAATCTGGAGATGTTCACTAAATATGTTTTGTTATACACGTCTTCCTCTATCCATTCATGCTCCTGGTTGCATTTATAGCCTGCTGTAGCTTGTTGTAATCTTGCTCCAAACTTGCTAAATAATGTTGCTGTCAGCCTGTTAACATTAAGTTCAGTTTTGGCCATGTGTTTTGCTAGTGATCCATGCACCCTATTAACTTGCTCTTACCATGCTTAGATTCACAAACATGTCTTCTTACTGTTGGTTGCCTTGCCATGCCATGTATTGCTCTGTGGTGAGTGGTACAAGCTCACCAACATGCCTACTTATTGTTGTTCCTGCCATGTTTGAATCTATCATATAACTTGCCATGTTTACATGGGTGCCATCATATCTTCTGGTCCTTTTTGGCTCATGGTCAGTAAGGGACTTTCGTTCTATGGGATTAGTAGATTCATGCCATGCCTTTGTTTGCCATGTTAAGTTCCTTTAACATGTTGTTTGATAGCTCTAAACATTGCAACCTGATGTTGTTTCCTGATAAGTCTGAAACTGTTATTATTTGCAATCTTTCCATGTCCTTTTGAGCATTTTCTAGTTGTTTCTGGAGATAGCTCAGTGTTCATGTTTTGTCATGCTTTACCTGTACTTCATGCCCATGCCTTTTGTTATTGCGTTGAGATGTTGTAGCATGTTGTTTTGATGCTTGCATTATGCATAGTTGCTGTTTTGGACAGGTTGTTGTTATGACTTGTATAGAGTGTATGTGTTGAACCGTTGCTCCGTTTTGAGTGTGCTCTATATGAAACTTGCTTGATTTTGCATGTAGTTTCATATTATCATGTTGCATCCTTGTTTTGGTGTGTTTGCTTGATGTTTGGGTGCATTTTGCATCAATGCCATGTTTAACTTGTTTTGCTCATATCTTCTAGGCCGTAGCTCCGAATTAAATGAACTTTATATGTAACTTGACTAGAATCTCGTGTAGATCATCTTGGTGCATCTTAACTTGCAGTTTAACAACTTGAACATAAGGTTTATTCAGTTCTGGACCAAATTCTAAATTTGCATATGAGGACTTACCGGAATTGTTATATGTTGTTTCCGGCCTCATTTAAACTTGCCTTGATGTGTTCCTCTTGTATGCATCATCCCTTGCCATGAGTAGCTCCATGTAGCTTTGTCATGCATCATACTTGTTGTGCATCACGTCTTGTTTATGTGTGGTGTGTTTACTATGTTTTGTGCTTCTCGATAGTTCCTGTTTCGTTGCGATCGTGAGGATTCGTACGTCTTCGCTTGGTTCGTCTTCGTGGCTTCATCTTCTTCATGGACTCGTTCTTCTTCCTTGCGGGATTTCAGGCAGGATGACCGCTACCCTGGATCTCACTACTATCATTGCTATGCTAGTTGCTTCGTTCCATCGCTTTGCCCCGCTACCTATCTCTTGTTGATCAAGCCACCCAAATTGCCATGTCAGCCTCTAACCTTTTTCACCCTTCCTAGCAAACCGTTGTTTGGCTATGTTATTGCTTTGCTCAGCCCCTCTTATAGCGTTGTTAGTTGCAGGTGAAGTTGAAGATTGCTCCATGGTGGACAGGGTTATGTTGGGATATCACAATATCTCTTATATTATTAATGCATCTATATATTTGGTAAAGGGTGGAAGGCTCGGCCTTATGCCTGGTGTTTTGTTCCACTCTTGCCGCCCTAGTTTCCGTCATACCGGTGTTATGTTCCCGGATTTTGCGTTCCTAACGCGGTCGGGTGATTTATGGGACCCCCTTGACAGTTCGCTTTGAATAAAACTCCTCCAGCAAGGCCCAACCTTGGTTTTACCATTTGCCTCACCACCACCTACCTTTCCCTTGGGAGTAATTAACCCAAGGGTCATCTTTATTTTAGCCCCCCGGGCCAATGCTTGTCTAAGTGTTGGTCCAAACCGAGCGATGTCTGGCGCCCCCTAGGCAACCAGGGTCTATGCCAACCCGACGTCTTGCTCATCCGGTGTGCCCTGAGAATGAGATATGTGCAGCTCCTATCGGGATTTGTCGGCACAGCGGGCGGCTTTGCTGGTCTTGTTTTACCATTGTCGAAATTTCTTGTAAACCGGGATTCCGAGACTGACCGGGTCTTCCTGGGAGAAGGAATATCCTTCGTTGATCGCGAGAGCTTATCATAGGCTAAGTTGGGACACCCCTACAGGGTTATTATCTTTCGAAAGCCATGCTCGCGGTTATGTGGCAGATGGGAATTTATTAATGTCCGGTTGTAGATAACTTGACACCAGATCCGAATTAAAATGCATCAACCGCGTGTGTAGCCATGATGGTCTCTTCTCGGCGGAGTCCGGAAGTGAACACGGTCTTTGGGTTATGTTTGACGTAAGTAGGGGTTCAGGATCACCTCTTGATCATTACTAGCTTCACGACCGTTCCTTTGTTTCTCTTCTCGCTCTCATTTGCGTATGTTAGCCACCATATCATGCTTAGTTGCTGCTGCAACCTCACCACTTTACCCCTTCCTTTCCCATTAAGCTTTGCTAGTCTTGATACCCATGGTAATGGGATTGCTGAGTCCTCGTGGCTCACAGATTACTACAACAACAGTTGCAGGTACAGGTTTTGCGATGATCTTGACGCGAGAGCGATGTTTGCTTGTTTGGAGTTCTTCTTCTGCTTCTTCTTCGATCAATGGATAGGTTCCAGGTCGGCAGCCTGGGCTAGCAGGGTGGATGTCGTTTGAGCTTCTGTTTGTGTTTCATCCGTAGTCGGATGTTGCTCTTATGTAATATGATGTTGTATTCGTGTGGCATTATATGCCTCTTGTATGTATCCCCACCTATTATGTAATGTTGATGTAATAATATCCACCTTGCAAAAGCGTCTTCAAGATGCGCTTCTATCCTTGGTGGGACCTTCGAGTTCCTTTAGGATAGGGTCGCATCTTGGGCGTGACAAAAGGGAATGAATAGATGAAGTGTTCCTTAAACAGGAACCTATGCTGAAACATAACCTTCCCGTTGAAATTCTTGGGGATCCCCCTCCACCCAAGGGTGATCCCGTGTTTGAACTCAAACCATTACCTGATAATCTTAAGTATGCTTATCTTGATGAAAAAGAAATATATCCTGTTATTATTAGTGCTAACCTTTCGGAGAAAGAAGAAGAAAGATTATTGAAAACTCTGAAGAAGCACCGAGCTGCTATTGGATATACTCTGGATGATCTTAAAGGCATTAGTCCCACATTATGTCAACACAAAATTTCAGTGGAGAAAGATGCCAAACCAGTTAGAGATCCTCAAAGACGATTAAATCCCAAGATGAAGGAAGTGGTAAGAAAGGAGATACTAAAGCTCCTTGAGGCAAGTGTCATTTATCCCGTTGCCGATAGTGAATGGGTAAGCCCTGTCCATTGTGTCCCTAAAAAGGGAGGTATTACCGTTGTTCCTAATGATAAAGATGAATTGATCCCGCAAAGAATTATTACAGGTTATAGGATGGTAATTGATTTCCGTAAGTTAAATAAAGCTACTAAGAAAGATCATTACCCTTTACCTTTTATTGATCAAATGCTAGAAAGGCTATCCCAACACACACATTTTTGCTTTTTAGATGGTTATTCTGGCTTCTCTCAAATACCTGTGTCCGCGAAGGATCAATCTAAAACTACTTTTACTTGCCCTTTTGGTACTTTTGCCTATAGACGTATGCCTTTTGGTTTATGTAATGCACCTGCTACCTTTCAAAGATGCATGATGGCTATAGTCTCTGATTTTTGTGAAAAGATTTGTGAGGTATTCATGGATGACTTCTCAGTCTATGGATCCTCTTTTGATGATTGTTTGAGCAACCTTGATAGAGTTTTGCAGAGATGCGAAGACACTAGTCTCATCCTGAATTGGGAAAAGTGTCACTTTATGGTTAATGAAGGCATTGTCTTGGGGCACAAGATCTCCGAGAGAGGTATTGAAGTTGATAAAGCCAAAGTTGATGCTATTGAGAAGATGCCATGTCCCAAGGACATAAAAGGTATAAGAAGTTTCCTTGGTCACGCCGGTTTTTATAGGAGGTTCATTAAGGACTTTTCTAAAATCTCTAGGCCTCTGACTAATTTATTGCAAAAAGATACTCCTTTTGTGTTTGATGATGATTGTGTAGAAGCATTTGAAACACTTAAGAAAGCTTTGATCACTGCACCTATTGTTCAGCTGCCTGATTGGAATTTACCTTTTGAAATTATGTGCGATGCTAGTGATTATGCTGTAGGTGCTGTTTTAGGGAAAAGAGTTGATAAGAAATTGAATGTTATCCAGTATGCTAGTAAGACTCTTTATACTGCCCAGAGAAATTATGCTACTACTGAAAAAGAGTTCTTAGCAGTTGTGTTTGCATGTGATAAGTTTAGACCTTATATTGTTGATTCCAAAGTTACTATTCACACTGATCATGCTGCTATTAAATACCTTATGGAAAAGGAAGATGCTAAGCCTAGACTCATTAGATGGGTTCTCTTGCTCCAAGAATTTGACTTGCATATTATTGATAGAAAGGGAGTTGAGAACCCTATTGCAGATAACTTGTCTAGATTAGAGAATATTCTTGATGACCCACTACCTATTAATGATGGCTTTCCTGATGAGCAATTAGCGGTTGTCAATGCTTCTCGTACTGCTCCTTGGTATGATGATTATGCTAATTACATTGTTGCTAAATATATACCGCCTAGTTTCACATACCAGCAAAAGGAAAAGTTCTTTTATGATTTAAGACATTACTTCTGGGATGATCCACACCTTCATAAAGAAGGAGTAGATGGTGTTATTAGATGTTGTGTGCCTGAGCATGAACAGGAACAGATTCTACGCCAGTGTCACTCTGAATCCTATGGAGGACACCACGCTGGAGATAGAACTGCACACAAGGTACTACAATCTGGTTTTTATTGGCCTACTCTCTTCAAGGATGCGCGTAAGTTTGTCTTATCTTGTGATGAATGCCAAAGAATAGGTAACATTAGTAAACGTCAAGAAATGCCTATGAATTATTCTCTTGTTATTGAACCATTTGATGTTTGGGGCTTTGATTATATGGGACCTTTTCCTGCCTCTAATGGTTATACACATATTTTAGTTGTTGTTGATTACGTTACTAAGTGGGTAGAAGCTATTCCAACTAGTAGTGTTGATCATAACACTTCTATTAAAATGCTTAAAGAAGTTATTTTTCCGAGGTTTGGAGTCCCTAGATATCATATGACTGATGGTGGTTCACATTTTATTCATGGTGCTTTCCGAAAGATGCTCGCTAAGTATGATGTCAATCATATAATAGCATCTCCTTATCATCCGCAGTCTAGTGGTCAAGTAGAGTTGAGCAATAGAGAGCTCAAATTAATTTTGCAAAAGACTGTGATTAGGTCTAGAAAGAATTGGTCCAAAAAACTTGATGATGCATTATGGGCCTATAGAACCGCATACAAAAATCCTATGGGTATGTCTCCTTATAAGATGGTTTATGGAAAAGCATGTCATTTACCTCTTGAACTTGAACATAAGGCATATTGGGCTATCAAAGAGCTCAATTATGACTTCAAACTTGCTGGTGAGAAAAGGTTATTTGATATTAGCTCACTTGATGAATGGAGAACCCAAGCATATGAGAATGCCAAGATTTTCAAGGAAAAAGTCAAACGCTGAAATGATAACAGGATACAAAAGCGTGAGTTTAACATAGGAGATTATGTGTTATTGTTCAACTCTTGTTTAAGATTTTTTGCAGGAAAACTTCTCTCAAAGTGGGAAGGTCCCTACGTTATCGAGGAGGTCTATCGTTCTGGTGCTATAAAAATCAACAACTTCGAAGGCACAAATCTAAGGGTGGTAAACGGTCAAAGAATTAAACATTATATTTCAGGTAATCCTATCAATGTTGAGACTAATATTATTGAAACCATAACCCCTGAGGAATACATAAGGGACACTTTCCAGAATGTTCCAAACTCTAAAAAGGCATAGGTATGTGGTACAGTAAGTAAACCGACTCCAAAACAACTCCAATGGGATTTTTTATCAGTTTTGGATTATTTAAGAATTTTAGGAAGAAAGAAGTAGTCCAAAAGGGACACGAGGCCCCCACGAGAGTGGAGGGTGCGCCCCCCTATCTCGTGGGCACCTCGTGTGCCTCCCGGACTCCGTTTTGTTGCACGTTACGTATTTTGGTCGGTAAAAATTCATTATATATACTCCCAAAGGCTTTGACCACCTTATCATGCAAATATCCTCTATTTTCGTTTTGATCTATTCCTGTTGCAGAATAGAGCAAGATGTCGTCCCAGGATTCGGAGGGGGGAGCTACATGGCTGATTATATCGCAAATCCAAAAGCATATGGGGATGTGGAACATTATGGCTGGACCACGGAGGAAGAAGAAGACTATGATCCAAAGGGGAAGGAGGAGATAAGTTCCGATGAAGAGGACGATCCACTACCCCAACCTGGTGATATGCATGTGGAGTTCAAGAGGTCAAGCCTCCCTAAGGTCCAATCTATCCCACCACGTTTTTTGCAGGACAACAAGGCAGCACTATGCAAAAAGATAATGAAACTTGAGCTCGAGAATGAGGATCTGAGGGAGGAAAATTTTAGCCTCAGACGCAAGCTAGTGAAGAAAAATGCAACAACTCCACCATCAGCACCTCCGAGGAAATAAACACATGGGTATGGGCACTCCCCTTTGGCAAATGCCAAGCTTGGGGGAGGTGCCCCAGTATCGTATCACCATCATACCCCTATCTTTACCGCTTTTTTTAGTTTGATCCTTTTAGTAGTATCTTGATCTAGTAGTTTGAAGTTTTGATATCAAGTAGTTCGAGTTTTTCTTTGCGATCTCTTTATGTAATCGAGTCCGTGTGCTATCTTTAATAAAGATTAGTGTTGAGTCAAGGGCTTTGCTATGTTTCTATGATCTTGAGAAAGTAGAAAGAATAAAAGAGTTCATATTGATCTTATGGATAGTGATAACTTCACACATAGAAAGTATGAGGCATAAAAGTTGTTGAGAGTTGATGAACGTAGCCTTGGTCATCATTGCAATTAATAGGAAGTGATAAGGAAAGAGGAGTTCACATATAAATATATTATCTTGGACATCTTTTATGATTGTGAAGCACTCATTAAGTATGACATGCTAAAAGAGTTGATGTTGGACAAGGAAGACAACTTAATGGTTTGTGTTTTTCCGACATCTCAGTTAAAATATATTGTCATTGACCTCCCAAACATGTTGAGCTTGCCTTTCCCCCTCATGCTAGCCAAATTCCTTGCACCAAGTAGAGATACTACTTTTGCTTCCAAATATCCTTAAACCCAGTTTTGCCATGAGAGTCCACCATACCTACCTATGGATTGAGTAAGATCCTTCAAGAAGTTGTCATCGGTGCAAGCAATAAAAATTGCTCTCTAAATATGCATGACTTATTAGTGCAGAGAAAATAAGCTTTGTACAAACTTGTTGTGGAAGTAATAAAAGCGACGGACTGCATAATAAAGGTCCACATACAAGGGGCAATATAAAGTGACGTTCTTTTGCATTAAGATTTTGTGCATCAACCATAAACGCGCATGACAACCTCTGCTTTCCCCTGCGAAGGTCCTATCTTTTACTTTATGTTTTTTACTTTATGCTTGAGTCAAGGTGATCCTCACCTTTCCCTTTTTCATTTTATCCTTTGGCAAGATCCTCGTGTTTGAAAGATCATGATACATATATCCAATTGGATGTAAGTTAGCATGGGCCATTATTGTTGACATCACCTACAGGTGAATACGTTGGGAGGCAACACAATAAGCCCCTATGTTTCTCAGTGTCCGGCTGAAACTCTATAACGACAAGTACTGCGTGAGTGTTAGCAATTATAGGAGACTACGAGATAGTTGAGTATGTGAGTTTGCTGAAAGGCTCTATTATTGACTCTTTCTGATATTATGATAAATTGCAATTGCTTCAATGACTGAGATTATAGTTTGTTAGTTCCCAATGAAGTTTTTGAACCATACTTGACATTGTGAATTGCTTGTCACTTGAGCATAGGAAATCATATGACAAAATCTATTTATGTTGCTGTTATTAGAATGATCATGATGCCCTCATGTCCGTATTTTATTTTTATCGACACCTCTATCTCTAAACATGTGGACATATTTTTTGATTTCGGCTTCCGCTTGTGGACAAGCGAGGTCTAAGCTTGGGGGAGTTGATAAGTCCATTTTGCATCATGCTTTTATATCAATATTTATTGCATTATGGGCTGTTATTATACATTATATCTCAATACTTATGGCTATTCTCTCTTATTTTACAAGGTTTACCATGAAGAGGGGGAATGCCGGCAGCTGGAGTTCTGGCTGGAAAAGGAGCAAACGTTGGAAACCTATTTTGAAAAGCTCCAAAATTCCCGAGACTCCACGAAACAACTTTTTGGATTTAATAAGAATTTATGAGCGAAAGAAATAGGCGAGGGGGCCCACACCCTGTCCAGGAGATAGGGGGCGCACCCCCCTATAGGGCGTGCCCCCTATCTCCTGGGCCCCCTGGTGGGCCTCCGGCGTCCATCTTCTGCTATATCATCACTTTTACCCTGGAAAAAATCATGGGCAAGCTTACGGGACGAAACTCCGTCGCCACGAGGCGGAACCTTGGCGGAATCAATCTAGGGCTGTGGCGGAGCTGTTCTGCCGGGGACACTTCCCTCCGGGAGGGGGAAATCATCACCAACGTCATCACCAACGATCCTCTCATCGGGAGGGGGTCAATCTCCATCAACATCTTCACCAGCACCATCTCCTCTCAAAACCCTAGTTCATCTCTTGTATCCAATCTTGTATCAAAACCACAAATTGGTACCTGTGGGTTGCTAGTAGTGTTGATTACTCCTTGTAGTTGATGCTAATTGGTTTACTTGGTGGAAGATCATTTGTTCAGATCCTTTATGCATATTATTACTCCTCTGATTATGAACATGAATATGCTTTGTGAGTAGTTACGTTTGTTCCTGAGGACATGGGTGAAGTCTTGCTATTAGTAGTCATGTGAATTTGGTATTCGTTCGATATTTTGATGAGATGTATGTTGTCTTTCCTCTAGTGGTGTTATGTGAACGTCGACTACATGACACTTCACCATTATATGGGCCTAGAGGAAGGCATGGGGAAGTAATAAGTAGATGATGGGTTGCTAGAGTGACAGAAGCTTAAACCCTAGTTTATGCGTTGCTTCGTTAGGGGCTGATATGGATCTATACGCTTAATGTTGTGGTTAGGTTTACCTTAATACTTCTTTTTGTAGTTGCGGATGTTGTTAGGAGTCCCGGATGAGATCACAGACATGATGAGGAGTCTCAAAATGGTCAAGAGGTAAAGATTGATATAATGGACGATAGTATTTCGACACCGGAAGTGTTCCGGAGGGTACCAGATACATATTGGGTCACCAGAAGGGATTCCGGGCACCCCCGGCAAAAGATATGGGCCTTATGGGCCAAGAGGGGAAACGCACCAGCCACAAGGGGTTGGTGTGCCCCCCATATGGGCCGGCCTAAGGAGGTGAAGGAAAGGGGAGAAGGGAAAGGTAAGTGTGGATTAGGGTTCCCACTTCCTTCCCTCTCTCCCCCTCTTTCCTTCTCCCTCGGTTAAATATGGCAAGGGGGCGCCACTTTGGCAGGACCCCAAGTAGGATTCAGCCTACTTGGGGCACCTCCTAGCAGCCTCCCCTCTCCCTCCCACCTATATATATATGTGGGGGGGGGGGGGCTAGCACCCCAAACAATTGCCTAGCCAGGTGCGGCGCCCCCTCCGCCGTTTACACCCCCGTTCATATTTTCGTAGTGCTTAGGCGAAGCCCTGCGGAGATCACTTAACCATCACCGTCACCACACCATCGTGCTAACGGAACTCATCTACTACCTGGACGTCTTGCTGGATCAAGAAGACGAGGTATGTCACCGAGCTGAACGTGTGCAGAACGCGAAGGTGCCATGCGTTTGGTACTTGATCGGTTGAAGCACGAAGAAGTTTGACTACATCAACCGCGTTGTGAAACGCTTACGCTTATGGTCTACGAGGGTACATAGACACACACTCTCCCCCTCGTTGCCATGCATCTCCATGGATAGATCATTCCGTGTGCATAGAATTTTTTTGTTTCCCATGCAACATTACCCTACAGTTCCCAAGCGGTAAAAGTTGACTCCCTCTCCACCAACAAACACAAACCATGCCTAGACGAATCCTTGGGTGCCCTCCATACCAACAACTTTCGATGGAGTTTGTTTTATTATTTTTGCAATTTTGATCATGGGATTGGCATCCCAATTATCAGCCTCTGTCGTGCAAGGACAAGTGAATAAACACTCCTCATGAGAATAACCCGCTTATCATGGAAAATACCGACCGCCCCCTATCGCTCCATGAGCAGTACGGGCACACAGAATAGATATTCACTTGAATATTTAGAGGTGGCACATGCAAATTTACTTAGAATGGCAGGGTAATACCACATATAGGTAGATATAGTGGACTCATCTAGAACAACTTTAGGTTTTAAGTATTTGGATGCACAAGCAACATTCCCGCTTAGTACAGACAAAGGCTAGCTAATAGATTGAGAAGCGGCCAGCTAGAGAGCAAAAACGGTCATAAACATGCATTGAGAATAATTAACATTGAATACAAACATGAGTAGGATATTAAACACCATGAACATAAATATTGTGGAGGCTATGTTGGTTTTGAATCAACTACATGCGTGAACATGTGCCAAGTCAAGCCACTCGAAATATTTAGAGGAGGATACCATACTATCATACTACATCATAACCATTTTAATGCATGTTGACACTCAAGATAAATCATTATCCACTCCGAGCTAATTAAGCATGGCATGAGCAACTATAATCTCTAATTGTCATCACAAACATGTTTACTCATAATAATACTGAATCAAGAACAATGAGCTAAACATATTTACAAAAACAAAAACAAGAGGAGTTCAAACTAGCTTTTCTTCACCTCAATCACTTCATCGAATGATCGTCATTATTGCCTTTCACTTGCACGACCAAATGATATGATATATAATAATAGTGAAAGTGTGCCATGGACTAAGCTGGAGTATGCAAACATTTTATTCAGAGGAGAAGACAAGGTAATTTGGGCTCTTTGTTGGATCAACAATAATGCATATGAGAGCCACTCAACATGTTCATCGTGGTCTTCTCCCCTTGACAACCCAAAGGAAAGAAAAGAATTCAGAGAATCACACTGTTTTTTTTTTGAGTTTTTGTTTTTTTTTTCAAGGAAAGAAAATTAAAGAAAAACAAAAAACAAGAAAAACTATTTACACGGGAAAGCTCCCAACAAGTAAACAAAGAACGAGAAATCTTTTTGGGTTTTATTTTAGTACTACAAATAACTAAACGAGAAAGAAAAAACGAAAAGGGACGAGAATTTTTTTTGGATTTTCGAACTTTTTCAAACATACAAGAAGAAAGCCAAAATAAAACTAACATGGATATACAATGAAATACGATGAACACCAACAACTGGAATGAAATGTGTGGTACATGAATGTAATGTCGGTGAGAGATATGTACTCCCCCAAGCTTAGGCTTTCGGCCTAAGTTGGTCTACAGCCACGGCTCAAAGTATCCCTCATGATTGTACTGGGGCTCATCGTGGTTCCTGATGTCTACTAGGCAAGTTTATTCTTGTAGACACGTGTTGGGCCTCCAAGTGCAGAGTTTTGTAGGACAGTAGCAATTATCCCTCAAGTGGATGACCTAAGGTTTATCAATCCGTGGGAGGCGTAGGATGAAGATAGTCTCTCTCAAGCAACCTTGCAATCAAATACAAGAAATCTCTTGTGTCCCCAACACACCCAATACAATGGCAAATTGTATAGGTGCACTAGTTCGGCAAAGAGATGGTGATAAAAGTGTAGTATGGATAGTAGATATGAGTTTTTGTAGTGCAAACAATAAAAAACAGCAAGGTACTAAATGATAAAACGGAGCACAAATGGTATGATGGAAAATGAGGCCTAGGGTGCATACTTTCACTAGTGCAATCTCTCAACAATGCTAACATAGTTGGATCATATGACTATCCCTCAAAATGCAACAAAGAATCACTCCCGAGTTCCTATTAGCGGAGAACAAAAGATAGAAATTGTTTGTAGGGTACGAAACCACCTCAAATCTATCCTTTCCGATTGATCTATCCTGGAGTTCGTACTAAAATAACAACAAGCTATTCTTTCCGATAGATCTAATCAAGAGTTTGTACTAAAATAACACCATATGACACATATCAACCAACTCTAATGTCACCTAGGTACCCCAATGTCACCGCGAGTACCCATGAGTTAATTATACAATATGTGTCGAACAATTTCAGATTCATAATCCTCAATCCAACACAAAGAACTACAAGGGGACCCCAAAGATTCTATCGGAGAAAAGATAATAAAAACGTGCATCAACCCCTATGCATAGATTACCCCAATGTCACCGCGGGAATCCGCAAGTTGAGTGCCATAACATATGTCAAGTGAATCAATATGATACTCCATTGTCACCTCAAGTATTCATACGGCAAGACATACATCATGTGTTTTCAGATCTGAACAATCAATCCGAAAAGACAAAACCTCAAAGGGTAAAGACTCAATTCATCACAACTAGAGTAGAGAGGGGACAAACATTATATGATCCATCTATATTAACAAAGCCCGCGATACATCAAGATCATGACATCTCAAGATCACGAGAGAGAGAGAGAGAGAGAGAGAGATTAAACACATAGCTACCGGTACAAACCCTCAGCCCCGAGGGTGGACTACTCCCTCCTCATCGTGGTGGCCGCCGGGATGATGAAGATGGCCACCGGTGAGATCTCCCCCTCCAGTAGGGTGCTGGAACGGGGTCTAGATTGGATCTCATGGATACATAGGCCTTGCAGCGGCGGAACTTCTGATCTAGGTGCAACCCGAAGGGTTTCGGAATATTTTGGAATTTATAGTGAAAAGAGGGGGTGCGGGAGGCCACCGAGGTGGGCACAACCCACCTGGGCGCGCCAGGGGGGCCCCGGCGCACCCAGGTGGGTTGTGCCCCCCTCGAGGCACCCCCCAGGTGCATCTCAGGCCCATTGGGTTCCTCCTGGTCCAGAAAAAAAATCTCCAAAATGTTACGCGATGTTTGGACTCCGTTTGATATTGATTTCCTGTGATGTAAAAAACAAGCAAAAACAGCAACTGGCCTGGGCACTGGGTCAATAGGTTAGTCCCAAAAATGATATAAAGTTTCTATAAAATGATTGTAAAACACCCAAGAAGGATAATATAATGGCATGAATACTTCATAAATTATAGATATGTTGGAGACGTATCAGCATCCCCAAGCTTAATTCCTACTCGTCCTCGAGTAGGTAAATGATTAAAGAAATAATTTATGAAGTGTGAATGCTAGCAAAGTGCATAAGTTTGATCAATGATAATTTCAATCACTTCTCTAGCATCATAACAGAAACTCTTTCTCATAAAATTTCTCATGTTATAGTAGCAACCAATTCACATGTTAAGGTTCAAACAATGAATTCTCTTGAAACTCAACAACCTATGTTCTCAGTCACCTAGCAATAGCAAATCAACTTATTCAATAGAGTCTAAGTAAGAGCTCCACATACTCAACCATCATATAGTCTTCTATGATTGCTAACACTCACCGCATACACATGAGCAAAATGTTTCAATCGGACACATAGAAAGATAGGGGCTTATAATTTCGCCTCCCAACGTATTCACCTTTGGGTGATGTCAGCAATAATAACTCATGCTACCCATATCCAACTGGACATATGTGCCTAGATCTTTCCTCACCACATGATGCTTGCCAAAGGAAAAAATAAAAACGAATAGAGAGAAAAACTTTGACTCTTTGCATAAAAGTAAATACATAAAAGTAAAAGATAGGCCCTTCAGAGAGGGAAGCAGAGGTTGCCATTGATAACCCGCTGATACGTCTCCGTCGTATATATAATTTTTGATTGTTCCATGCCAATATTATTCAACTTTCATATACTTTTGGCAACTTTTTATACTATTTTTGGGACTAACATATTGATCCAGTGCCCAGTGCCAGTTCCTGATTGTTGCATGTTTTATGTTTCACAGAAACCCCATACCAAACAAAGTCCAAACGGGATAAAACAGACGGAGAATATTTTTGGAATATTTGGGAAATATGGGAGGAAGAATCAACGCGAGACGGTGCCTGAGGTGGCCACGAGGCAGGGGGCGCGCCTGCATCCCCTGGGCGCGCCCCTGACCCTCGTGGGCCCCTTGTAAGGTAGTTGCTGCTATTCTTTTGCCGCAAGAAAGCTAATTTTTGGAGAAAAACCTAGGCGAAAGTTTCAACCCAATCGGAGTTACGGATCTCCGGATATAAAAGAAACGGTGAAAAGGCAGAATCTCAGAACACAGAAACACAGAGAGACAGATAGACAGATCCAATCTCGGAGGTGCTCTCGCCCGTCCCAAGCCATGGAGGCCATGGACCAGAGGGGAAACCCTTCTCCCATCTAGGGAGAAGGTCAAGGAAAAAGAAAAAGAAGGGGGCTCTCTCCCCCTTGCTTCCGGTGGCGCCAAAACGCTGCCGGAGGCCATCATCATCACTGCGATCTACACCAACACCTCCGCCATCTTCACCAACATCTCCATCACCTTCCCCCATCTATATTCAGTGGTCCACTCTCCCGCAACTCATTGTACCCTCTACTTGAACATGGTGCTTTATGCTTCATATTATTATCCAATGATGTGTTGCCATCCTATGATGTCTGAGTGATTTTCGTTGTCCTATTGGTGATTGATGAATTGCTATGATTGGTTTAATTGCTTGTGGTTATGTTGTTGTCCTATTGTGCCCTCCATGTCACGCAAGCGTGAGGGATTCCCACTGTAGGGTGTTGCAATATGTTCATGATTCGCTTATAGTGGGTTGCTTGAGTGACAGAAGCATAAACCCGAGTAAGGGGGTTGTGGCATATGGGATAAAGGGGACTTGATGCTTTAATGCTATGGTTGGGTTTTACCTTAATGATCTTTAGTAGTTGTGGATGCTTGCTAGAGTTCCAATCATAAGTGCATATTTTCCAAGAAGAGAAAGTATGTTAGCTTATGCCTCTCCCACATAAAACTTGCTATCGGTCTAGTAAAGTAGTCAATTGCTTAGGGACAATTTCACAACTCCTACCACCACTTTTCCACACTCGCTATATTTACTTTATTGCTTCTTTATCTAAACAGCCCCTAGCTTTTATTTACGTGCTCTTTATTATCTTGCAAACCTATCCATCAACACCTACAAAGTACTTCTAGTTTCATACTTGTTCTAGGTAAAGCGAACACTAAGCGTGCGTAGAGTCGTATCAGTGGCAGATAGGACTTGAGAGAATATTTGCTCTACCTTCAGCTCCTTGTTGGGTTTGGCACTCTTACTTATCGAAAGAGGCTACAATTATCCCCTACACTTGTGGGTTATCAAGACCTTTTTCTGGCGCCATTGACGGGGAGTCATAGCGTGGGGTGAATATTCTCGTGTGTGCTTGTCTGCTTTATCACTAAGTAAGTTTTATTAGTTGTTCTAAGTTGTTCTCTATCTTTAGCTATGGATATGGAACACAAAATACCAAAAAAATTAGGTGTACTTGCTACTCATGGAGATGGAGAACCTCCTAAAACCCTCCATGCTCATTATGTGAAAGATATTATGTACTACTTTGATAATCCTAAGAAAACCCCATTCAATTATATTATGGGAGACACGTTGGATCAACGTGAATACTTTAGGGATTATCGCTTGACACAAAAAGGGAAACTATTATGGGATCAAATTTATATGTTATATTGGTATGCTAGGCAACTATGCTTGAGATATGATTATACTTGTTGCTCTAGGATGAAGGTTGCACACCTTCCCTTTTCATGCAAATTTAATGATGATAAAAACCTTGGCTTCTTATGCTAATGGTATCTATGATTACTATGATGTGGAACAAATAGAAGAATTCGTTGCTTTTATGGGTTCTTATGAGATTGAATCTATGTTTAAACAGTTTGAAGATTTTGATGATTCAGTTTACAGACCTGAAAATTTTGCTATACTTAGATATTGCTATGAAAATTATGAATACAGTTCTAATATTGATGCATTTATTGAGAAAGTCTCCGCTGTCCAAGAAGAGACTAATATTTTGCAGGAAGCTATGGAAGAAGAAATTGATGAAATTGTGGGCTCATTGGATGAAAAAGATGATGAGGAGAGCGAAGAACAAAAGGAGGAAGAGCGGACTAGCTACCCGTGCCCACCTTCTAATGAGAGTAACTCTTCAACTCATACATTGTTTAATTCCCCTTCGTGCTTACCGAAGGATGATTGCTATGATGATTGTTATGATCCCGTTGACTCTCTTGAAATACCCCTTTTTGATGATGCTTTCTATGCTTGTGGCCAAGATGCCAATACGAATTATGCTTATGGAGATGAATTTGCTATAGTTCCTTATGTTAAACATGAAATTGTTGCTATTGCACCCACGCATATAGTCCTATTATCTTTTTGAATTCTCCCAACTACACTATATCGGAGAAGTTTGTGCTTATTAAGGATTACATTGATGGGTTGCGTTTTACTACTACACATGATGATTTGGATGAATATAATATGCATGTGCTTGCTGCTCCTACTTGCAATTATTATGAGAAAGGAACTATATCTCCATCTCTCTATGTTTCCCACACTATGAAATTGCAAGAAACTGTTTATACTATGCATTGGACTTTACTTTGTGTGCATGAATTGTTCTTTTATGACATGCCGATGCATACGAAGAGAGTTAGACTTCGTTGTTGCATGATATATGTTACTTTGTGCTCACTACTAAATTACAAATCATTGTTAATTAAAATTGGCTTTGATATACCTTGGAATCCGGGTGGATCCATTACTTGAGCACTATATGCCTAGCTTAATGGCTTTAAAGAAAGCGCTGCTAGGGAGACTGTAGCGGCCAGACCTCAAACAGTCTGATCTCCGTGCATCAGTGTCATACCTAGATCGGTAATGCTGACCAGCACAGAACTTGAAGGATTTATAACAGAGTAGTAATCACACACTCATTACATTGAATGTCTCAAAAGAGAACTTATTACAATAAATATGGCTTAAGGCCAATACGATAACAGCGGAAGGCTTGGAAGATAAACTGAGTCTATCAACTCCAACGACATCACTGAGTGAAAGATCACGACCTAAGGCACCTTAATCATCGTCTGAAAAGTCTGCAACATGAACGTTGCAGCCCGAAACGGGTCAGCACATGGAATATGCTGACAATGTAACACATAGGGAGTAATGAACAGAATAATGCTATCACTACATGCATATATGGTTGGTGGAAAGCTCTATGGTTACATTTTTGCATAAAGCCAATTTTTCCCTACAACAAAGGAGAAAAGTTTATTTAACTATCATGGTGGTTGTTAAACATTGAGAAGGTTCACCCAACTCAATCCCAATTAAGCATCATCATTAAATTCAATCAAATTATATTAAGAGTGATGAGATCCACATGATAATCCAAGAACTAGATACTCAAAACGTCCATAACCGGGGACGTGGCTAACCATGATTAGTTTGTACACTCTGCAGAGGTTTCCGCACTTTTCCCCACAAGACTCAAATACATCCATGGTCGTAGAAACGAGATATAGTATTTCTGAAACAATAACTCTTTACTCCGGGTGGACAGTTACACCTACTTTCCCCTACATCTGCTGGCCCACCACTGAAAGAGGTCTTGCAACGAACTCAACTATGCTAGAGCCCATAATAGCTTGTGGCTGCACACAGAAATTTCTAGCATGAATATTCTTATGATCCCTTTGAGCCTGGGTGGCGTTCCATAGGAGAATCACACGGTACCCTGGGGTTTCCAAAAAAAATACAGGCAACACTGGGTTTCCCAGGTGCCTCATCCACCCAGATGTGTATTAAAGTAGCCACCTTAAGTTAAACTTTCATTGACGACACTCACATCTGTCATGGATACACTCACCCAATCCACGTCTACAAGCATAGCATAGCAATATAAGTAACGTAGAAGTAAGTCCCAAAGGTTTGATAATAAACAGGACAATAGGTACTACCTCATCTACTTCCCAAAACCCACATGTTAATCAGATCCTAACCAGGATTGATCTAATGCAATAAAACTGGGTAGTAAAGATGTATGATCAAAGTGTTACTTGCCTTGCTGATGATCCGTGAAACCAACAGACCCGTAGTAGCACGCTTCGCACTCCGGGTACTCTATCGCAAACAAACAAGCATACAATAAGCACTCAACTAGAAACACAGGTAAAACTCAAGTAAGAGATCTAACCAGAAATTCCAACTTAAGAACTCCGGTTTGCAAAAAGAATCAAATCAAACGAAGCAACGAAACTCAAACTGCGAAAGAAACAAGCTTCGTTTACTAATATGGACTTAAGTCAAATTTAACAGTAGCAAAAACTTGTTTAAGTTGGTTAAACAGAAAGAGGGCTTCGAGACAAAACTCTAGGCACTTGAATCGCCTGATTCCGATAAACGAGCGAAAAGATAAACTAAAACGAAAATCAGGGCAGAAATTGCGATCGAAAATAATCGCGGAAAATCCCTGGAAAGAGAAAACTGACGAACAGACTAACGAACGAACATTCGCTGTCTGCGGCTAAACGGTGAAAATCGTTCATTAAAACGAACGAACGAACGGGCATTCGCTAAATAATTAAACCGAAAAAATAAAACCGATCTATTAAAAAACGTGGTTTAAAAAACCGACGGTTTTCTTAACGAAACCGCGGCGGCGGGCGGCTACCTCGTCGACTCCGGCGGGTGGCGGGGCGATGGCGGGTGGTGGCGACGGGGCTCCTGCAGGGCTCCAGCGATGGTGGTGGCGACCAGCGTCGGCGGCGGGCGGCGACACATGTGGCAGCGACGGGAGGCGGCACAGCGGCGTCGGCGGATCCGGCGGCTAGGGTTAGGGTTAGGCCTGGTGGGCTCGGGTGGGCTAGGCCGGCGGCTTATAAGAGGGGCCGGCTGGGGAGTCCTGGCCTGTTACGGCCCGGAGTCAGTTTCTTTTTTTTAAATCCGCGCAGAAAAATGAAGAAAATCAATACTTAACAGACTCCAAAAATTCTGAAATAAATTTTCCCCGTCCTCTAAAAATATAGCGGACAAAGTGAACATTTATTTGGGCCTATAATGCAATTTTGAAAAATGCATATTTTCCTAATTCAAATAAAATAGCGATAAAACTCTGAATAAAACTCTTATTTGATTTTAATATTAAATCTCCAATATTTCTTTATTTTGGGAAAGTGAAAGTGCAACTATCCCTAGGTGGTTTTGGTAATTCATAACAACATATAGCTCATTGAGCTAATGCTATTCCAAGACTGTTATTTCAGGAAAGCTCAATGAATGGCATGGCATGGATGATGAAAGTGGATCCCTCAAAATACTAAGGACAAAGGATTGGCTCAAGCTCAAAAGCTCAAGACTCTTCATTTTATATTTTAGTGATCCAAGATCACATTGAGTCTATAGGAAAAGCCAATACTATCAAGGAGGGATGAGGTGTTGCTTAATGAGCCTCTTGCTTCATGTGCTTAGTGATATGCTCCAAAACCCTTAGCTACTTTCTCACATCCACAAATGACCTAAACCCAAATACAAAATCGATCACACCGATTCTTCCTATCCGGTGCCACCGAGTTTGAAAGTCATAGCCACTGCCACAAACCCTAGCCAAATCGGTCTTACCGATAGGGATCTCGGTCTCACCGAGATGGGATTGTAATCTCTCTGTTTCCCTTCGTAACGTTTCGGTCTAACTGAAGTGAGCGATCGGTCCCACCGAGATTGCAATGTAAACTCTCTGTTTCCCTTTTGTAACATTTCGGTCTCACCGAAAAGAGCAAATCGGTCCCACCGAGTTTACCTGACCAACTCTGTGGAAAGCTTATTACCAAAATTGGTCTCACCGAGTTTGTGTAATCGGTCTTACCGAGATTACGTTATGCCCTAACCCTAACCGAATCGGTCTCACCGAGTTGCATGTCAGTCCCACCGAAAATCACTAACGGTCACTAGGTTTACTAAATCGGTCCGACCGAGTCTGTTGAATTGGTCCCACCGAGTTTGGTAAATTGTGTGTAACGGTTAGATTTTGTGTGGAGGCTATATATACCCCTCCACCTCCTCTTCGTTCGTGGAGAGAGCCATCAGACTAAACCTACACTTCCAACTTACCATTTCTGAGAGAGAACCACCTACTGATGTGTTGAGGCCAAGATATTCCATTCCTACCATATGAATCTTGATCTCTAGCTTTCCCCAAGTTGCTTTCCACTCAAATCTTCTTTCCACCAGATCCAAAACCTATGAGAGAGAGTTGAGTGTTGGGGAGACTATCATTTGAAGCACAAGAGCAAGGAGTTCATCATCAACGCACCATTTGTTACTTCTTGGAGAGTGGTGTCTCCTAGATTGGCTAGGTGTCACTTGGGAGCCTCCGACAAGATTGTGGAGTTGAACCAAGGAGTTTGTAAGGGCAAGGAGATCGCCTACTTCATGAAGATCTACCGCTAGTGAGGCAAGTACTTCGTGGGTGACGGCCATGGTGGGATAGACAAGGTTGCTTCTTCGTGGACCCTTCGTGGGTGGAGCCCTCCGTGGACTCGCGCAACCGTTACCCTTCGTGGGTTGAAGTCTCCATCAACGTGGATGTATGATAGCACCACCTATCGGAACCACGCCAAAAACATTCGTGTCTCCAATTGCGATTGAATCCTCCAAACCCTTCCCTTTACTTTCTTGCAAGTTGCATGCTTTAATTTCCGCTGCCTATATACTCTTTGCATGCTTGCCTGAATTGTGTGATGATTGCTTGACTTGTCCTAAGATAGCTAAAATCTGCCAAACTCTAAAATTGGGAAAAGGTTAAGTTTTTAATTGGTCAAGTAGTCTAATCACTCCCCCCCTCTAGACATACTTCAAGGTCCTACAAGTGGTATCAGAGCTTTCGTCTCCATTTGCTTTGATTTCCATAACTTTTGGTGGTCATAGCCTTGGTTTCACAACCTAGGACAGTATGGCGTCTAGCAAGGGAAATTATCACCGTAGAGGTCCTTACTTTGATGGTACTAATTTTGCTAGTTCGAAGCATAAGATGAAAATGCATATTCTTGGACATAACCCTGCCGTTTGGGCAATTATTTGTAGTGGCTTGCAAGGTGAATTCTTTGATGGGAGAGAGCCGAACCATGAAGCTAATGCGGAAGAATTGAAGATGCTGCAATACAACGCTCAAGCTTGTGATATCATCTTCAACGGATTCTGCCCCGAAGAATTCAACAAAATCAGCCGTCTTGAGAATGCAAAGGAAATTTGGGATACTTTGATTGATATGCATGAAGGTACCGAATCCGTCAAGGAATCCAAGTTGGATGTGCTCCAAAGTCAGCTTGACAAGTTCAAAATGAAGGATGGTGAAGGTGTCGCTGAAATGTACTCTAGGCTTGCTCTTATCACAAATGAGATTGCTGGCTTAGGGAGTGAAGAGATGACCGACAAATTCATCATCAAGAAGATCATAAGAGCATTGGATGGAAAGTATGATACCGTGTGCACATTGATCCAAATGATGCCAAACTACAAAGATCTCAAGCCAACGGAAGTCATTGGAAGAATTGTTGCTCATGAGATGTCACTCAAGGATAAGGAGGAACTTCACAACAAGTCAAGTGGTGCTTACAAAGCCTCAAGTGAAGCCCCCACATCATCAAGTGAGAAACAAACCTTCAATGAAGAATTGAGCTTAATGGTGAAGAACTTCAACAAATTCTACAAGAGTAGAAGCAAAGAAAGAAGCTCCAAGTCAAGGTCTTTGAGGGAGTCCTGGACTAGGGGGTGTCTGGATAGCCGGACTATCATCGTCAGCCGGACTCCAAGACTATGAAGATACAAGATTGAAGACTTCGTCCCATGTCCGGATGGGACTTTCCTTGGAGTGGAAGGCAAGCTTGGCGATACGGATATGTAGATCTCCTACCATTGTAACCGACTCTGTGTAACCCTAGCCCTCTCCGGTGTCTATATAAACCGGAGGGTTTTAGTCCGTAGGACGAACAACCATTACAACAATCATACCATAGGCTAGATTCTAGGGTTTAGCCTCCTTGATCTCGTGGTAGATCCACTCTTGTACTACCCATATCATCAATATCAATCAAGCAGGAGTAGGGTTTTACCTCCATCGAGAGGGCCCGAACCTGGGTAAAAACATCGTGTCCCTTGTCTCCTGTTACCATCCGCCTAGACGCACAGTTTGGGACCCCCTACCCGAGATCCGCCGGTTTTGACACCGACATTGGTGCTTTCATTGAGAGTTCCTCTGCGTCGTCACCGATAGGCTTGATGGCTCCTTCGATCATCAACAACGACGCAGTCTAGGGTGAGACTTTTCTCCCCGGACAGATTTTCGTGTTCGGCGGCTTTGCACTGCGGGCCAATTCGCTTGGCCATCTGGAGCAGATCGAAAGCCACGCCCCTGGCCATCAGGTCCGATTTGGAAGCCTAAACTTCACGGCTGACATCCGTGGAGACTTGATCTTCGATGGATTCGAGCCACAGCCGAGCGCGCCGCACTGTCACGATGGGCATTACTTAGCTCTGCTGCCGGACAGTGCCTTGGAGGCCGCACATGAGTCCGCTCCGATCCATAATTCGGAGCCGACCGCGCAGATCGAGGACGGGTGGCTAGACACCGCCTCGGGGGCTGCAACCTCTACGGCGATGGAGCCGAATACTGACCTTGTCCCTCGTAAAGCCCGTGACTCCGAGGTGTCGGACTCCTCGCCGGACTCCGAACCTCCTGCGCCCCTGCCAATCGAATCCGATTGGGCGCCGATCATGGAGTTCACCGCTACGGACATCTTTCAGCACTCACCCTTTGGCGACATCCTGAATTCGCAAAAGTATCTCTCGTTATCAGGAGAGCCCTGGCCGGACTGCGGTCAGGACGGTTGGGATGCGGACGACGAAGAAATTCAAAGCCCACCCACCACCCACCTTGTAGCCACCGTCGACGATCTAACAGACATGCTAGACTACGACTCCGAAGACATCGACGGTATGGACGACGACGCCGGAGACGACCAAGAACCAGCGCCTACCGGGCACTAGAAAGCCACCTCAACTCATGATGTATATATGGTGGACACCCCAAAAGGGAGCGATAATGAGGAACAACGGGATGCGGCGAAGGATAATTCCCCCGAAAAACAACCAAAACGGCGACGCAAGCGCCGCCCCAAGTCCCGCCTCAATAACAACAGCACTCATAACGACCCAGCCGTAGAGCAGGGCAAACCAGTGGGCGACGAACGTGCAACCAAGCAACCATCCGAACAGGATGAATCGGATAATCAACCCATCCCCGGCGAAAACAACAGTCTAGACGATCTTACGCCGGACACACCACCGGAGCATAAGAACCTTCACAAAAGGCTTGTCGCCACTGCAAGAAGTTTGAAGAAGCAGAAACGGAAGCTCAAAACAGCGGAAGACATACTTAGAATGAGGTGGAGCAAAGTCCTCAAGACGGCGGACAAATATGGCAATAGCCACCAAGCAAAGAGCTACCCGAAGCGCAAGCTGCTGCCCGAATTCGATGAGGAGGCCGTAGAGCCCCCACAATCAAAAAGCAAAGAGGCCGCCTGGCCGGATAGACGACCAGATGACAGGCCAAGAGCGGCAAGCGGCGCCGCACACAAGCCGGCACATGACACACATAAAGATCCTCGCAAAACAGATGGCCCGGTCAGGTCCATTTATGGGCCAAAGAAGAGGGCCCCAGGAAGCAACACAACACGCCGAGTGTTCGAAGATAACGGCACACCTAAATACAGGGGCGCCGCACACCCACTATGTTTCACCGATGAGGTGCTGGATCATGAATTTCCAGCGGGGTTCAAGCCCGTAAACATAGAGGCATACGACGGAACAACAGACCCCGGAGTCTGGATTGAGGATTACATCCTACACATACATATGGCTAGAGGAGACGATCTCCCGCCATAAAATATCTACCCCTCAAGCTCAAAGGGCCAGCTCGGCATTGGCTCAAAAGCCTCCCAGAAAATACCATTGGAAGTTGGGAGGAGCTCGAGGACGCGTTCAGAGCAAATTTTCAGGGGACTTACGTCCGCCCTCCGGATGCAGACGATCTAAGTCACATAACCCAACAGCCCGGAGAGTCAGTGCGCAAATTCTGGAACAGGTTCGTCACCAAAAAGAACCAAATAGTTGACTGTCCGGACACCGAAGCCTTAGCAGCTTTCAAACATAACGTCTGAGACGAATGGCTCGCCAGACACCTCGGCCAGGAAAAGCCAAGAACAATGGCCGCGCTAACAAGCCTCATGACCCGCTTTTGCGTGGGGGAAGATAGCTGGCTAGCAAGATGCAGCACCAGCGACCCGTGTACATCTGAGATCAGAGATGGAAACGGAAAATCACGGTGCAGAAAGGACCAGCGCCGAAATAAAGAAAAGGGCCCAAAGAACATGGCGGTCAATGCCGGATTCAAAAGCTCGCGGCCGAACAACAAAACACTGCCTCTTAAGGACAACAGTGACGAGCTATCCAACCTAAACAAAATTTTAAATCGGATATGTCAAATCCACAGTACCCCCGGGAAGCCTGCAAACCACACCCACTGAGATTGTTGGGTCTTCCAACAGTCCGGCCGACTCAACGCCAAACACAAGGGGCTCGACACGCCAAGCGAGGATGACGACGAACCCCAACAGCAGAGCGCCGGAAAACAAAAGACTTTCCCACAAGAAGTCCAAACAGTAAACTCACTTCATGTGATAATACGGAACAATAGTGCGGCACCCGCTAAAGTACGCGTTGCACGGTCCACCCCAGCGGAATCCCGAGATCGGATGTCAAAACCAATCACTTTCGACCACCTGGATTATTCCAAAACTATTCGAAACGCAGGATGGACTGCTCTGATATTGGATCCTATAATCGACGGACTACAATTTACACAAGTCCTAATGGATGGCGGCAGCGATTTAAACCTGCTATATCCGAACACAATCCGCAAGTTGGGGATAGACCCTACTAAAATTCGCCATAGCCGCACTTCCTTCAAAGGAGTGACGCCAGGCCCTTACGCCAAGTCCACGGGCTCCTTATTACTAGAAGTTGTGTTCGGTTCACCCGACAACTTCCGTTGCGAAAAGCTAATCTTCCATGTCGCCCCATTTAAAAGTAGCCATCAAGCACTATTGGGACGTGAAGCTTTCGCCCGCTTTAACGCAATACCGCACTACGCGTTTCTTACACTTAAAATGCCCGGTCCACACGGCATCATCTCCTTACAAGGTCGCTCAAGACCCCGGACACGGCTAGGCGAGTCCGGCACAAATAAACAAGGGGCTTTCTAGCCGCACAACCCTTCATAAGGGGCTGCGCGTATGAACAATAAGAGCCAATAAAAGCTCAACTTTATTCATTTATTCATACTCTGTTTCAAATACATTTTTCACACGATTTCTTTTCAAACTAAGTTCCTCTCTTTTACAGATGAACAGCGTGCTACACCCGTCCAGGATACAGCACAACGGAGACACAGGCACAGACGTGCAGTAGGGACCCGTTGCAAGGATTCTTTTCAGATTAAGACCCTGTGTAAACCTTTTTTACTGTCTCTTGTTGCTATACATCCCCTGGTTTCTTACCATAACCAGAGAGGAGGCTGACATTTTGGCATCGGCCGCGTTGGAGGATTTCACGCGTACCTGGACACTAGGGGCTTAGGGTATTGATCTGCCCGTCATCATAAAGACCGAACACCTCAGGGAGTGTTCGGCGTCTCGAGTTAGGCCTTATATGCATCAGCTCTGAATCATGTCTTTGGTCAAATGTTGGGTTTGCCCGGCTCCTGTGTTTTGCTGCCTTACGTTCATGTCATCGGCTAACGCGGCACCAGGAGAACTACTGCGATTGTGCCCCAGTTCGGCCGGGCGAGCACCTCAGTAGAGAAAGCCAAAAACTAAATGTCATGATGTAGCGAGAGACTGGTCAACCACTCGATCGACCTCTGGAATGTTTAGAATTCCTCCGCTTTGACGAAGGACCGCTTCCCGGTCAGGCACACACGCGCTCCAAATCCGGAGAGCGTGGTGCCCCTAGGGGCTATATCATAGCCCCACCTTCGAACTCCTATGGCTATGTGAAAGTGATAAAGCATTATAGTCTGGTTGCCTCGTTTGCTATGCTACCACCTCCTTCATAGGACCAAGACGTTGGATTAAGTGTGAAAATGCGCTATTTTGCAAACACCCCCGCACCATGTGCGTGGGGGCTGAAGCCGAAGACTGCCATCTTTCAGGTTATACACAAGTATACATTAACGGCCGCACAGGAGATATTTCAATACTTGAACGCACAAGTATAAAAAGCGCTTATATTATGAATATCGTTTTACAAACCATAAAGATCATTTGAACATGACATTTTTTTTAGCACTCCCACTCTATTACACGAGCACCACGCAGAACTTCCCCAAAATAGTGCTCGGCGGGTAACCGGCTCTCGTCCGAACCCCGGGTTGCAACATCGGTGGCATCCATCTCCGTCCAGTATGTCTTCACACGGGCGAGGGCCATCCGTGCACCCTCTATGCAGGCCGACCGCTTCATCACCTTGATATGCGGCACCGCCCCAAGGAATTGCTGCAATAAGCCAAAATAACTCTTCGGCTTGGGCCTATCCGGCCAGACATGAGCCACGATATCCGTCATGGCAAGTCCGGACAATCTATTCAGCTCAGCCCACTCAGCCAACCGATCGGTCAGCGGAAGTGAACGCTCCGGACTGTGGAATTGAGACCAAAAAATTTCTTCCGTCTTGTGATCCTTTTGACTTCGGAAGTGCACAACAGCATCTGCCGCACTCGCCGCTAAATCCATATAAGGATCCTCTGGACCCCACAGCTGGCCAAGCTGAGCATACTTCAGATCTGTGAACCTCCTGTGCAGCAGAAAGGGCTTGCCAGCCGCAATATCTTCGGCCTGGCGCAGCTCCTCCTTTATAGCCCTCATTGCAGAACGGGCATCCTTGGCTTCGGCGGTGGCCTTCTTCAGGTCTTCTTGCTCCGCTCGGCGTTCTTTTTCAAGAACCTCATAGCGGTCGGTAACATCTTTCAACTTCATGGCCATTTCGGCCATCTCCTCCCTGCTTCGGCAGTGAGCAGCCCTTTCGCCTTCTAGCTCTTCGGCCGCCTTCAAGGCAGCCGCATCACTCCTTCTGGCCTGCTCCTTGGCTCGAGCAAGCTCTGCTCGAGGGTCCTCCACAGGAGCGGCACCATCTGCATTAAGCACACATGTTGTAAGGAGTGAGCATCAGCTCCCTTACTAGGTGACCACGGAGAAACAACCCACCTTGCGACTCGTCAAGTCGTTTATTGACCAGCGCGATGTCCGCATCCGCAACGTCGAGTTGCCGCTTTAGTTCGGCAACTCCATCAGTCCGGCTGGCCACCGGACTATCCGCCACCTGCATAGGAAAGGCAAAAATTAATACCTGAGATTATGATCCTCGGCACGCTGTCCTTTTTGACAACATACCGAGTCTCAGGGGCTACTATCTATACAGGGCGCACTTTATGTGTAAAACTGTCAAAAGGTATGTCATTTTTACGTACCTCAAACCCTGCCAGCAAACTTCTGACGGCATCATGCAACCCTCCCTCGGCGGATGAAATTCTTTCAATCACCGTACTCATTAATGTACGGTGATCTTCTGAGATAGACGCCTTCTCAAGCAGATCCTTCAGCTCCCCCGGCCGTACACCAGTTGGTGCCGAACTCTCCGACCCTGCCGGACTCAGGGACACCCTCCGTGACGACACCTCAAGGTCGTCCGCCCCGCCTGACGGTGCGGCAGATGGAGGCGTCTCGCTCTCCATCATCTCCAGACGAAGGTCCCCCGAAGACGAGCTCAGCTGAGAAGGACGGAGATCCGAACTACAAGGTAAAAACTTCGGTTATCCTCAGAAGCAAAAATAGGGATGTCCCTTATTACAAAACTCCCCTTTGCCTACTTACGGCTTGCTGGAGGGCTGACTCCTTAGGGGAGATAGTGCGGCCGGGGCCTCCCCAGATGCAGGACCCTCTAGTGAAGATCTTTTCCCCCGCTTCGAGGCCTTGGCCTCCGGGTTTTCGGAAGCGGTCCTCTTCTCCCCTTGGAAGGAGGGATTCTCGATTCCTCCTTTCCTGAAAGCCTCCTTGGTAGAGGCGGTAGTTTCTCTGTTTTCCCCTTCGCCTTCCTCTGAAGGCGCAACCTCCAGCATCCTGACCAGCACGGAATCCAGCGCGGTCTCCGAGAGGGGGGCCGGACACCGTATCAGTTTCGCTTGCGCTATCCACTCCTATTCAAAGGACGATTGGTTAAAAGGCGAATTCAAGAATACACAAACAAACGGTGTGTCCGGACATAGGGCTACTTACCTGAGCATCCGGGCGATTGCAGCTTAGGCCGGCATCCTCGGTCAATTCCGGACACACTTCTTGTGATCCGAAGAACAATTTATACATCTCCATGGGTGTCGTACCCATGAAGTGTTGAAGAGCTCGTGGCCCCTCTGGATTGAATTCCCACAGACGGAGGGGGCGACATTTGTAGGGCAGAAGACGCCGAATCAGCATAACCTGCATCACTACGACCAGATTGATCTCCCTCTCTTGGAGGTATCGAATCCGGCCCTGCAATAGGGGTACGTCCTTTGACGGCCCCCAGATGAGCCCTTGGTTGACCCATGACATCAGCCACTGTGGGGGGCCCGAGCGAAAGATGGGCGGCGGCTTCTGCCTGCTGCCCCTGGGAGCGGTAATATAGAACCACTCCTGTTGCCACAAGCCGAGCTCCTCCTGGAAAGAGCCCTCGAGCCATGGAGCATCGGCCCTCTTGCCTACAACCGCCCCGCCGCACTCTGCTTGACGCCCCTCGATCATCTTCGGCTCCATGTTGAAGGTTTTGAGCCACAAACCGAAGTGAGGGGTAGTGCGAAGGAAGGCTTCGCAGACGACAATGAATGATGAGATATGGAGGATGGACTCCGGAGCCAAGTCATGGAATTCTAACCCATAGTAAAACATGAGCCCTCTCACAAAAGGATCCATCGGGAAGCCTAAACCCCGACGGAGGTGGGACACAAACACGACGCTCTCGCCGGGCTCGGGAGTAGGAATGACTTGCCCTTTGGCGGGCAACCTATGTGAAATCTCGTAGGTCAGGTACCTGGCTTCTCTCAGCTTTAGCACGTCCTCTTCCATGACGGAGGAGGGCATCCACCGGCCCTGTAGGTCAGAGCCGGACATTGTTGAAGGTCCGAGACGCTCGAATCTGGGGCTCTGGGTGTTGGAACTCGGGGCGAGAGGCAGATTTGATTGAGGATTGAAGAAAAGAAACGTGCCTTGGTCCCATTATAAAGAGGGAGAATACCAAGAGCCGTCCCCGTGACCGTTTGGGACTCACCTTCGATAGAGGAGGCGTGGCAACGAGCACGGTTGGGTTACCCACGTCCGTATTGATGGGAATCCCAGAATAAGGGGAACATGATCTCTGCTTCGACGAGACGTGCCAAGGAAACCGCTTCGCTAAACGCGCTGAGGTGGTATAATAAAAACAATTCAAGTAAAAGCTTGGTAGTGGTGTGATGTCACGCCACAAAATACGTCAGCAGATTGAATCCGTGTAAATATTATTCTCTCTACGGTGGTACGTGGAATTTATTTTGCAGAGCCGGACACTATCCCGGTGTTCACAATCTTCTATGAATTATTCGGAGGAGGAACCTGCCTTGCAATGTTGAAGACAATATGTGCACCAGACTCATCGTCATTGAAGCCTAGTTCAGGGGCTACTGAGGGAGTCCTGGACTAGGGGGTGTCCGGATAGCCGGACTATCATCGTCGGCCGGACTCCAAGACTATGAAGATACAAGATTGAAGACTTCGTCCCGTGTCCGGATGGGACTTTCCTTGGCGTGGAAGGCAAGCTTGGCGATATGGATATGTAGATCTCCTACCATTGTAACCGACTCTGTGTAACCCTAGCCCTCTCCTGTGTCTATATAAACCGGAGGGTTTTAGTCCGTAGGACGAACAACCATTACAACAATCATACCATAGGCTAGCTTCTAGGGTTTAGCCTCCTTGATCTCGTGGTAGATCCACTCTTGTACTACCCATATCATCAATATCAATCAAGCAGGAGTAGGGTTTTACCTCCATCGAGAGGGCCCGAACCTGGGTAAAAACATCGTGTCCCTTGTCTCCTGTTACCATCCGCCAAGACGCACAGTTCGGGACCCCCTACCCGAGATCCGCCGGTTTTGACACCGACAGTCTTACTAGGACAAAAGATCTTCTAGTCGAGAGCGCAATTGCTACAATTGTGGGAGACCCGGGCACTATTCCAATGAGTGTACGGCACCCTACAAAAGAAGAGAAGATTCTTCAAAAAGAAGAAGCAAAAGAGAAGAATCACCACCAAGAGAGAGGAGGAGTAGAGATGATCATTATGAACGAAGACCCTCACGGAGAAGCAAGGATTCGGAAAGAAAGGACAAGTCATCAAGGAGCTACACAAAACGAAGACATCAAGCTCATGTTGGTGAATGGGTATCCGGCTCCGACTCCGACAATCACTCCGGGAGAAGCTATCACTCTGACTCCGAATATACTCAAGATGAAGGTGTTACCGGTCTAGCACTTGTGTCAACCAACTCCTATGACATATTTGATTCACCAAATGAAGGAATTGGAAGATGCTTCATGGCCAAAGGTCCAAAGGTAACACATCCTGAGTATGTTGATTTCAATAGTGATGAAGATGACTTGCTTGTGGATGATGATTTACTTGTTGACAACTCTAGTGATGAATACTATGATGAAACATCAATTAATCATGCTAATCAAGATAAAACGAATGACAATGATAAGGAGAAGATTGAGCTTCTAACTAAAGAACTAAACACTCTTAAGTTGGCTCATGAAACTATCTTCGAAGGTCATCGAGAACTTTTAAGGGATCATGAGAAGTTACGCTTTGAAAAGCTCAATCTTGAGCAAGAGCATGAGTTCTTAAAAGCAATCAATGATGATCTCCGTAAGAAAATTTCTTCTTACATTGCCAAGCGTTTACTCTTATCTACTTACATGCCTCAAGTCAAGTCTAGTAAAAAGTACAAGAAAGATACTTCCTCTAGTAGTAACAATAACAATGTCAAATCTAATATTGTTGCTTCTAGTAGTTCTCTTGATTCCACTAATGATTCTCTTAGCCAAGTTACACTTGAGCAAGAAAATAGCTTATTAAAGGGAATTATAGAGAAAGGTGTTTACAAGAGCATTGCCGGGAGTAAGCAATTCGAGGAAATTGTACGCAAGCAAGGAAGGCACCGGAAGAATTAAGGTGTTGGTTTTTAATGAAAGTTCAATGCCAATGGAGTTGAGTGGGAAGAAGATCAATACCCCAAGACAAATTTTGTTCCTCAACAAGAGAAGTATGATCCTACTTCCTTCAAGGGAACACAATCACAAGATGATCTTCCACCACAAGACCACAAGAACAAAGGCAAGGACAAGCTTCAAGAAGAGATTGATGCATTTGAAGAAGCACCTAAGGCCTCGTTCAAGTGGGTTCCCAAGACTACGTCAAGTTCTACTTCATCAAGTACAACTACAACTCCAAGGATTCCCATCAAGATGATGTGGATCCCGAATAAGAAGAACTAGAGAGTTCTTGAGGGTGACTCCGCCAACATTCTTCACTCACATCATTATGGCAAGAACAAGTGCAATCAACTTCCACATCTTGCACTAGTTCAAGGAGTCACAAACCCTCATGTTGGTAAGGCAAGGGATAAGGTAACCTAATGACTTCATGGACATCATTTAGTGTGTGCATCACTCTATGTCTATGGATATTCTTGTTTGTTCCTTGTGGGACTAACCCATGTAGGAAAGTTGAAAGTGCAACTCGCTCCAAAGGATTGCTCCAAATGGTCTACATCAACATTGAGCATCCACATCTTCAACACCTACATGAAGTCATCATCGACAAAACCCAAGGTTAGTTCATCCCTCTAAAAGGGGATCTCACATCTAGGGGGAGCTTAACTCTAAGAATTGAGTCAAAGCAACTCTAATGGTGTGAACACATCAATGCATTATGTAAAAGTGGTAACCCCACTTGAGCTTAAACGATGAGTATGACCTATGTTCAAATGTTTTCATTTGACTCATAAGTCAATATACTCATATATAGATGACCTAGTCATTGCCAATTGTTTGATAGATGCTAGAATTGGTTGTGCATGCTTTGCCACATATTTCATTTGCCATCTTATTGTGTGAGCATGTTGGTGCATATTTTACTCATTCAAGGACATCCACTTGTTGTTTTGATTGTTTGGCTTCCTTTTCTTTTTGCCAAGTGGATGGACAAAAATGCCTAAGAACCTTCTCTAGCTATCTATGCTTTTCTCGTCTCAAACTCTATTCATGCTACATCACAAAATTTGATCAAGTCATATTCGAACCACTATGTGTGAGGAGCACTCGAAGTCCCTGATTCGTCATAGTCTTAAACTTCCAAAACTTCTTTGTGATTCTCGGTCTGACTGATTCCTCCATTTCGGTCCTACCGAGATCATTAAGTCGATCTAAGTTTTCAATCTCGGTGCAACCGATTTGAACTTTTCGGTCACACCGAGCTGCAGTAACTATACACAGTTATGCATCTCGGTGCCACCGAGTTGTTCCACTCGGTCACACCGACAGGGTCGGGCTATATATAGTCACGGGCAAAAATTTGGAAATTCCTCCAAACTCCTTCGCCCACGCAATAGCTCGCTCTGCCTCCAAGGTCTCCGGATCATCTCCTCGTCGCCATCCGCCTCCTATCGCTGGTCTCTGCCGCCGTCAACGGATTTCAACCCCGCCGTTGCCGCCGTAGCGAGTTCATCGCCAAGCTAGGGTATGGACTCGATCACTGTGCTATCCTCGTCCGATTCCTAGCACATTGTGTTCTTATTGATTCTAGCCACGATTGAAACACTCCTATCCAGTCAATGCAATCTGTAAATTAGTTGGTATTCGAAATTTTAGGGTTAGGTTTCCGCCGAAACCATCTCGGACCTACCGAGTTGAAAAACTTGGTCCCACCGATTTGGCTTATGCCATTGCACTAGTAACTCTCGGTCTGGCCGAGAATTGCTAATCGGTGCGACCGATTTTAGGACTTTGTGAAACCCTAGCAGTCTCGGTGCCACCGAACTGTGACTCGGTCCAACCGAGTTCATCAGTTTAGGTTCCAAAACTGCTTCGGTATCACCGAGTTTGAAAATCGGTTGATCCAAAATGCTTTCTGTGGAAAACTAAAACTGAATTTTTGAATCATTCTTTTGCAAAATCTCTGCATTTTGTGATGCTCATCCACTCTATCTCATCTATAACTCTTCATAGGGTCAACAGTAAGTGTTTGTAGCATGTCATACCAAAGTGACAGCCAGAACAAGTCAGAAGAGCAGATGCACATGAGTGAGGGCACTAGTCCCTCAAGCACCTCAGATGAAGGCAACAGAAGCACTCCTAGAAATCTGCCTAAGGCTGCTACCAGGCAAAGGAAGAAAAGAACCTCAAATTCTAAAGATGAGGACTATAAAGCTGAAGAGGATGAGGCTACTTCCAAGAAAGTAGTGCTCAAAAAGGAGTATGGCTCAGCACATAGCACTAAGCCAGGTCTGAAGAAGAAGGTTCCTACCAAGAGGACACCTATGCCCAAGGTCAGAAGGTCCACTCAAGTGCCAGAACAGACTGAACCCAAAGAGGCACCTACAAAGAAAGTCACAACTTCCAAATCCAAGAAAGTTCCTACTGGAGAAACTATGAAGTTTACCATTGAATCAGAGGATGAAGATGCTCAGGATAAGAAGAAGAAGAGAGCAAGAACCACAACTGCCCAGGTTCTTGGAAAGCCCTCAATGAGAAGAGATTCTGAAGAGGAAGAAGAGGTTGCTGCACCAACACCCAAGGAACCAAAGCTTATGGGTGATGCTATTAGATTAGGGGCTGCAACATCTAAGCCCAAGGAAGCACCCAAAGATGCCCCCAAGGCCAAGCTTGCACCAAAGAGGAATACCAGGAGTATTACAGCTGCTGAGAAGAACAAGGCCCCAGTGCCTAATGTTGCTGATGAGGAAGATGAAGAAGGACGGGTCCTAAGGAAGCTCAAGCCCAAGATACCAGACCACAATGATGCCCATCATGTGGCTGAGGACATGAACATCAGAAGAGACTCAGGGTTGAGGCTATGGAGGTTGACAGATCCATATGCAGCAAGGAGAAGAACTGCTGTTGATTACAGGTTCCATACAAAGGAACAACAGGACTTCTATGAGACAATCTTGTTGGACAAGAAGCCCATAGTGTGTGATATAAGGTGGGTCGACTGGATCTACATGAAAGAAAATGAAGAGCACTATCCTGGAGTGCAAGACAATTTTGTTGCTTGTGGAGTTGCAGATTATGTTGGGCAAAAGCTCACCAACTGGAATGATGAACTCATTATGCAATTCTACTCCATAGCACACTTCTATCCAGATGGAAGGATAGTTTGGATGTCTGAAGGTACAAGGTACCAGTCCACTGTTGACGAGTGGGCAAGAATGACCAATGCCCCAAAGGAAAATGATGATGACCTTGATGTATATGCCAAGAAGAAAATGGACCACAATTCCATGGCACACATGTACAAGGAGATCCCAGACAAAGATGTTGAGACACATAAGTTTGGATCAGTCCACTATCTTCTGTCAGGGCTGCCCACTATCAGTTGATCCTAAGGCATACTCTGTTGCCTAAGTCTGGTGACCACAACATGATCAGAGGGCATGCAATCAACATGTTGCATTTGTTTGATGTGCCACAGAAAGTTAAGGTCATGAGCCTTATGGTTGAAACCATTAAGAGGACTGCAACAGATTAGAAGAGGAGTTGTGGATATGCCCCTCAGATTCAGGAGTTGGTTAACTCAAATATGGGAACAGGCATATATTCTATTGGATAAGGAACATTTTCCTCTCTATCCAGACTTTGAGGACAATGAGGTTGTCATGAATGAGAATGATCCATCATCAGTTCATGCTCAAGAGAAGAAGGAGAAGGCAAGGAAGGAGAAGGCTGCCAAGATGCCAACTCAAGAGGAGGCATCTGAGTATTTCTTGAAGAACAAGCAGGAGCATCTTGGTTACTTGATAGCATCAACTCTAAGGATTGAGAAAGGATTGGCCACCCTCACTCAGAACTAGGAGAGCTTGGAAAGAATCATGGAACTCAAATTCCATGATCTACATGTCAAAGTAACTGAGATTCAGTCAGTTGTGGAGCAGCTGCAGGATGACATGCAGGATAGGCAGGGCAAGACTACCACTAATGTATTTGCCAGAGTGCCTAGAGCCCAGAGGTCAGTTGCAGTGCCTGTGACAAACACTAGAGCAACATCATTTGCACCAGCTACAGCTCCTACAGCCCCAGTGCAACCAGCTCCAGCATCAACTCCAGCACCCTCTACTTCAACTGAAGCCTTCGTTCTTGGAGTTATCCAGACACCACCACCTGAAGATCAAGCCTGAGAGTCGATCTAGCACTATGCATTTTCTATGAACTTTTTGGTAACTTGTTGCCAAAGGGGGAGAAAAATGTATAGATCATAGGCTTCAAGAGAGAGAGTGCTGCTTTTGTTAGAGTGTTACTTTTGTTCTCTCTTGCTTTGCTTTGGTGGTTAAACTTGTTTGCTTTTGATTGCTTGAGATACTATGCTTGTGAGACATTGATGATCATGTGGTTGATCATAAGCTACACTTATGCATGTTTGATGATATTATCTTATCTATCCTAGGTGATCATTCACTTTCCTTGGTGATGAGTGCATGTATTCAATCTTTATCATTTTGAGTGCTCCACCAAGATGTATGTGACATGGAAGAGTAACCCATGAGCCTAATTCCTTGTGCATTTGCAGTCCAAAGCAAATCTTAAACTACGCACAAATTTAGGGGGAGCTCTTGCTTATCACATACTTCTCAAAGCGACGATGTTGTTAAATCTTATTATCATTTGTCAAAGCTTTGATCTATATGTTGTCATCAATTACCAAAAAGCGGGAGATTGAAAGTGCAACTATCCCTAGGTGGTTTTGGTAATTCATAACAACATATAGCTCATTGAGCTAATGCTATTCCAAGACTATTATTTCTGGAAAGCTCAATGCATGGCATGGCATGGATGATGAAAGTGGATCCCTCAAAATACTTAGGACAAAGGATTGGCTCAAGCTCAAAAGCTCAAGACTCTTCATTTTACATTTTAGTGATCCAAGATCACATTGAGTCTATAGGAAAAGCCAATACTATCAAGGAGGGATGAGGTGTTGCTTAATGAGCCTCTTGCTTCATGTGCTTAGTGATATGCTCCAAAACCCTCAGCTACTTCCTCACATCCACAAATGACCTAAACCCAAAGCCAAAATCGGTCACACCGATTCTTCCTATCCGGCGCCACCGAGTTTGAAAGTCATAGCCACTGCCACAAACCCTAGGCAAATCGGTCTTACCGATAGGGATCTCGGTCTCACCGAGATGGGATTGTAATCTCTCTGTTTGCCTTTGTAACGTTTCGGTCTAACCGAAGTGAGCGATCGGTCCCACCGAGATTGCAATGTAAACTCTCTGTTTCCCTTTTGTAACATTTCGGTCTCATCGAAAAGAGCAAATCGGTCCCATCGAGTTTACCTGACCAACTCTCTGGAAAGCTTATTACCAAAATCGGTCTCACCGAGTTTGTGTAATCGGTCTTACCGAGATTACGTTATGCCCTAACCCTAACCGAATCGGTCTCACCGAGTTGCATGTCAGTCCCACCAAAAATCACTAATGGTCACTAGGTTTACTAAATCGGTCCGACCGAGTCTGTTGAATCGGTCCCATCGAGTTTGGTAAATTGTGTGTAACGGTTAGATTTTGTGTGGAGGCTATATATACCCCTCCACCTCCTCTTCATTCGTGGAGAGAGCCATCAGACTAAACCTACACTTCCAACTTACCATTTCTGAGAGAGAACCACCAACTCATGTGTTGAGGCCAAGATATTCCATTCCTACCATATGAATCTTGATCTCTAGCCTTCCCCAAGTTGCTTTCCACTCAAATCTTCTCTCCACCAGATCCAAAACCTATGAGAGAGAGTTGAGTGTTGGGGAGACTATCATTTGAAGAACAAGAGCAAGGAGTTCATCATCAACGCACCATTTGTTACTTCTTGGAGAGTGGTGTGTCCTAGATTGGCTAGGTGTCACTTGGGAGCCTCCGACAAGATTGTGGAGTTGAACCAAGGAGTTTGTAAGGGCAAGGAGATCGCCTACTTTGTGAAGATCTACCGCTAGTGAGGCAAGTCCTTCGTGGGCGACGGCCATGGTGGGATAGACAAGGTTGCTTCTTCATGGACCCTTCGTGGGTGGAGCCCTCCGTGGACTCGCGCAACCATTACCCTTCGTGGGTTGAAGTCTCCATCAACGTGGATGTACGATAGCACCACCTATCGGAACCACGCCAAAAACATCCGTGTCTCCAATTGCGTTTGAATCCTCCAAACCCTTCCCTTTACTTTATTGCAAGTTGCATGCTTTAATTTCCGCTGCCTATATACTCTTTGCATGCTTGCTTGAATTGTGTGATGATTGCTTGACTTGTCCTAAGATAGCTAAAATCTGCCAAACTCTAAAATTGGGAAAAGGTTAAGTTTTTAATTGCTCAAGTAGTCTAATCACCCCCCCCCCCCTCTAGACATACTTCAAGGTCCTACAGAAAGTCATTTTAGTCCCTCTCTTTTATTTTTATAAAAGAAATATTCGAATAGAAAAATAACTAAAATCAAACGATCCTCTTTTCAAATTTTGAGAAAAACTCAAATATGAAAATAACAAAATCCCCAACTCTCTCCGTGGGTCCTTGAGTTGCGTAGAATTTCTAGGATCAAGCCAAAATGCAATAAAATATGATATGCAATGATGGTCTAATGTATAACATTCCAAATTGAAAATTTGGGATGTTACAAACATACCCCCCTTAAGATGAATCTCGCCCTCGAGATTCGGGTTGGCTAGAAAATAGGTGAGGATGATCCTTCCGTAGGTCTTCCTCTCGCTCCCAGGTGGCTTCATCTTCGGTATGGTGGCTCCACTGAACTTTGTAGAACTTGATAACCTTGCTGCGTGTAACTCGGCTGGCAAACTCGAGAATCTTCACTAGTTTCTCCTCGTAGGTCAAATCGCTACCCAACTAAATCGCTTCCAGTGGCATTGTATCTCTCAGGGGAATGTCAGCCATCTCTGCGTGGCACTTCTTCAATTGGGAAACGTGGAACACAATGTGAACTCCTGACAATCCTTCGGGCAACTCCAACTTGTAAGCAACTTCTCCCATACGTTCCAAAACTTTGTATGGTCCCACAAAAAATGGTGCTAACTTTCCCTTAACTCCAAAATGCTTAACTCCTCAAAGTGGGGACAGTCGAAGATAAACTCTGTCTCCGACTTCATAAACTGTCTCCTTGCATTTAGAATTTGCATAGCTCTTCTGCCTGGACTGGGCTACCTTGAGCCTATCGCGAATCAGCTTAACCTTCTCTTCCGACTCATTAATCAAATCTGGTCCAAACAACTGACAATCTCCAACTTCATCCCACAACAACGGTGTTGTGCACCTCCTTCCGTACAAAGCTTCGAAAGGGGCCATCTTTAAACTAGATTGATAACTGTTGTTGTAAGAGAACTCTGCATAAGGCAAATTGTCGTCCCAACTAGATCCATAATCTAGCGCACAAGCTCTCAACATGTCCTCCAGAATCTGATTGACTCTCTCGGTCTGTCCATCTGTCTGTGGATGAAAGGCTATACTGAACTCTAGCCTGGTACCCAAAGTTTCGTGCAACTGATTCCAGAACTTTGAGGTAAACTGGGTTCCTCTATCTGATACAATGGTCCTAGGAACTACATGCAGACATATGATCCTGGTCATGTATATCTTTGCCAACTTAGCACTGGTGTAAGTAGTCTTCACTAGGATGAAATGAGCTACCCTCGTCAAATGATCGACTACAACCCATATCGAGTCATAGCCTAAATTAGTCCTGGGCAATCCTGTGATAAAATTCATGCCGAGCTTATCCCACTTCCATTCGGGTATCGGCAATGGTGGTAGCAATCCTGCTGGCTTCTGATGCTCTACCTTCACTCTCTGACATACATCACAAACTGCTACATACTCCGCAATATCCTTCTTCATTCCGGTCCACCAGAAACTGTCCTTCAAATCCAAATACATCTTGGTATTTCCTGGGTGAATCGAATATGGCGAATCATGGGCCTCTTGCAGAATCAACTTCCTGATCTCCGGGTCATTAGGCACATAAACGCGGTCCTCAAACCATAAGGTATCGTGCTCATCCTCATGAAATCCCTTTGCTTTTCCTTTGCTCATCTTTTCCTTTATCTCGGCAATTTCCTTGTCTATCGTCTGAGCTTCTCTGATCTTATCCATCAAAGTAGACTGAATCTCCAATGCCGCTACATAACCTCTCAGAACTATCTCCAAACATAGCACGCGAAGATCCTCTGCTAACTCCTTGGGTAACTCTCCGGTCATGAGTGTGTTGACATGGCTCTTGTGGCTCAACGCATCGGCTACTACGTTAGCATTTCCTGGATGATAATGCAACCTCGTATCATAATCCTTAATGAGCTCCAACCATCTCCGTTGCCTGAGATTTAACTCGTTCTGCGTGAAGATATACTTCAAACTCTTGTGGTCCGTGTACACCTCAGAATGGTTTCTGATGAGAAAGTGTCTCCATGTCTTCAACGCATGCACTACGGCTGCTAACTCCAAATCATGTGTAGCATAATTCAACTCATGAGGTTTAAGCTGTCGTGAGGCATATGAACGCCCTCCTGCATAAGCACTGCTCCAAGTCCTCGATGAGAAGCGTCGCAATATACTTCATAATCCTTGTGTTGATCTGGCAGAATCAACACTAGTGATGTAACCAAACGTTTCTTCAACTCCTGGAAACTGGCCTCACATTCCTCATTCCATTTGAATTTGGTTTCCTCCTTCAACAACTCCGTCATGGGTTTTGCAATCTTCGAGAAATTCTCGATGAACCTCCGGTAGTATCCTACGAGTCCAAGAAAACTCCGGATCTCTCCACCTGACGTGGGTGCTTCCCAATTTGTCACAGTGACAACTTTGGTGCCGTCTACTGCTATTCCCTCTCTGGATATAACATGTCCGAGGAATCCAACTTTCTTCAACCAAAACTCACACTTGCTGAACTTGGCATATAACTGATGTTCTCTGAGCTTTCCAAGTACCAAACGCAAATGCTCCTTATGCTCCTCTTCATTCTTCGAGTAAACCAAAATATCATCAATGAACACCACGACGAACTTATCCAAAAACTTCATAAACACCTTGTGCATCATGTTCGTGAAATAGGCAGGTGCGTTAGTCAGACCAAATGACATAACGGTATACTCATATAGCTCGTACCTTGTGGTAAAGGCTGTCTTAGGTATATCCTGCTCTCGAATCTTCAATTGCTGGTATCCTGATCGCAGATCGATTTTGGAAAATACCTTAGCTCCTTGCAACTGGTCAAACAAATCATTGATCATCGGCAGTGGGTACTTGTTCTTGATTGTCAATTCATTCAATCCACGATAATCAACAATCATCCTCAATGATCCATCCTTCTTCTCCACTAGAAGCACTGGTGATCCCCAATGTGATGAACTTGGGTGAATATAGCCTTTATCTAGTAACTTCTTAATCTGCTTCTTAATTTCCTCCAAATCCTTTGCGGGCATCCTGTACGGTCTCTTAGATATTGGCCCTGTCCTGGCAAAAGCTCAATCAAAAACTCAATATCTCTATCCGGTGGCATGCCTGGAAACTCTTCTGGAAATACATCAGGGAAATCCTTCACCACTGGTACTTCCTCTTGTACAACTCCTGATAAGGAATTCACTTGAGTCCTCTTTGGCACATGCCTAGATACATACTTAATCCTTCTTCCTTCTGGGGTGGTGAGCAAAATTGACTTACTGGCACAATCGATGTTTCCTCCATACATCGATAGCCAACCCATACCCAGAATCACATCCAAACCTTGCGACTCCAATATTATCAGGTCTGAGGGGAAAACATGCCTACCTATGGTCAATGGCATCTTAAAACATCCTTGGCTTGCCATATATTCCGCTCCTAGCGAGCTTACTAACATAGGTGTTCTAAGAACTTTGGTGGGAAATTTATACTTATCCACAAATCCCCTTGATATGTATGAATGTGATGCACCAGTATCAAAAAGAACGATTGGAGTAAATGACTTAACCAAAAACTTACCTATTACTGCATCTGGATGGGCTTCAACCTCCTCCACATTAACGTGGTGCACTTGTCCTCTGTTGAAAGGGTTAGGATTCTTCCCAGAGCTTCCATTTCCATTTCCATTCTTAGCTTCAGGACATTCATTGGCATAATGTCCAGTCTTCTGGCACTTGTAGCAAGTAATATGACTTAGATCCTTCTTGGTGGGCATTGCTTAACGTGGTTCACTTGTCCCATGTTGAAAGGGTTAGGCTTCTTCCCAGAGCTTCCATTGCCATTTCCATTCTTAGCTTCGGGACATTCATTGGCATAATGTCCAGTCTTCTAACACTTGTAGCAAGTAATATGACTTAGATCCTTCTTGGTGGGTGTTGCTGGGTTGGAACGGTTATAGCCATTGCTTCCTCCATTACCATTCCCATTCTTGGGGCCAGTATGGTTGTGCGAACTTCCTCCATTGTGGTTGTGATCTCCATGGTTATGCTGAAAAGGTCCTCCCGAGTTCGGAGTAAAACGAGGCCTTTGCTGAGCTCCAGAATTATACTTTCCTTGTCCATACTTCCTCTTATGGTTATCAATGTGCTGCTGCTTCCCTTCAATCATGAGAGCTCTATCTACCAACTCCTGGTAGTTGTTGAAGGTTGCCACCATCAACTGCATGCTCAGCTCATCATTCAGCCCTTCCAGAAACTTCTGCTTAGCTGCATCTGTAGCAACATCATCTGGGGCATAACGTGCTAACTTACTAAAATCATCCAGATATGGTGCTACCTCTTGAGCACTGCGTTGGATTTCCCCGAAGAGGAGAGGATGATGCAGCAAAGTAGCGTAAGTATTTCCCTCTGTTTTTGAGAACCAAGGTATCAATCCAGTAGGAGACCACGCACAAGTCCCTCGTACCTACACAAAACGATAGCAACTCGCAACCAACGCTTAGGGGTTGTCAATCCCTTCACGGTCACTTACGAGAGTGAGATCTGATAGATAATATTTTTGGTATTTCTGATAGATAGATGCAAAGTAAAAAAGTAGAAGGCAAAGTAAAAACAAAGCAAGTAAATAAAGTGATAGAGATTGATATGATGAGAATAGACCCGGGGGCCATAGGTTTCACTAGTGGCTTCTCTCAAGAGCATAAGTATTCTACGGTGGGTGAACAAATTACTATTGAGCAATTGACAGAATTGAGCATAGTTATGAGTATATCTAGGAAATGATCATGTATATAGGCATCACGTCCGAGACAGGTAGATCGAAACGATTCTGCATCTACTACTATTACTCCACTCATCGACCGCTATCCAGTATGCATCTAGAGTATTAAGTAAAAACAGAGTGACGCCTTAAGCAAGATGACATGATGTAGAGGGATAAATTCATACAATATGATAAAAACCCCATCTTGTTATCCTCGATGGCAACAATACAATACGTGCCTTGCAACCCTTTCTGTCACTGGGTAAGGACACCGCAAGATTGAACCCAAAGCTAAGCACTTCTCCCATTGCAAGAACTACCAATCTAGTTGGCCAAACCAAAAAGGATAATTCGAAGAGACTTGCAAAGATAACTCAATCTTACATAAAAGAATTCGGAGAAGAATCAAATATTTTCCATAGATAATACTAGATCATAAACCCACAATTCATCGGTCTCAACAAACACACCGCAAAAAGAAGATTACATCGAATAGATCTCCACGAGAGAGGGGGAGAATATTGTATTGAGATCCAAAAAGAGAGAAGAAGCCATATATCTACTAGCTATGGACCCGAAGGTCTGAAGTAAACTACTCACACTTCATCGGAAGGGCAATGGTGTTGATGTAGAAGCCCTCCGTGGTGGATGCCCCCTCCGGCGGAGCTCCGGAACAGGCCCCAAGATGGGATCTCGTGGATACAGAAGGTTGCGGCGGTGGAATTAGGTTTTTGGCTCCTGTTCTGATCGTGCAGGGATACGTAGGTATATATAGGAGGAAGGAGTACATCGGTGGAGTGTCAGGGGGCCCACGAGGTAGGGGGCGCCCAGGGGGCGCGCCCTCCACCCTCGTGACCGCCTCTGGCACTGCTTGCAGTAGGGTCCAAGTCTCCTGGATCACATTCGGTTGGAAAATCACGATCCCGAAGGTTTCATTACGTTTGGACTCCATTTTATATTATGTTTCTTCGAAATACTGAAAAAGGCAAAAAACAGCAATTCTGGGCTGGGCCTCCAGTTAATAGGTTAGTCCCAAAAATAATATAAAAGTGGAAAATAAAGCCCAATATAGTCCAAAACAGTAGATAAAGTAGCATGGAGCAATCAAAAATTATAGATACGTTGGAGACGTATCAGGCATCCCCAAGCTTAATTCCTGCTCGTCCACGAGTAGGTAAATGATAAAAAAGAATTTTTGATGCGGAGTGATACTTTGGCATAATTTCAATGTAAATTTTCTTAATAGTGATATGAATATTCAGATCCGAAAGATTCAAGACAAAAGTTCATATTGACATAAAAATAATAATACTTCAAGCATACTAATCAAAGCAATCATGTCTTCTCAAAATAACATGGCAAAAGAAAGTTATCCCTACAAAATCATATAGTCTGGCTATGCTCCATCTTCCCCACACAAAATATTTAAATCATGCACAACCCCGATGACAAGCCAAGCAATTGTTTCATACTTATGACATTCACGCAATACATGAGCGTGAGCCATGGATATAGCACTATAGGTGGAATAGAAGGGTGGTTGAGGAGAAGAAAAAAGAGGGAAGATAGTCTCACATAAACTAGGCATATCAACGGGCTATGGAGATGCCCATCAATAGATATCAATGTGAGTGAGTAGGGATTGCCATGCAACGGATGCATTAGAGCTATAAGTATATGAAACCTCTACAAAAGAAACTAAGTGGGTGTGCATTAACTTGCTTGCTCACGAAGACCTAGGGCATTTTGAGGAAGCCCATAATTGGAATATACAAGCCAAGTTCTATAATGAAAAATTCCCACTAGTATATGAAAGTGACAAAATGAGAGACTCTCTATCATGAAAATCTTGGTGCTACTTTGAAGCACAAGTGTGGTAAAAGGATAGTAGCATTGTCCCTTCTCTCTTTTTCTCTCTTTTTTTGTTTGGGCCTTTCTCTTCTTCTTTTTTTGGCCTCTTTTTATATATATATATATTTTTTTTGTAAAGTCCGGAGTCTCATCCCAACTTGTGGGGGAATCATAGTCTCCATCATCCTTTCCTCACTTGGGACAATGCTCTAATAATGATGATCATCACACTTTTATTTTTCTTACAACTCAACAATTACAACTCGATACTTAGAACAAAATAAGACTCTATATGAATGCCTTCGGCGGTGTTCCGGGATATGCAATGAATCATGAGTGACATGTATGAAAGAATTATGAATGGTGGGTTGCCACAAATACAATGTCAACTACATGATCATGCTAGCAATATGACAATGATGGAGCGTGTCATAATAAACGGAATGGTGGAAAGTTGCATGGCAATATATCTCGGAATGGCTATGTAAATGCCATGATAGGTAGGTATGGTGGCTGTTTTGAGGAAGGTATATGGTGGGTGTATGATACCGGCGAAAAGTGTGCGGTATTAGAGAGGCTAGCAAAAGTGCAAGGATGGGGAAAGTGCGTATAATCCATGGACTCAACATTAGTCATAAAGAACTCATATACTTGTTGCAAAAATCTAGAAGTTATCAAAGCAAAGTATTATGTGCATGCTCCTAGGGGGATAGATTGGTAGGAAAAGACCATCGCTCGTCCCCGACCGCCACTCATAAGGAAGACAATCAATAAATAAATCATGCTCCGAGTTCTTCACATAACGGTTCACCATACGTGCATGCTACGGGAATCACAAACTTCAACACAAGTATTCTTTGAATTCACAACTACTTAACTAGCATGACTCTAATATCACCATCTTCATATCTCAAAACAATTATCAAGCATCAAACTTATATAGTATTCAACGCACTCAAAAGAAAGTTTCACTTATCTTGAACACCAAGTATATTAACATTAAGCGAATTACCATGGTATTAACGACTCTCAAAATAATCTAAGTGAAGCATGAGAGATCAATAGTTTCTTTAAAACAAATCCACCGCTGTGCTCTAAAAGATATAAGTGAAGCACTAGAGCAAAAATTATCACGCTCAAAAGATATAAGTGAAGTACTATGAGCAAAACTATCAAGCTCAAAAGATATAAGTGAAGCACATAGAGTATTCTAACAAATTACAAATCATGTATGGCTCTCTCAAAAGGTGTGCACAGCAAGGATGATTGTGGTAGACTAACAAGTGAAGACACAAATAATACAAGACGCTCCAAGCAAAACACATATCATGTGGTGAATAAAACTATAGCTCCAAGTAAATTACCGATGGAAGTGGATGAAAGAGGGGATGCCTTCCGGGGCATCCCCAAGCTTTGACTGTTTCGTGTCCTTGGATTATCTTGGGGGTGCCATGGGCATCCCCAAGCTTAGGCTCTTGCCAGTCCTTGTTCCATAATCCATCAAAAGAATTCACCCAAAACTTGAAAACTTCACAACGCAAAACTCAACAGAAATCTCGTGAGCTCCGTTAGAGAAAGAAAACAAAGGACTAATTCAAGGTACTGTAATGAACTCATTGTTTATTTATATTGGTGTTAAACCTACTGTATTCCAACTTCTCTATTGATTATAAACTATTTTACTAGCCATAGATTCATCAAAATAAGCAAACAACACACGTAAAACAGAATCTGTCAAAAACAGAACAGTCTGTAGCAATCTGTAACTAATGCAAACTTCCGGAACTCTAAAAGTTCTACCAAAATAGGAAGTCCTGGAAAATTTGTTTATTGAACAGCATCAAAAATAATTAACGCAAAAGCACGTTCCTGTGATTTAACATAACTATATTCGTGCGCGTGAAGTTTCTGTTTTTCAGCAGAATCAAATCAACTATCATCGTAGGTTATCCTATAGGTTCTACTTGGCACAAACACTAATTAAAACATAAAACAATATCCAAACAGAAGCTAGATGGATTATTTATTCCTAAACATAAGCAAAAACAAAAAACACAAAATAAAATTGGGTTGCCTCCCAACAAGCGCTTTTCTTTAAAGCTTTTTTTAGCTAGGCATTGAGATTTCAATGATGCTCACATGAAAGACAAGAATTGAAGCACAAAGAGAGCACCATAAAACACATGACAAACACATCTAAGTATAACATAATTCCTATGCATAGGCATATTATAAGCAAACAAATTTGCAAGGCGAGCAAAAACTAGTATACGCAAGGAAGAAGAAAGAGACGATAGCAATCTCAACATGACGAGAGGTAATTTAGTAACATGAAAATGTCTACAACCATATTTTCCTCTTTCATAATAATTACATATAGGATCATAAGCAAATTCAACAAAATAGCTATCACATAACATATTCTCAACACGATCCACGTGCATGCAAAGTTGACACTCTTCCAAGATAGTGGGATTAACATTAGCTAGAGTCATGACCTTTCCGAACCCACTTTTATCAAAAATATCATAAGATTGAACATACTCCAAAAATGTGGGATCTAAAGTTGACACTCTTCCAAACCCACTTTCAATATTATTGCAAACATTATTATCAATCTCATATTCATCATGGGGCTTAAATAAATTTGCAAGGTTGTAAGAAGAATCACCCCAATCATGATCATTGAAACAAGTAGTAGACATAGCAAAACTAGCATCCCCAAGCTTAGGGTTTTGCATATTATTAGCACAATTGACATCAAGAGAATTTATAGGATAATCATTGCAATCATGCTTTTTATTCAAGGAATTATCGTGAATCTCTTCATAAATTTCTTCATCATAATTTTCAGATTCACGAATTTCAAGCAAAACCTCATAAAGATAATCTAGTGCATTCAACACACTAGCAATAGGTTCAACATAATTGGATCTCATAAAGAGATTAGCAAGTGGATGAGGATCCATAAACTTTTAGCAAGCGAAGATGCAAGCAAAAAAAGGAGGTACATGGAGACACAAGATCGAACGGAAGAGGGGCGAATAAAACGGCAAGGGTGAAGTGGGGGAGAGGAAAACAAGAGGCAAATGGCAAATAATGTAATGCGAGAGATAGGGATTGCGATGGGTACTTGGTATTGTTGACTTGCTTGCGTGAGCCTCCCCGGCAACGGCGCCAGAAATTCTTCTTGCTACCTCTTGAGCACTGCGTTGGATTTCCCCGAAGAGGAGAGGATGATGCAGCAAAGTAGTGTAAGTATTTCCCTCAGTTTTTGAGAACCAAGGTATCAATCCAGTAGGAGACCACGCACAAGTCCCTCGTACCTACACAAAACGATAGCAACTCGCAACCAACGCTTAGGGGTTGTCAATCCCTTCACGGTCACTTACGAGAGTGAGATCTGATAGATAATATTTTTGGTATTTTTGATACATAGATGCAAAGTAAAAAAGTAAAAGGCAAAGTAAAAACAAAGCAAGTAAATTAAGTGATAGAGATTGATATGATGAGAATAGACCCGGGGGCCATAGGTTTCACTAGTGGCTTCTCTCAAGATCATAAGTATTCTATGGTGGGTGAACAAATTACTGTTGAGCAATTGACAGAATTCAGCATAGTTATGAGTATATCTAGGCAATGATCATGTATATAGGCATCACGTCCGAGACAAGTAGATCGAAACGATTCTGCATCTACTACTATTACTCCACTCATCGACTGCTATCCAACATGCATCTAGAGTATTAAGTAAAGCCAGAGTAAGGCCTTAAGCAAGATGACATGATGTAGAGGGATAAATTCATGCAATATGATAAAAAAAACCATCTTGTTATCCTCTATGGCAACAATACAATACGTGCCTTGCAACCCTTTCTGTCACTAGGTAAGGACACCGCAAGATTGAGCCCAAAGCTAAGCACTTCTCCCATTGCAAGAACTACCAATCTAGTTGGCCAAACCAAAAAGGATAATTCGAAGAGACTTGCAAAGATAACTCAATCATACATAAAAGAATTCAGAGAAGAATCAAATATTTTCCATAGATAATACTGGATCATAAACCCACAATTCATCGGTCTCAACAAACATACCGCAAAAAGAAGATTACATCGAATAGATCTCCATGAGAGAGGGGGAGAACATTGTATTGAGATCCAAAAAGAGAGAAGAAGCCATCTAGCTACTAGCTATGGACCCAAAGGTCTGAAGTAAACTACTCACACTTCATCGGAGGGGCTATGGTGTTGATGTAGAAGCCCTCCGTGGTGGATGCCCCCTCCGGTGGAGCTCCGAAACAGGCCCCAAGATGGGATCTCGTGGATACAGAAGGTTGCGGTGGTGGAATTAGGTTTTTGGCTCCTGTTCTGATCGTGCGGAGATACGTAGGTATATATAGGAGGAAGGAGTACATCGGTGGAGCGTCAGGGGGCCCACGAGGTAGGGGGCACGCCCAGGGGGGCGCGCCCTCCACCCTCGTGACCGCCTCTGGCACTGCTTGGAGTAGGGTCCAAGTCTCCTAGATCACATTCGGTTTGAAAATCACGATCCCGAAGGTTTCATTCCGTTTGGACTCCGTTTGATATTCTGTTTCTTCGAAATACTTAAAAAGGCAAAAAACAGCAATTCTAGGCTGGGCCTCCAGTTAATAGGTTAGTCCCAAAAATAATATAAAAGTGGAAAATAAAGCCCAATATAGTCCAAAATAGTAGATAAAGTAGCATGGAGCAATCAAAAATTATAGATACGTTGTAGACGTATCAACTGGCCAACTGCACATCCTCCTTGGCGCAAGTTGCGAAACTCACGCTTCTTCATGGCCATAGCTCCTGTTGAAACATGGGTAGTACGAAAAGCCTGCTGAAACTGGTCCCATGTGACAGTGTCGATGGGGTAAGTGGCTGTGAAATTCTTCCACCATGATGATGCGGGTCCATTAAGCTGATTTGCAGCAAAACGCACTCTTTCCGCATCTGTGCATCCTGCAGTGGTCAACTCCCTTCCAATCTTGCGGAGCCAATCATCTGCAACTATCGGCTCGGTGCTATTGGAGAACACCGGCGGATTAAGCCTCAAGAAACGGGCTAAGTGATCAATAGGTGGTGGTGGTGGTGGCTTGTTGTTGTTGTTGTTCCCCTGATTATGATTTTGGACTAGTATCTGCATCAATGCATTCTACTGTTGGATCAACTAAGTGAGCTCCGGTGGGAAAGCAAATCCATTGTCGCATCTCGGAGGCATCTGATGGGTTTAGAAAAGATGAGAAAAAAGAATAGAAATAGATCTAGAGAGAAAAACACTACCCATATGCACATGAGACAAACACAATCATGTCACTTCAATCAATTCAAACAATGGCATACAACGGTCTAACTATCATTACAAAGTGATCGGACTATACTATATACTAATATGGTGGTTGACTAGAAAAATTGATCGGTCGAAGACTCCTTGATATCTGCTCCAGCTTCATCAACATAGTCATCATCACTATCGTGAGGGTCCGAGTCGGTGTCGTCGATGATGATGTAGTTCTCTGGACAAGTGAAATCGTCGTCATCTCCTCCTGGCGCGGGGTCTCCCATGAATACTCCTAGCTTCTTCTTCAGGTCGTCATTCTTCTCCGCGAGTATCGTCATTTCCTCCTCATATCCATCGCGTGTAGACTTGAGTTCTTCCTCCATCTCCGTATCCTGGTCATTTCCTTCTTCAGATCTACCATGCCTGCGCACATCTGGTTCTCCTGGCGTCGAATGTGCTGGTTTAACTCCTGGATGAAAGCTGCAATAGATCTATCCTTCCTGGTGCTGATCATCTCCCATTGATCATCTCGGTGCCCACAAATCTGGTAGATAGTATCCTTGAGATCCTTGTGGTAAACTTCTCCAATGTGTCCCATGGTGATGTGGGCTGCCATGCTCTTTCCTAGACTCCAGGTTTGTGCATCAAAGGAAAACTCTATGGGCTCAGTGACGGGCATGAACGTCCTTCCTGGAACTTGAACTCGAATCATCCAACGCTCCTTTTCTGGTAAAGTGGCGATGTAGGTCCCGGTCAAGCTTGGTACTCCAATGTTCAGGTATCTGGTGACTTCCTTCAAGTGGCGTCCAAAAGGTGTATCTTCATCTGGTTGCGTGAACTTGTTCCTTGCATCCGCCATCCTAAAGAGTAGAAAAGGGAGATGAGTCAGAAACGAGAAGAGAGTAGTGATCTAGGGCTTTAGCTTAGTGGTCGTGTCCTATAGTCAGCATGTGCTCTGATACCATCTTGTAGCGACCAGACCTCAAACAGTCTGATCTCTGTGCATCAGTGTCATCCCTGGATCAGTAATGCTGACACGCACAGTACTTGAAGGATTTATAACAGAGTAGCAATCACACACTCATTACATCGAATGTCTCAAAAGAGAACTTATTACAATAAATATGGCTTAAGGCCAATACGATAACAGTGGAAGGCTTGGAAGATAAAGTGAGTCCATCAACTCCAACGGCATCACTGAGTGAAAGATCACGACCTAAGGTACCTTACTTGTCGTCTGAAAAGTCTGCAACATGAATGTTGCAGCCCGAAACGGGTCAGCACATGGAATATGCTGGCAATGTAACACATAGAGATTAATGAACAGAATAATGCTATCACTACATGCATATATGGTTGGTGGAAAGCTCTATGGTTATAGTTTTGCATAAAGCCAATTTTTCCCAACAACAAAGGAGTAAAGTTTATTTAACTATCATGGTGGTTGTTAAACATTGAGAAGGTTCACCCAACTCAATCAATTAAGCATCATCATTAAATTCAATCAAATTATATTAAGAGTGATGAGATCCACATGATAATCCAAGAACTAGATACTCAAAACATCCATAACCGGGGACACAGCTAACCAAGATTAGTTTGTACACTCTGCAGAGGTTTCCGCACTTTTCCCCACAAGACTCGAATACATCCATGGTCGGAGAAACGAGACACGGTCTTTCTGAAACAATAACTCTTTACTCCGGGTGGACAGTTACACCTACTTTCCCCTACATCTGCTAGCCCACCACTGAAAGAGGTCTTGCAACATACTCAACTATGCTAGAGCCCATAATAGCTTGTGGCTGCACACGGAAATTTCTAGCATGAATAATCTTATGATCCCTTTGAGCCTGGGTGGCGGTCCATAGGAGAATCACACGGTACCCCGGGATTTCCAAAAAAATATAGGCAACACTGGGTTTCCCAGGTGCCTCAATCCACCCAGATGTGTATTAAAGTAGCCACCTTAAGTTAACCTTTAATTAACAACATTCACGTCTATCATGGATACACTCACCCAATCCACGTCTACAAGCATAGCATAGCAATATAAGCAATGTAGAAGTAACTCCCAAAGGTTTGATAATAAACAGGACAATAGGTACTACCTCATCTACTTCCCAAAACCCACATGTTAATCAGATCCTAACCATGTAGTTGTTTGAGGATTGATCTAATGCAATAAAACTGGGTAGTAAAGACGTATGATCAAAGTGTTACTTGCCTTGCTGATGATCCGTGAAACCTACAGACTCGTAGTAGCACTCTTCGCACTCCGGGTACTCTATCGCAAACAAACAAGCATACAATAAGCACTCAACTAGAAACACGGGTAAAACTCAAGTAAGAGATCTAACCAGAAAGTTCAACTTAAGAACTCCGATTTGCAAAAAGAATCAAATCAAAAGAAGCAACGAAACTCAAACTGCGAAAGAAACAAGGTTCGTTTACTAATATGGACTTAAGTCAGTAGCAAACACTAGTTTAAGTTGGTTAAACAGAAAGGCTTCGAGACGAAACTCTAGGCGCTTGAATCGCCTGATTCCGATAAAAGAGCGAAAAGATAAACTAAAACGAATCAGGGCAGAAATCGCGATCGAAAATAATCGCGGAAAATCCCTGGAAAAAGAGAACTGACGAACAGGCTAATGAACGAATGTTCGCTATCTGGGGCTAAACGGTGAAAACCGTTCAGTAAAACAAACAAACGAACGAGCGTTCGCTAAATAATTAAACCGAAAAAAAATAAAACCGATCTATTAAAAAACGCGGTTTCAAAAAAACTGACGGACTTCTTAACGAAAACCGCGGCGGTGGGCAGCTACCTCGTCGCCTCTGGCGAGGGTGGCGGCAGGGCTCCGGCGAGCGGCGGGGCTCCGGTGGGTGGCGGTGACGGGGCTCCGGCGGGGCTCCGGCGATGGTGGTAGCGAGCGGTGTCGGCGGCGGGCGGCAACAGGCGCGACGGCGACGGGAGGCGGCGCGGCGGCGGCGGCGGCGGGGCTGCGGCGGCGGATCCGACAGCTAGTGTTAGTGTTAGGCGCGGGTGGGCTCGGGTGGACTGGGGCGGCGGCTTATAAGAGGGGCCGGCTGGGGAGTCCTGGCCGGTTACAGCCCGGAGTCGGTTTCGTTTTTTTTAAATCCACGTAGAAATATGAAGAAAAGAAATACTAAATGTACTCCAAAAATCATGAAATAAATTTTCTCCGTCCTCTAAAAATATAGCGGACAAAGTGAACATTTATTTGGGCCTATAATGCAATTTTGAAAAATGCATATTTTTCCAAATTCAAATAAAATAGCGATAAAACTCCGAATAAAACTCTTATTTGATTTTAATATTAAATATCCAATATTTCTTTATTTTGGGAAAGTCATTTTAGTCCCTCTCTTTTATTTTTATAAAAGAAATATTCGAAGAGAAAAATAATTAAAATCAAACAATCCCCTTTTCAAATTTTGAGAAAAACTCAAATATGAAAATAACGAAATCTCCAGCTCTCTCCGTGGGTCCTTGAGTTGTGTAGAATTTCTAGGATCAAGCCAAAATGCAATAAAATATGATATGCAATGATGATCTAATGTATACATTCCAAATTGACAATTTGGGATGTTACAAAGACAACCCAGAAGTTTTTAGAGAGTCATTTATTTCTGTTGAGTGCTTTCATATAGTTTAGAAACAAAAAAAATAAATAAAGAGGGGAACCCAAAACTTTTCAGAAAGGAAAGTGAAAGTGAGAGAGACAAGCATTGTTGAAGTGGGGAGCTCCTTGAACTATGTTCATGCTCACTGAAACTTTGTGAATCTTAATTATAGAAACTTTTCATCAAAAATAATTATCCCCTTGTACAATTCCATTGTATTATAAAAATAATGTGCTAAGGTTTGCCTTTAGGATGTTTACAATGCTTGTTGGTTTGTACAGTGCAGGACACAAACTTTGGCTGTAGTGCGCGATTTTACATTTTTAACTGGAACGTCAAACGGTTCTGAAACTTTTTGCACTGTCTTGATGTACAAATTGTTTTTTTTTCCTAATTTTGGTAGAATTTTTGGGGTACTATAAGTATGGTGAATGTTCATATTGCTACAGACTATTCTGTTTTTGACAGATTCTGTTTTTGATGCATAGTTTGCTTGTTTTGATGAAACTATCAATCTCTATAAGTGGATTAAGCCATGTAAAAGCTATATTACAGTAGACACAATGCAAAAACAATTGGTTTGCAACAGTACCTAGAGTAGTGATTTGCTTTATTATACTAACGGATCTTACCGAGTTTTCTGTTGAAGTTTTGTGTGGATGAAGTGTTTGATCGAGGAGTTCTCGATATGAGGAAAAGGAAGAGAGGCAAGAGCTCAAGCTTGGGGATGCCCAAGGCACCCCAAGTAAATATTCAAGGAGACTCAAGCGTATAAGCTTGGGGATGCCCCGGAAGGCATCCCCTCTTTCTTCAACATGTATCAGTATGTTTTCGAATTCGTTTCGTTCGTGCATTATGTGCAAGTCTTGGAGCGTCTTTTGCATTTATTTTTTAATTTTATTTTATGCACCATGCTGGTATGAGATAGTCCTTGGTCGATTTATACAATGCTCATTTCACTTCACTTAAATCTTTTGAGTATGGCTTTATAGAATGCTTCATATGCTTCACTTATATCATTTGAAGTTCGGATTGCCTGTTTCTCTTCACATAGAAAACCTCCATTTGTAGAATGCTATTTTGCTTCACTTATATTTGTTAGAGAGTGGGCATATCTTTTGTAGAAAGAATTAAACTCTCTTGCTTCACTTATATCTATTTAGAGAGATGACAGGAATTGGTCATTCACATGGTTAGTCATAAAATCCTACATAAACTTGTAGATCGCTGAATATGATATGTTTGATTCCTTGCAATAGTTTTGCGATATAAAGATGGTGATATTAGAGTCATGCTAGTGGGTAGTTGTGGATTGTAGAAACACTTGTGTTGAGGTTTGCAAGTATTGTAGCATGCACGTATGGTAACCGTTGTGTGACAAATTTGAAGCATGGGGTGTTTCTTTGATTGTCTTCCTTATGAGTGGCGGTCGGGGACGAGCGATGGTATTTTCCTACCAATCTATCCCTCTAGGGGCATGCGTAGTAGTACTTTGCTTCGAGGGCTAATAAACTTTTGCAATAAGTATATGAGTTCTTTATGACTAATGTGAGTCCATGGATTATACGCACTTTTACCCTTCCATCATTGCTAGCCCCTTCGGTATCGTGCATTGCTCTTTCTCACCTTGAGAGTTGGTGCAAAATTCACCGGTGCATCCAAACCCCGTGATACGATACGCTCTATCACACATAAGCCTCCTTATATCTTCCTCAAAATAGCCACCATACCTACCTATCATGGCATTTCCATAGCCATTCCAAGATATATTGCCATGCAACTTTCATCATCATCATATACATGACTTGAGCATTCATTGTCATATTGCCTTGCATGATCATAGAATAGCTAGCGTGATGTTTTCATGGCTTGTCCGTTTTTTGATGTCATTGCTACGCTAGATCATTGCACATCCCGGTACACCGCCGAAGGCATTCATATATAGTCATATCTTTGTTCTAGTATCGAGTTGTAATATTGAGTTGTGAGTAAATAAAGTGTGATGTTCATCATTATAGAGCATTGCCCCATAAAAAAAGGGAGAGGCCAAAGAAGCCTAAATAAAAAGGGGGGCAAAGAAGCCCGCAAAAAAGAGAAAAGGGGCAATGTTACTATCCTTTTACCACACTTGTGCTTCAGAGTAGCACCATGTTCTTCATATAGAGAGTCTCCTATGTCATCACTTTCATATACTAGTGGGAATTTTCATTATAGAACTTGGCTTGTATATTCCAACGATGGGCTTCCTCAAATGCCCTAGGTCTTCATCAGCAAGAAAGTTGGATGCACACCCACTTAGTTTTCAGTTTGAGCTTTCATACACTTATAGCTCTAGTGCATCTCTTGCATGGCACTCCCCACTCCTTGCATTGACATCAATTGATGGGCATCTCCATAGCCCGTTGATTAGCCGCGTTAATGTGAGACTTTCTCCCTTTTTGTCTTCTCCACATAAACCTCCACCATCATATTCTATTCCACCTATAGTGCTATATCCATGGATTGCGCTCATGTATTGCGTGAGGGTTGAAAAAGCTGAAGCGCGTTAAAAGGTATGAACCAATTGCTCGGCTTGTCATCGGGGTTGTGCATGATGGGAGCATTTTGTGTGACGAAAATGAAGCATTGCCAAACTATATGATTTTGTAGGGATAAGCTTGCTTTGGCCATATTGTTTTGAAAAGACATGATTGCTTTATTAGTACGCTCGAAGTATTATTGTCTTTATGTCAAATGATAGACTATTGCCTTGAATCACTCATGTCTTAATATTCATGCCATGATTAGACATATGATCAAGATTATGCTAGGTAGCATTCCACATCAAAAATTATTTTTTTATCATTCACCTACTCGAGGACGAGCAGGAATTAAGCTTGGGGATGCTGATACATCTCCGTCGTATCTATAATTTTTGATTGTTCCATGCCAATATTATTCAACTTCCATACAATTTTGGCAACTTTTTATACTATTTTTGGGACTAACATATTGATCTAGTGCCCAATGCTAGTTCCTGTTTGTTGCATGTTTTATGTTTGGCAGAAACCCCATATCAAACGGAGTCCAAACGGGATAAAAATGGACGGAGAATATTTTTGGAATATTTGGGAAATATGGGAGGAAGAATCAACGCGAGACGGTGCCCGAGGTCGCCACGAGGCAGGGGCGCACCCCTGACCCTCGTGGGCCCCTCGTAAGGCAGTTGCTGCTATTCTTTTGCCGCAAGAAAGCTAGTTTTTGGAGAAATATCTGGGCGAAAGTTTCAACCCAATCGGAGTTACGGATCTCCGGATATAAAAGAAACGGTGAAAGGGCAGAATCTCAGAACGGAGAAACAGAGAGAGACAGAGAGACGGATCCAATCTCAGAGGGGCTCTCGCCCCTCCCAAGCCATGGAGGCCATGGACTAGAGGGGAAACCCTTCTCCCATCTAGGGAGAAGGTCAAGGAAGAAGAAGAAGAAGGGGGGCTCTCTCCCCCTTTCTTCTGGTGGCGCCGGAACACTGCCGGAGGCCATCATCATCACCGCGATCTACACCAACACCTCCGCCATCTTCACCAACATCTCCATGACCTTCCCCCATCTATATTCAGCGGTCCACTCTCCCTCAACCCGCTGTACCCTCTACTTGAACATGGTGTTTTATGCTTCATATTATTATCCAATGATGTGTTGCCATCCTATGATGTCTGAGTTGATTTTCGTTGTCCTATCGGTGATTGATAAATTGCTATGATTGGTTTAATTTGCTTGTGGTTATGTTGTTGTCCTATTGTGCCCTTCGTGTCACGCAGGCGTGAGGAATTCCTGTTGTAGGGTGTTGCAATATGTTCATGATTCGCTTATAGTGGGTTGCTTGAGTGACAGAAGCATAAACCCGAGTAAGGGGGTTGTGGCGTATGGGATAAAGGGGACTTGATGCTTTAATGCTATGGTTGGGTTTTACCTTAATGATCTTTAGTAGTTGCATATGCTTGCTAGAATTCCAATCATAGTTGCATATGATCCAAGAAGAGAAAGTATGTTAGCTTATGCCTCTCCCACATAAAACTTGCTATCGGTCTAGTAAAGTAGTCAATTGGTTAGGGACAATTTCACAACTCCTACCACCACTTTTCCACACTCGCTATATTTACTTTATTGCTTCTTTATCTAAATAGCCCCTAGCTTTTATTTGCATGCTCTTTATGATGTTGCAAACCTATCCATCAACACCTACAAAGTACTTCTAGTTTCATACTTGTTCTAGGTAAAGCGAACACTAAGTGTGCGTAGAGTCGTATCAGTGGCAGATAGGACTTGAGAGAATATTTGTTCTACCTTTATCTCCTCGTTGGGTTCGACACTCTTACTTATCAAAAGAGGCTACAATTATCCCCTACACTTGTGGGTGATCACCCGCAAGTATAGGGGATCGCAACAGTTTTCGAGGGTAGAGTATTCAACACAAATTTATTGATTCGACACAAGGGGAACCAAAGAATATTCTCAGGTATTAGCAGTTGAGTTGTCAATTCAACCACACCTGGATAACTTAATATCTGCAGTAAAGTATTTAGTGGCAAAGTAGTATGGAAATAATAGTAACAGTAGCAAAAGTAATAGTAGCAGTTTTGTAGTAATTGCAACAGTGGCAATGTCAAAGAACTAAGCAAAGAACAATATGTGAAAAGCTCGTAGGCATTGGATCAGTGATGGATAATTATGTCGGATGTGATTCCTCATGTAAGGGTTATAACATAGGGTGACATAGAACTAGCTCCAGTTCATCAATGTAATGTAGGCATGTATTCCGAGTATAGTCATACATGCTTATGGAAAAGAACTTGCATGACATCTTTTGTCCTACCCTCCCGTGGCAGCGGAGTCCTATTGGAAACTAGGGGATATTAAGACCTCCTTTTAATAGAGTACCGGACCAAAGCATTAACACTTAGTGAATACATGAACTCCTCAAACTACGGTCATCACCAGTAAGTATCCCGATTATTGTCTCTTCGGGGTTAACGGATCATAACACATAATAGGTGACTATAGACTTGCAAGATAGGATCAAGAACTCACATATATTCATGAAAACATTATAGGTTCAGATCTGAAATTATGGCACTCGGGCCCTAGTAACAAGCATTAAGCATAGCAAAGTCATATCAACATCAATCTCAGAACATAGTGGATACTAGGGATCAAACCCTAACAAAACTAACTCGGTTACATGGTAAATCTCATCCAACCCATCACCGTCGAGCAAGCCTACGATGGAATTACTCACGCACGGCGATGAGCATAATGAAATTGGTGATGGAGGATGGTTGATGATGACGACGACAACAAATCCCCCTCTCCGGAGCCCCGAACGGACTCCAGATCAGCCCTCCCGAGAGAGTTTAGGGCTTGGCGGTGGCTCCGTATCGTAAAACGTGATGAATCTTTCTCTCTAATTTTTTCTCCGTGGATGTGAATATATGGAGTTGGAGTTGAGGTCGGTGGAGGTCCAGGGGGCCCACGAGGCAGGGGCGCACCCTAGGGAGGGGGGCGCCCCCCACCCTCGTGGACAGGGTGTGGGCCCCCTCACATTGATTCTTTCGCAAATATTTTTTATTAATTCCAAAAAGTTGCTCCATGGATTTTTAGGTCATTCCGAGAACTTTTATTTCTGCACAAAAATAACACCATGGCAGCTCTGCTGAAAACAGCGTCAGTCCGGGTTAGTTCCATTCAAATCATGCAATTTAGAGTCCAAAACAAGGGAAAAAGTGTTTGGAAAAGTAGATACGACGGAGACATATCAACTCCCACCAAATAGAGATAAATTATATTTTGAGCGGCATACTTTCATTGTCAACATAACAACTAAAAGACGACGATATCTTCCCTGCTAAACAGATTATAGGTGGTTCCCAAACAGAATGGTAAAGTTTATACTCCCCCTCCTCCACAAGCATCAATCCATGGCTTGCTTGAAACAACGAGTGCCTCCAACATTCAATGGGTCCCAAGGGGAGTTTTGTTTGCAGTTATTTTGATTTAGGTTGCATAAAGCACAAGACTGGGCATCCCGGATACCAGCCATTTTCTCGTGAATGAGGAGCAGAGTCCACTCCTCTTGAGAATAACCCGCCTAGCATGGAAGATACAGACAGCCCTAGTTGATACATGAGCTATTCGAGCATACAAAACAGAATTTCATTTGAAGGTTTGGAGTTTGGCACATACAAATTTACTTGGAACGGAAGGTAAATACCGCATATAGGAAGGTATCGTGGACTCATATGGAATAACTTTAGGGTTTATGGAGTTTCGATGCACAAGCAGTATTCCTGCTTAGTACAAGTGAAGGCTAGAAAGAGACTGGGAAGCGACCAACTAGAGAGCGACAACAGTCATGAACATGCATTAAAATTAATCAACACCGAGTGCAAGCATGAGTAGGATATAATCCACCATGAACATAAATATCGTGAAGGCTATGTTGATTTTCTTTCAACTACATGCGTGAACATGTGCCAAGTCAAGTCACTCGAATCATTCAAAGGAGGATGCCACCCTATCATACCACATCACAACCATTTTAATAGCACGTTGGCACGCAAGGTAAACCATTATAAACTCCTAGCTAATTAAGCATGGAATAAGCAACTATAATCTCTAATTGTCATTGCAAACATGTTTATTCATAATAGGCTGAATTAGGAACGATGAACTAATCATATTGAAAAAAACAAGAGAGGTCGAGTTCATACCAGCTTATCTCATCTCAATCATTTCATCATATATCATCATTATTGCCTTTCACTCGCACGACCGAACGGTGTGGATAATAATAATAGTGTGTGTGCATTGGACTAAGATGGAATCTGCAAGCATTCAACTCAAGGGAGAAGACAAGGTAATATGGGCTCTTAGTTGAATCAACAATAATGCATATAAGAGCCACTCAACATTTTCATCATAGTCTTCTCCTCTCGACCCCCAAAGAAAAGAAAAGAAATAAAGCTATTTACACGGGAAAGCTCCCAACAAGCAAAAGGAGAACAAGAAATCTTTTTGGGTTTTCTTTTAGTTACTACCACTATAGGCATGGAAAGTAAACTAGCTAAAAGCTACAACTATTTTTTTTTGGTTTTCTTAAGGTTATCAAACACACAAGAAGAAAGCAAGAAAAAGAAAATAAACTAGCATGGATAGTACAATGGAAAAGTATGAGCACCGACAACTAGAATGAGTGTGTGAACATGAATGTAATGTCGGTGAGAAATACGTACCCCCCCAAGCTTAGGCTTTTGGCCTAAGTTGGTCTATACCCATGGATAGCCTGGTGGATATCTGAAGTTGTAACTGGGGTCATACTGAGATGCAGCAGCCATTGCCTCCTGAGCTGCAGCTTGGAGGTGAGCTGCCTCCGTCCTCCTCTCATACTCGTTCGCCTCCTCCCTGGTTATAATATATCTTATTTTTTTCCTGATAGTCAAAGAAAGCAGGAGCAGGGAGAGTAATATGGACAGTGCGACGTCTGTCAAAGATTAGTCGATACTGGAGGAATTGTTCATTCCTCTCAAGAAACTGATGGCTAACCATGGCATTATAATCTAAATAAGCAGGAGGCAACTCCATATCCCCTTCATGTATGGGTATCACAAGAAAATTAGCTACACGGGTTGCATAAATCCCACCAAAAAAATCTCCAGTTAAACCATTATTATGCAACCTACGTGCAATGATGGCCCCCCAGGTTATATTGTTTATCTCCTAACACCGCACTCCTGAGAACACTAAGATCAGGAACACACATGAGGCATGCTTCATCCTTACCATTTATGCATCTGCCTATAAAGAGAGCAAAATAATGTATAGCAGGAAAATGAATGCTCCCTATGGTAGCTTGTGTTATTTATCTGGATTCCCCCACGGTGATACTAGCAAGAAAATCTTTAAATTCAGATTTGCGAGGTTCACTAGCACTAGCCCATTGCGGGAGTTTACAAGAAGTAGTAAAATCTTCTAAGTCCATGGTATAAGATTTATCATAAAGATCAAACAGGACGTTGTGAGAATCGCGCGAAGCTGTAAATTTAAACCTTCTCACAAAGGAATCAGTTAAACGGTAGTATTGTGGGCACTTATCTTGCATGAAGTCCTCAAGATCAGCATTACGCACATATGCATCAAATTCATCCTTGATGCCTGCTTTGACCATAAACTCCTCTGACGGCCATTCACAAGGCTGCATGTAAGCTTCCCTCGGTGGTTCCTCATCCTGCTCACGTATTGCAAGCCTGGGTCCTTGCTTCCTTGGAACCACCTTGGTCATTTTCCTAGAAATATTTCTTCCTCTGAAAATTAGTAACTCCAAATAAAAGTGAACTAAACTCAACAAAATTGAGAGCAACTACTCCCACAAGTGCCTAGAGACTATATCATGCATTAGAACTACTTGGGACCATATAAATTTGACATGCAAGATCAAGAACAGGCTCACCTAGGCATCAAAAATTTACAATGAATAAAGCACTAGAACAAAAACTAATTGGACCATTGGAGGAGTCACATACCAAAGAACAATCCCCCAAAGAAGTTTTGTGAATGGAGCTTTGAGCAAGGAGATCGAAAATGGCAGCAAAATGAGCTAGAACTCGTGCTTGAGCTGGATAGTGATTTTTTTGGGAGGAAGAAGAAGAGCATGGGTGCAGGAATAAGTGGACTGGGGCCACCATGGGCCCGCGAGGCAGGGGCACGCCCCATGGGGGTGGGCGCGCCTTGGACCCTCGTGGCCAGGTGCTTGCTCCCCCTACTGTGTTCTCAGTGCCAGATATTCTCAAATATTCCAGAAAAAATCATATTAAATTTTCAGGGCATTTGGAGAACTTTTAATTTTGGGGTATTTTCTATTTCAAGGATAATTCAGACAACAGACAGAAAATACTATTTTTGCTCTATTTAATCTAAATAACAGAAAGTAAAAGAAGGGTACAGAAGGTTGTGCCTTCTAACTTCATCCATCTCATGCTCATCAAAAGGAATCCACTAACAAGGTGGATCAAGTCTTGTTAACAAACTCATTCCGAATAACATGGAACCGGAGAAATTTCGAATAACACCAGGTTACCTCAACGGGGATATGCACATCCCCAATAATAAGAATATCATATTTCTTCTTGATAGTAGGAAGAGGAAATTCAAAACCTCCAATAATGATCGATGGAATTTTGCCAATAGAATTGATACTATGAACTTGAGGTTGTTTCCTCGGAAAGTGTAACGTATGCTCATTACCATTAACATGAAAAGTGGCATTGCCTTTGTTGCAATCAATAACAGCCCCTGCAGTATTCAAAAAGGGTCTACCAAGGATATTGGACATACTATCGTTCTCGGGAATATCAAGGATAACAAAGTCCGTTAAGATAGTGACGTTTGCAACCACAACAGGCACATCCTCACAAATACCGACAGGTATAGCGGTTGATTTATCGGTCATTTGCAAAGATATTTCAATAGGTGTCAACTTATTCAATTCAAGTCTACGATATAAAGAGAGAGGCATAACACTAACACCGGCTCCAAGATCACATAAAGCAGTTTTAGCATAGTTTCTTTTAATGGAGCATGGTATAGTTGGTACTCATGGATCACCAAGTTTCTTAGGTATTCCACCCTTAAAAGTATAATTAGCAAGCATGGTGGAAATTTCAGCTTCCAGTACCTTTCTTTTATTTGTAATAATATCTTTCATGTATTTAGCATAAGGATTCACTTTAAGCATATCAGTCAAACGCATACGCAAAAAGATAGGTCTAATCATTTCAGCAAAGTGCTCAAAATCCTCATCATCCTTTTTCTTGGATGGCTTAGGAGGAAAAGGCATGGGTTTCTGAACCCATGGTTCTGTTTCTTTACCATGCTTCCTAGCAACAAAGTCTCTCTTATCATAACGTTGATTCTTTGATTGTGGGTTATCAAGATCAACAGCGGGTTCAATCTCTACATCATTATTATTGCTAGGTTGAGCACCAACATGAACATCATCATTAGCATTATCACTAGGTTAATGTTCATCACCAGATTGTGTTTCAGCATCAGAAATAGAAATATCATTGGGATTCTCAGGTGTGTCTACAATAGGTTCACTAGAAGCATGCAAATTCCTATCATTTTTCTTTTTCTTCCTCTTAGAAGGACTAGGGTCATCAACATTATTTCTCTGAGAATCTTGCTCAACTCTCTTAGGGTGTCCCTCCGAATACAAGGGTTCCTGAGTCATTTTACCCGTTCTAGTTGCTACTCTAACAGCAAAGTCATGTTTATTATTCAATTCATTGAGCAAATCATTTTGAGCTTTAAGTACTTGTTCTACTTGAGTGGTAACCATAGAAGCATGTTTACTAATGAGTTTAAGTTCACCCTCAACTCTAGACATATAATCACTCAAGTGTCAGATCATATAAGCATTACTTTTCAATTGTCTACCAATATAAGCATTGAAGTTATCTTGTCTAGCCATAAAGTCATCAAATTCATCCAAGCATTGGCTAGCAAACTTAGTAGTCGGGATTTCAACTTTATCATATCTATAGAGAGAATTTACCTTTACTACCTATGTCGGGTTATCAAGACCATGTATTTCTTCAACAGGAGGTAAATTCTTAACATCTTCAGCTTTAATACCTTTTTCTTTCATAGATTTCTTTGCCTCTTGCATATCTTCAGGACTGAGAAATATAACACCTCTTTTCTTCGGAGTTGGCTTAGGAGTTGGCTCAGGAGTTGGTTCAGGAAGTGTCCAATTATTTTCATTAGTCATCATATTATTCAATAGCAATTTAGCTTGATCAACAGTTCTTTCCCTAAAAACACAACTAGCACAACTATCCAGGAGGTCTCTGGAAGCATCGGTTAGTCCATTATAAAAGATATCAAGTATTTCTGTTTTCTTGAGAGGATGATCAGGCAAACCATTAAGTAATTGGAGAAGCCTCCCCCGCGCTTGTGGGAGACTCTCTTCTTCAATTTGCACAAAATTATATATTTCCCTTAAGGCAGCTTGTTTCTTATGCGCGGGGAAATATTTAGTAGAGAAGTAATAAATCATATCCTTGGGACTACGCACACAACCAGGATCAAGAGAATTAAACCAAGTTTCAGCATCACCCTTTAATGAGAATGGAAATATCTTAAGGATATAATAATAGCGAGTTTTATCATCATTAGTGAATAGGGTGGCTATACCATTCAATTTAGTAAGATGTGCAACAACAGTTTCAGATTCATAGCCATAGAAAGGATTAGATTCAACCAAAGTAATTATCACAGGATCGAGAGAGAAATCATAATCCTTATCAGTAACAAAGATAGGTGAAGTAGCAAAAGCAGGGTCATATTTCATTCTAGCATTCAGAGATTTCTGTTTTAGTTTAGCTAATAACTTCTTAAGATCAGATCTATCATTGCAAGCAAGAAAATCTCTAGCAGTTTCTTCATCCATAACATAACCCTCAGGAACAACAGGCAATTCATATTTAGGAGGAGAACCTTCATCATCACTATCATCAATAATATCAGTTTCAATAGTTTCATTCTCTCTAGCCCTAGCAAGTTGTTCATCAAGAAATTCACCTAATGGCACAGTAGTTTCAAGCATAGAAGTAGTTTCATCATAAGTATCATGCATAGTAGAAGTGGCATCATCAATAACATACGACATATCAGAATTCATAGCAGAAGCAGGTTTAGGTGTCGCAAGCTTACTCATAACAAAAGGAGAATCAAGTGCAGAGGTAGATGGCAGTTCCTTACCTCCCCTTGTAGTTGAGGGATAAATTTTAGTTCTTTCGTCTTTCAAGTTCCTCATAGTGATCAACAGATATAAATCCCAAGTGACTCAAAGAATAGAGCTATGCTCCCCGGCAACGGTGCCAGAAAATAGTCCTGATAACCCGCAAGTATAGGGGATCGCAACAGTTTTCAAGGGTAGAGTATTCAACCAAAATTTATGGATTCGACACAAGGGGAGCCAAAGAATATTCTCAAGTATTAGCAATTGAGTTGTCAATTCAACCACACCGGGATAACTTAATATCTGCAGCAAAGTATTTAGTAGCAAAGTAGTATGGAAATAACAGTAACAGTAGCAAAAGTAACAGTAGCAGTTTTGTAGTAACTGTAACAGTGGCAACAACAAAGTAACTAAGCAAAGAACAATATGTGAAAAGCTCGTAGGCATTGGGTCAGTGATGGATAATTATGTCGGATGCGATTCCTCATGTAATGGTTATAACATAGGGTGACACAGAACTAGCTCCAGTTCATCAATGTAATGTAGGCATGTATTCCGAATATAGTCATACGTGCTTATGGAAAAGAACTTGCATGACATCTTTTGTCCTACCCTCCCGTGGCAGCGGGGTCCTATTGGAACTAAGGCATATTAAGGCCTCCTTTTAATAGAGTAGACCAAAGCATTAACACTTAGTGAATACATGAACTCCTCAAACTACGGTCATCACCGGTAAGTATCCCGATTATTGTCTCTTCGGGGTTAACGGATCATAACACATAATAGGTGACTATAGACTTGCAAGATAGGATCAAGAACTCACATATATTCATGAAAACATAATAGGTTCAGATCTGAAATCATGGCACTCGGGCCCTAGTGACAAGCATTAAGCATAGCAAAGTCATAGCAACAGCAATCTCAGAACATAGTGGATACTAGGGATCAAACCCTAACAAAACTAACTCGATTATGTGGTAAATCTCATCCAAACCATCATCGTCCAGCAAGCCTACGATGGAATTACTCACGCACGGCGGTGAGCATCATGAAATTGGTGATGGAGGATGGTTGATGATGACGACGGTGACAAATCCCCCTCTCCGGAGCCCCGAACGGACTCCAGATCAGCCATCCCAAGAGAGTTTAGGGCTTGGCGGCGGCTCCATATCGTAAAACATGATGAATCTTTCTCTCTGAATTTTTTCTCCGCGAGTGTGAATATATGGAGTTGGAGTTGAGGTCAGTGGAGGTCCAGGGGGCCCACAAGGCAAGGGGTGCGCCCTAGGGGGCGCCCCCACCCTCGTGGGATGGGTGTGGGCCCCCTGACGTTGATTCTTTCGCCTATATTTTTTATTAATTCCAAAAGGTTACTCCGTGGATTTTCAGGTCATTCCGAGAACTTTAATTTCTGCACAAAAATAACACCATGGCAGTTTTGCTGAAAACAGTGTCAGTTCGGGTTAGTTCCATTCAAATCATGCAAGTTAGAGTCCAAAACAAGGGCAAAAGTGTTTGGAAAAGTAGATACGACAGAGACGTATCAACTCCCCCAAGCTTAAACATTTGCTTGTCCTCAAGCAATTCAGTTGACAAACTGAAAGTGATAAAGAAAAACTTTTACAAACTCTGTTTGCTCTTGTTGTTGCAAATATGTAAAGCCAACATTCAAGTTTTCAGCAAAGATTATGAACTAACCATATTCACAATAACGCTTAGGTCTCATGTTTACTCATATAATGGCATAATCAACTAGCGAGCAATAATAATAAATCTCGGATGACAACACTTTCTCAAAACAATCATAATATGATATAACAAGATGGTATCTCGCTAGCCCTTTCTGAGACCGCAAAACATAAATGCAGAGCACCTTTGAAGATCAAGGACTGACTAAACATTGTAATTCATGGTAAAAAAGATCCAGTCACAGTCATACCCAATATAAATTAATAGTAATGCATGCAAATGACAACGGTGCTGTCCAGCGGGTGCTTTTTAATAAGAGGGTGATGACTCAACATAAAAGTAAATATATAGGCCCTTCATAGAGGGAAGCATGGATTTGTAGAGTTTCCAGAGCTTGATTTTGAAATAGAGATGAATAACATTTTGAGCGGTATAATTTCAATGTCAACATAACAACTTCATAATATTCAATTCATTCAACAATTTACTCATAGGATATAAGTGAAGCACAAGAGTAAATGACAAGCTACTCCAAAAAGACAAAAATGAAGATCATGAGCATAATATTTATTTCTCTCAAATTAATTTAAGTGAAGCAAGAGAGAATTTCTTCAAAAATACTAAAGCACACCATGCTCAAAAAGATATAAGTGAAGCACTAGAGCAATTCCATAGAAAAGAGCTTCGTTGACGAATGTGAATGTCGCTTACCTAGCCTCCTTGGCAACTAATTGAAGATTCTATTTTATTTAAAAGCTTTTAGGTCCAAGTATTTTATTAAAACATCAAGCAAAAAAAACAAAATGACATTCCAAGAATAGCACAACTCATGTGAAGAAGCAAGAACTTAGGCTCAACCGATACTAACAGATAATTGTTGAAGAAGAAAGGTGGGATGCCTACCGGGGCATCCCCAAGCTTAGATGCTTGAGACTTCTTGGAATATTAACTTGGGATGCCTTGAGCATCCCCAAGCTTGAGCTTTTGTGTCTCCTTAATTCCTCTCATATCACGGTTTCCCTAAATCTCAAAAGCTTCATCCACATAAAACTCAACAAGAACTCGTGAGATAAGTTAGTATAAATCAGTGCAAAACCTTATCATTCTCTACTGTAGAAAATTTCTAAAATTATTATTAAATGTTGCATACTAAATGCCTCTGCATATCTAATACTCCTATCCTCAAATAGAATCATTAAACAAGCAAACATATGCAAACAATGCAAACATAATAGCAATCTGCCAAACCAGTACAGTTTATAAAGAATGCAAGATTCATCATACTTCCCTAACCCCAAAAATCATGAAAAAAATACCACGCTGTAGAAAATTTATCATATCTTATTTTTCAAGAAAATTCAACAATTTATCACATTCTTACTTTTCTAGGGAATTTTTGCAACAGCGGTAAACTTTTTGTTTTGAAACAGCAACATGTATACTTGCAAAATAAGCATGACAAAGGCTATCATTGCAACTTTTATTGAAATAAAAGATGCAAAAAGTTATTCTAAATAACAGCAAGCAAGTCCTAGCAAAATAAATTGACACTCCAAGCAAAACACATATCATGTGACGAATGAAAACATAGCTCCAAATGAGGTTACCGATAATGTTGGAGACGAAAGAGGGGATGCCTTGCGGGGAATCCCCAAGCTTAGTTGCTTGGATCTTCCTTGAATATTACCTTGGGGTGCCTTGGGCATCCGCAATCTTAGGGTCTTGTCACTACTTATTCTCCTTATATCGACATCTCACCCAAAACTTGAAAACTTCAATCACACAAAACTTAACGGAACCTTGTGAGATAGGTTAGTATGATAAAGAGCAAACCATTTCACTTTTGATACTGTCAAATACAAGATTCATAATTGTTTACACACAATGCCTACTCTATCATATCATTTCTACAATTTATATTGAGCAATATAAGACATAGAAACAAGCAAACAAGCAAACTATGCATTGAAAACAGAATCTGTCAAAAACAGAACAGTCTGTAGTAATCTGTACTCAAACCATACTTATGCTACTCCAACAATTATGAAAAAAATTGGACCACGTGATAAATTTGTATATTAATCTTCTGCAAAAATAATAAACTCAAAAGCACTCTTCTGTTAAAAATGAGAGTTATTTTTGCAAACGTTTCTGTTTTTCAGCAAGATCAAATCAACTATCACCCAACATGATCCCAAAGGCTTTACTTGGCACTTTATTGAAACAAAAACAATAAGACATGATTACTAAAGTAGCATAATCATGCGAATAAACATAAGCAGTAGATAAAAGTGTTGGGTTGTCTCCCAACAAGCGCTTTTCTTTAATGCCTTTTAGCTAGGCATGATGAGTTCAATGATGCTCACATAAAAGATAAGAATTGAAACATAACAAGAGCATCATGAATCACATGGCAAGCAAATTTAAGTCTAACCCACTTACTATGCATAGAGATTTTGTGAGCAAACAACTTATGGAAACAAGAATCAAGTAGCATAGGAAGGCAAAACAAGCAAAACTTCAAGATTTTGAACACATAGAGAGGAATCGTGATATTATTGCAATTCCTACAAGCATATGTTCCTCACTCATAATAATTTTCAGTAGCGTCATGAATGAATTCAACAATCTGACCATCACATAAAGCATTCTTTTCATGATCCACAAGCATAGAAATTTTCTTACTCTCCACATAAGCAAATTTATTCTCATGAATGGTAGTGGGAGCAAACTCAACAAAGTAACTATCATGTGATTGAAAATTAAAATCATGATGACAAGTTTCATTTTTATGATTATTCTTTATAGCAAACATGTCATCACATAATCATCATAGATAGGAGGCATGCTTTTCATCATAATAAACTTGCTCATCAAAACTTGGGGGACTAAAAATATCATCTTCGTCAAACATAGCATCCCCAAGCTTATGGCTTTGCATATCATTAGCATCATGGATATTCAAAGAATTCATATTAACAACATTGCCATCATGCTCATCATTCATGCCAATCATTTTATTAAATTCTTCTTCTATCAATTGAACACAATTTTCCGAACCTTCATTTTCAAGAAAGATATTATAAATATGATCAATAATATGATGCAATCTCAATTCCATTTTTTGTAGTTTTCTTTTTATAAACCAAACTAGTGATAAAACAAGAAACTAAAAGATTCAATTGCAAGATATAAAGATATACCTTCAAGCACTCACCTCCTCGGCAACAGCGCCAGAAAAGAGCTTGATGTATACTACACAACTTTATTCTTGTAGACACGTGTTGGGCCTCCAAGCGCAGAGTTATGTAGGACAATGGCAATTTTCCCTCAAGTGGATGACCTAAGGTTTATCAATCCGTGGGAGGCATAGGATGAATATAGTCTCTCTCAAGCAACCCTGCAATCAAATACAAGAAATCTCTTGTGTCCCCAACACACCCAATACAATGGAAAATTGTATAGGTGCACTAGTTCGGCGAAGAGATGGTGATAAAAGTGAAGTATGGATAGTAGATATGAGTTTTTGTAGTGCGAACAATAAAAAAACATCAAGGTAGTAAATTGTAAAAAGGAGCACAAATGGTATTGCAATGATGGAAAATGAGGCCTAGGGTGCATACTTTCACTAGTGCAATCACTCAACAATGCTAACATAGTTGGATCATATGGCAATCCCTCAAAATGCAACAAAGAATCACTCCCGAGTTCCTATTAGCGAAGAACAAAAGATAGAAATTGTTTGTAGGGTACGAAACCACCTCAAAGCTATTCTTTCCGATCGATCTATCCTAGAGTTCATACTAAAATAACAGCAAACTATTCTTTCCAATCGATCTAATCAAGAGTTCGTACTAAAATAACACCATATGACACATATCAACCAACTCTAATGTCACCTAGATACCCCAATGTCACCGCGAGTACCCGTGAGTTAATTATACGATATGTATCAAACAATTTCAGATTCATAATGCTCAATCCAACACAAAGAACTACAAGGGGACCCCAAAGTTTCTATCGGAGAAAAGATAATAAAAACGTGCATCAACCCCTATGCATAGATTACCCCAATGTCACCGCGGGAATTCGCAAGTTGAGTGCCATAACATATATCAAGTGAATCAATATGATACTCCATTGTCACCTCAAGTATTCATACGGCAAGACATACATCATGTTTTTTCAGATCTGAACATTCAATCTGACAAGACAAAACTTCAAAGGGTAAAGACTCAATTCATCACAACAAGAGTAGAGAGGGGAGAAACATCATATGATCCATCTATATTAACAAAGCCCGTGATACATCAAGATCGTGACATCTCAAGATCACGACAGAGAGAGAGATTAAACACATAGCTACCGGTACAAACCCTCAGCCCCAAGGGTGGACTACTCCCTCCTCATCGTGGTGGCCGCCGGGATGATGAAGATGGCCACCGGTGATGATCTCCCCCTCCAGCAGGGTGCCGGAATGGGGTCTAGATTGGATCTCATGGATACAGAGGCCTTGCAACGGCGGAACTTCTGATCTAGGTTCACCCCGAAGGGTTTCGTAATATTTTGGAATTTATAGTGCAAAGAGGGGTGCGGGAGGCCACCGAGACCTGGCGCGCCCTGGTGGGTTGTGCCCCCTTGGGGCACCCCCCAGGTGTAGCTCAGGCCCATTGGGGTTCCTTCTGGTCCAGAAAAATCTCCAAAAAGTTACGCGGTGTTTGGACTCCGTTTGATATTGATTTCCTGTGATGTAAAAAAACAGGCAAAAACAGCAACTGGCACTGGGCACTGGGTCAATAGGTTAGTCCCAAAAAATGATATAAAGTTGCTATAAAATGATTGTAAAACACCCAAGAACAATAATAATATAATGGCATGAATACTTCATAAATTATAGATATGTTGGAGACGTATCAGTTCCACTGATAAACTAGGTCCCGTGGATCCCACTGGTAGACAGGCTCTGCAGCTGCCTCTAGCACATGTGTTGGCTCTGGCTCAGCCACTTGGGATGGCTCCATGCCCCAATAAGCACAAATGCATGCGGGCATGATAGTGTACCTGCCTGAAGCAAGATCGAACAAAGAAGGTGCAAGAATGGTAATAGTCTCATGCATGCCCTGACTAAATACCAAGTTATATAGAATCGTGTCTTGCCTTCGTCAATATGCCTTTATCCACCTGCTGGCCATAGTTACATTGCCCTCGCTACAGTCATATGGGTGTATGGGATTTAGTATATGAGGTCGTCCAACAAGGAGGTATTCCCAGGACCACAACTGTAGAAACTCGTAGGTGACACAAAGTAATGGAGCTTTTTGTGCGAATGAAGTTTTTTGTGTGGCATCACAACCCTCTATATGTATGAGATAGCATGGCAGAATTGAAGCTGTATTTTGGATGCCAAGGTAATGGTTCGTCTACCATATTCTATACAAAGTAGACTAGACCAGGGAGAAGTACGTCCCCATGTGAATTTGGAAATAGAGTCCCGAGGAGCCACAACAAATACACAAACAAATGTCTTTTCCTCATCTCAGGATTAGCATAGCTAGATAAAAAATGAAAGTTATCACGAAGCCAGACGAGTGGGACGCCCCGAGGGCCACCAGAACGTTGTGATTTTGGCATTGTCATCCCAAGACAGGCTGAGATATCTAATGCCCAAGATGGAGACACTACTAGAGAGACTAACGACTCACCTCTAATTGGTAGAGCAGTGATCATAGAAATATGTTTCAGTGTAGGTGCAAGCACCCCAAAACAAAAGTGAAAGGTGTGGGATTCAGGTCTCCACAAGTCAACGAGGGATGTCAAAAGGGATGGGTATGTATGTAATTAGATGATGTGGGACTAGCATAACCATGTAGTCCATATGCCTCAAGGTGAGGAATGAAAGAATCGTGTATTGTCCATGTGTTCTTTACAGTTCACAGTCTGAAAGTCCGAGGAGCATTATCATTATTTGGGTTCAAGAAAAGGTGGCAACGGTGGCCGGCGTCGTGGGGGCCCTGCAAAAGCACTGGCACTTCAGCCATAACCTGCACACATACATACAAATAAAAATAAACATTTGATGATACATATACAAATGCAAATAAAAATTAACTTACAAAATACAAAGAGATACAGTTTACATTAATTATCTGAAGTTAACATCACGATTAAAAAAACTAAGAGATTCAATTTAAATTAAATAGTTGAAGGTACATAACGAGTACAAATATAAGTAGACATAACGAGTACACATATATCAACATCATGCGGTGTCGTTGGCTCGATTCAAGCATTCCTGGAATGCCCAGGACACCTGCAAACGTGGCATCGCCTTGGTTCTCACATCTGACTGTGGTCCATGTCATTGCGATGATGCCTAAACTAACATTGTCCCTTGGCGGTTCTCATCAAGTCGGCGTTCGGAACCCATTTCAGCCCATCTGGCCACAACATTTTGTAGTTCATATCAATGCCCTAGGCCCAGAACTCACCGTTCCAGTGAGAAAGGTACCATCTGCTGCAATTGCCACTAATATTGTGCCCTTGTACTTTCTAGTGAGAAAAGTACCATCAACAGATAATACCGGGTGAGGGAGTCCTGGATTAGGGGGTGTCCGGACAGCCGGATTATCATCGTCCGCCGGACTCCAAGACTACAAAGATACAAGATTGAAGACTCCGTCCCGTGTCCAGACGGGACTTTCCTTGGCGTGGAAGGCAAGCTTGGAGATACGGATATGTAGATCTCCTACCATTGTAACCGACTCTGTGTAACCCTAGCCTCCTCCCGTGTCTATATAAATCGGAGGGCTTTAGCCCGTAGGACAACATACACAACATACAATCATACCATAGGCTAGCTTTAGGGTTTAGCCTCCTTGATCTCGTGGTAGATCCACTCTTGTACTACCCATATCATCAATATTAATCAAGCAGGACGTAGGGTTTTACCTCCATCGAGAGGGCCCGAACCTGGGTAAAACATCGTGTCCCTCGTCTCCTGTTACCATCCGCCTAGACGCACAGTTCGGGACCCCCTACCCGAGATCCGCCGGTTTTGACACCGACATTGGTGCTTTCATTGAGAGTTCCTCTGTGTCGTCACCGATAGGACGGATGCCTCCACCCGTCTTCAAAGACGGTGTTTTCGCCGAAGGGGCCTTGGACGCCGGCCAAACTATCCGGCTGGGTGGTTTTCTTATGACCGCCTGTCCGGCCGCCGCTTCGACTATGACTTCTCAAGTCGTTAGAAGCAATCTTCGCGTCAGCCCGAAAGCTGCCGAACAGTTGGATCCAATAGAGCTCTCCTCTGCTAACGAGCTCTTGGACCGCATCGCCGCCCTGGGAGTCGCTACGGACTACAACCAGATTGGGCTTAAAACTGATCTGAGAGAGATTAACTCTCCCCAGGCCACCCACCACGTCGCTGTGGTAGAGGAGCAATATGGCAACTCTTCGGCTGTATTGAAAACTATTCATGTCCGGATTCCCGAACCCTCCATGCCGGATTTCCGCGGAGGGACGGACTTCGATCGAGCATTGAACTTAAAATCGTGCATCGCTCCGGACTCGCTGGATCGTGTCCAGCAAACCAAGTTTCCAAATTCAGAAACTCCTCGGCCTTTGAGCCCCAAGATGGGCAGGGATCCGGACTTTAGTCCACCCACCCGCCCAGACATATGCGATCTATCTCTAATACGGCAAGAGCCCGCTGAAACAGTACACCACTACTGGGCCAGATTCCTCCTGGTTATGGACAGGATAAAGGACTGCCGAGAGGAAAATGCAATCTCAATCTTCTACAATAATTGCACGGACAAGGGAATATTGAACGCCATCGATCATCGCAAAATTACAAGTTTCACCGATCTGGCGTCCATAGTACGAAAGTACTGTGCGATGGAGAGTTTTCGGAAAACCGAAAACAAATTTTGGGATAATCCGGCCCCAAACCCAGTCCGCAACAAAAGGGTACCTCACGCTCGGGCCCCAGATGCAAAAAAGAAAAAGCAACAACCCAATAAGGGGCACGGAACCGTACTGGAGGGATGGCTCAATGGACCCTGTAAGCTTCATAGTACAGAGGGAGCCGCCCCAACACATAGCCTTCAAGCATGTTGGATATTACGGCAGGTGGCCAAAAGTGGCGAGGAGCTTCTAGCTCCGGGAAACCACTCCAACAATACTAGTACGGTATCAACAGTCTTTGAGACCTTCGCATCAAACAATATGTGAAAGCGAACAATCCGCGGACTCGCCGAAGTCTACCAAGTAGCAACAGCAAATCCATGGAGCAACACAGCTATTACCTTCAACGCCAGCGACGAGCCTAAGTTCCGAACAGCCAGAGCGCCAGCTGCACTGGTACTTAGTCCCATAGTGGACGGCTTTCGACTGACAAAAGTGCTCATGGATGGCGGCAGCGGACTAAACCTCATTTACGAGGAAACTCTGCGAAAAATGGAAATCGATTGGAGCCGCATTGAGCGAAGCAGCACAACCTTCAGAGGAATAATCCCTAGCCGGGAAGCGCGCTGCACCGGAAAAATCACACTCGATGTGGTGTTCGGCTCGCCGGACAATTACAGATCCGAAGAAGTCACGTTCCAAGTGGCCCCGTTCAACAGCGGATATCACGCTATATTAGGACGAGAGGCATTCACAATTTTTCAAGCCGTACCCCATTACGGGTATATGAAGCTCAAAATGCCTGGGCCCGGCGGTATAATCACTCTCGCCAGTGACCCGGACATAGCACTCCGCGCCGAAAACAAGACAGCCGCACTAGCCCTGGAGGCACTATCCGAAGCCCTAGCGGCAGAAGAACTCACCGCGCTACGCTCTACGGTGAACAGGGACGATGTGATACTCGATAAAAGATCCAAGTCCACCTCCTTCAAACCAGCAGATGAAATAATAAAATTCCAGGTCCATCCAACGGACCCAACAAAGACGGCCTCCATTGGGGCACAATTGAACCCCGAAGTAGACGCCGCACTGCGCGAATTCCTTCGGGAAAATTGGGACATTTTCGCCTGGCATCCTTCGGATATGCCGGGAATCCCACGCAGGTTGGCAGAACACAGCCTAAACATCCTGAAAGGATTTAAGCCAGTCAAACAGGCTCTTCGACGATTTTCCGAACCCAAAAGACAGGAAATGGGAGAAGAGCTAGCCAAACTATTGGAAGCCGGATTCATCAGAGATATCAAACATCCGGATTGGCTAGCAAATCTGGTAATGGTACCAAAGAAGGACAAATCCTGGCGCCTATGTGTCGATTTTAAAGACCTTAATAAGGCTTGCCCAAAGGATCCCTTTCCTCTCCCCCGCATCGACCAAATTATCGATGCTACCGCAGGGTACGATTCGTTGTGCTTCCTCGACGCATACTCCGGCTACCATCAAATCAAGATGGCGGAAGCAGATCAAGCCGCAACGACATTCATCACTCCATATGGACCATTCTGCTTCAACACGATGCCCTTCGGACTTAAAAACGCCGGCACAACATATCAGCGCATGATTCAAACATGTCTGGCCACCCAGATCGGCAAAACAGTAGAGGCATACGTAGACGACGTAGTCGTCAAAACCAAACACGTTGAAACTCTAGTAGACGACTTGAGGCTCACATTCGACAACCTCAGAGCATATGACATCAAGCTGAATCCGGAAAAATGCGTTTTCGGCGTACCAGCCGGAAAGCTACTGGGCTTCATTGTATCCGGTAGAGGAATTGAAGCAAACCCAGCCAAGATCCGAGCTTTTTCACAGCTAGATATCCCAAAAGACCTCAAGCAAATACAAAAATTGACTGGATGCATGGCGGCTCTAAGCCACTTTATCTCCCGCCTAGGAGAAAAGGCGTTGCCCCTCTATCGCCTCCTCAGGCGCACCGAACACTTCGAGTGGACGGATGCTGCCACTGCCGGACTCGAAGAAATAAAGGCCATATTGGCAACAAATCCGGTCCTAGCTGCGCCCAATCTGGGCGAACCAATGTTGTTATACATCGCAGCAACGCATCAAGTTGTAAGCGCGGTCCTCGTCGTCGAACGAGAGACAGAAGGGCACAAATTCCCTCTTCAAAAACCAGTGTATTATGTATCCACTGTGTTAACCCTCTGCAAATCCCGTTACCCGCACTATCAGAAGATAGCATATGCGGTGTTCATGGCGTCCCGGAAGCTCCGGCACTACTTTCAAGAGTGTTCGATAATAGTGGCCTCTGAAGTACCACTCAACGACATTATAAATAACCGCGACGCAACGGGCAGGATCGCAAAATGGGCTATTGAGCTCTTACCATTCGATATAACTTACAAACCTCGGTGAGCTATAAAGTCACAAGTTTTGGCTGACTTTGTCGCCGAATGGACTGAAGCCGAACTCCCTAAAGAGTACGGCGCATACTCCAACTGGACTATGCATTTCGATGGCTCTAAAATGTTGGCCGGACTAGGGGCTGGCGTCGTATTGACGTCCCCAACCGGAGACACAGTCCAGTATGTACTTCAAATAATGTACACGGACTCCAATAATGCAGCCGAATACGAGGCCCTGTTACACGGTCTCTGGATGGCAGTCTCCATGGGCATTCAACGCCTAGAGGTGCGCGGGGATTCAAACCTTGCAATATCCCAAATAAACGGAGACTTTGACGCCAAGGATCCGAAAATGGCAGCATATCGCAACGCTGTCCTAAAAATGTCAGCTCGGTTTGAAGGACTCGAATTCCATCACATAGCCCGAGATAATAACCAAGCGGCCGACGCACTGGCACGCATCGGTGCGAAACGTGATGCTGTCCCTCCAAATATCTTCCTGGAACGGCTCTTCAAGCCATCCGTACTATGGGAAGAGGAGTCCGGAATTGACAAACCGGAAAAAACCGCGCCAATCGGCGATTCAGCCGATGACATAACACCTTGAGCCCACGTTATAATGGCAGTAATCGCCCCGTGGACAGAACCTTTCCTAGCCTACTTGCTTAGGCAGAAACTTCCCGAGGACCAAAACGAGGCCCGCTGCATAGTCCGGCGATCGAAAGCCTACAAGGTCCACGAGGGAGAACTTTATAAGAAAAGTACAACCGGAGTCCTTCAAAGGTGTATCTCCGAAGAGGAAGGGCGAAGCCTCCTGGCTGAAATTCATGTCGGACTAGGCGGACACCATGCAGCAGCCCGGGCCCTTGTAGGAAAGGCATTCCATACAGGATTTTATTGGCCGACGGCCCGGGCAGATGCCCAGGACTTAGTCCGGAAATGCGTTGGCTGTCAGCTCTTTGCTAATCAGAGCCACATGCCGCCCACCGCCCTCAAAACTATACCCATTACCTAGCCGTTCGCGGTCTGGGGGCTTGATATGGTTGGACCCCTAAAAGGGGGAGCCCACAAGCAAAGATACCTATTGTTCATGGTGGATAAATTCACCAAATGGATAGAGGCCAAACCGGTCAAAATGGCAGAGTCTGGACCAGTGATAGACTTTATATCCGGGGTAGTACACCGCTACGGTGTCCCCCACAACATCATAACCGACAATGGCATGAACTTCACAGCCGACGAGGTTAAGTCATGGTGCAAAAATATGGGCATCAAGCTCGACTACGCTTCAGTCTATCACCCTCAAACCAACGGTCAAGTGGAACGAGCTAATGGTCTAATATTGAGCGGCATTAAACCCAGACTAGTGCGGTCACTTACTAAATCTAACACGCACTGGGTCGAGGAGCTCGACTCCATACTCTGGGGGCTGCGGACAACGCCTAACCGTACTACCGGATTCACACCATTTTTTATGGTATACGGCGCAGAGGCAGTCTTGCCCTGCGACATTATTCATGACTCACCTCGAGTGCGCATGTACGAGGAAAGAGAGGCCGAGCTTGATCGGCAGGACAGCTTGGACACATTGGAGGAAGAACGTGACATCGCGAAGGCTCGTTCCGCATTTTATCAGCAGCAGGCCCGAAGATATCAAAGCAGAGAAGTACGGGCCAAGACTTACAACGTTGGTGAACTAGTTCTACGCCTGCCGGACAAGAAAAAGGACAAGCTCAAGCCCAAATGGGAGGGCCCATTCATTATCGATCAAGTCCTGACCGGCGGAGCATACCGTCTACGAAATGCGTCGAATAACCGACTCGAGCCAAACCCATGGAACGCAGCTCGCCTCCGACGATTCTATGCCTAGCGCCGGACTAAGAGTTCATCCCCTTCCCCCATCCAAACTTTTACACTTCGGCTGTCTTTTGTTTCTCTTTTCATGCCTTTTTATTCAAAAGCCCTTACGGGCCTATTTTCGCATTTTTCGCATACGCATGATGTGCCATCCGCACTCATTATTCCTGGGGGCTTCTTTTACAGAAGCTCAATTATACGGGTTTCATACCCAGCACATGTGTCAAGCTTCCACATGTACCTTTTACTCGCCATTATATGCATCGATATGACTTAAGTTTTGGCCAAGCTGGGTTGCCTGGCTCCTGTGCTTACCCCTACGTTCCCGATTGTTCGGCTAGGAGGTAAAGGGAGCACCTCTGTGATTGTTACTGCCGGGTCAGCCAAATGTGTACCTCAGACTGGGTGAAGCCGAAAGCTAGCGTTCTTAAGGGAATATTCGGTCGGTGACTTAAAAGACAACTTTTTACCTATTTATCTATCCGCCCCCAGATGTTTTTCTGCTTTCTTTGCAGTCCGGACATGCACTTTAGGGCATGCCTCCCAGGGAAAGGAACCCTTAACGGAACTATTCTCCCTGGAAGATGTTTCTTACTAACCATGTAATATAACATAACTAGTTGGGCACTTGTCTGATAAAGCACTAATGACCCCTACGCCTGGTCTCCATGCATACCACGGTTGTTTCTTAACCAACAAGGTATTCGGACACACTCCGGACTCTAGGGTCCCGAGGTCGAAGCGAAAAGGTCGGCAAAGACAAACGATCTACAATCCGGCTAGAAGGCATTTCACATGTCACTTTAAAGGAAAACATACATTGTCAAATTTACTGATTGTATTCCTCCTCAATCCCGTCTAACAGGCTGTCCAACTTACAGTCCCGTTGGGAAAATTTAGCAGCCAACTCTACTTGGCTGTATACTAAACTCACAAGGATTTCCTTCCCATCGGGCCCCACCGGTCCAACTTCGGCCATGTGGTTGGGATCCGCCTTCTTGTAACGCGTCTTCACCATGGCCCAAGCCTCCCTGGCACCTTGACGGCAGGCCGAAATCTTCCACAAACAGAAGCGCTGCCGCACTCCCTGCAGCTTCTCCGCAAGCTCCCCGAGGCCCTCGGGTAGGGCGAGGGCTGGCCATAAAGCCTGGACGACGCCGTTCATTGCCTGCCGAACCCGTTCGAGCAGTTGCAGCAGCTCGGGAAGTTGATTACCCGTTGATACGGGCATCTCCTCCGCAGGGCGACCTGTGAGTATACCTACAAGACATACCATGTCAATTCACTTCCTCGCTGAACTCTTCTTTTCAAAAGAGTCCGCTCAAGCACTTACTATAAATGCCGCGACGAAGCCGCTGATTCTCCTTAACGGAGCTGGACAGCCCAGCTTGAGCGCCTTTCAGCTCTTCTCCGAGCTTGGTGTTGGCATCTTGGAGCTGGTTCCTTTCTTGCTGCACCCTATTCAGCACTCTCTCGCCGGCCTTTAGCTGGCGCAGTAATTCTTGCCTGTCCGGATCTTGTCCGCGGCACCTGCAATGTCACTATTAGACTTGCGCGCATATCCTTAAATCAGTTAACATAACTACTTTAAGTCTCGGGGGCTACTGGTATATATAACCATTAAAATTCCCTTACCCGTGTGTCTTTCACATACTGCTCCGTGGCTCTGGTAAAACCATCTTGAGCGGCACGGAGATGCGCGTCCCCTGTGTTAAAGGCGTCCAATGCCTCAGGGGAGAAGCACGCTTCACGAAATACTGTCCGGCGGAGCCTATGGTTCATGGCGCTCTCCACCTCAGACTTGGTGGCGGACAGTCTGTCAGTATCCTCCGTTGGAGAAGGATCCGACCCACGTCTAGAACTTGCCTCCCCCTCCAGGCCAGGCGCTGGAGCCTGGCCGGTGTAGGTTGGATCAGCAACTTCTGCGCCCGCAGTCCGGTGAGCGCTCTTTCTCCTATAAAGATCACGAGCACTCAGACGCTTCCTAGGAACGTCGCTCTGAAAATTTAAATACGAGTTATACCTTTGCGGCGATGTTTCAGTCCGTGCCGCGCTCCTTTTCCGCCTGCTGGTCCGGACTGACCTTTGTTGGTCAGCCGCCATGGGCTCGGCTTCCCGCCGTGAAGGCGCTTCCTGTAAAATACCATCGTCCGCGAAGGTCAGAAATGGGCAAGGAAGAGATAATGGTGTCTGGACCTCGGTCACAGTCACCTGGGAAGCCGGATACAGTCCGGGGTAGTCCGCCGTAATGGCAACTAAAGTGTTATCCATGCTGAGTTGGTAGAACACCCCGTCGATCAGCTCCACCTTAATATCCGGGTCCTCTTCGGAGGCTGGATCCTGGGATCTTTCTGGATCCTCGGGTTGCGGAGCGGGACTTATCATGTCCTCCACAATCCGGCGCAGTTCCTGCGCCGAAGACATAGTGTAAGAAACCTAAACTTCGAAAGCATGGGTTGAGCCCTTAAAAGTGTTCGCTTACCCAGCCTCTAGGGTTGCTCATAGAAAACCCATTCAAGGGGTTCGTTTGAAGGAGGTCCTCCTTCTCCCCCTTGTACAGGCCGGACAGGATCTGCACCAGACCCTCGGTCGAATCCGGCCCTTTGCGGCCATGACGGGTGGCATCGTCTTCCCCGTTGAAATCCCACATGGGGTGGCCTCTGTATTGCAATGGCTGTACCCCCCGCATGATGCATGTTGCCATGACTCCAATCATGGTCAACCCGGAATGGGCCAGTAATCTTATTCGGCCCATCAGGTAATGGACGCTCTTGTCTTCCTCCAATCGGGGGGCTCCGCGGGCGCCAGCTAAGGCGTTTCTTCAAAGGAGCAGCATTGAACTCCGGGAGGCCAATCCGGACTGGGTCCGGCAGCGGAGCGTCTTCTATGTAAAACCGCTCTGAAGGCCAGTCTTCGCACGCCTTCTTCGGGGTACCGGATAGGTATCCGGTCCCGGCAATGCGCCAAATTTCGGCGCCGCCCACTTGATATATAGATCCCTCGTGAGAACGGGGTACGAGGCAGAACAGCCTCCTCCACAGTGCAAAATGGGGCTCGATGCCCAGGAATAGCTCGCAAAGAGCTACGTAGCCCGTGATATGCAGGACAGAGGCGGGCGTAAGGTGATGGAGCTGGAGTCCGTAGAACTCCAGGAGCCCGCGGAGAAATGGATGTATTGGAAATCCGAGTCCCCTTATCAGATAGGGGACGAAGCATACCCGCTCCCCTTTGTTGGGACTTGGGGTAGCCTCCGCTTGCTTCCCACCTTGGTAGGTGGCCAGCCCGGCTCGAACCGGGACCATGAAGGCCGGAGGGAGATATCCCCCTGCTTGGAGCTTCACTAGCTCGTTGTGTGGAACAGAGCACCTCCTCCAATCTCCTGGCGGTGGGCTGGGAGCGCGAGAAGAGGAGCCGCGTCGGCGGTCCATGATGGAATGGATTTTTAGGTCAAAGGCGCTCCGATGATTATTCGCGAAAGGAAGATGGTGTGGTTTGGATCTGGATTTTAGCCTCTTTTGTAGGCGGATGACTCGCACGACTAGGGGGTGAAACATAAAAGACACCCTGGCTTTTCGCATTCGTGCGACGCGTGGAAGAAGGCCATTATTGGGCGTAGAAGCCAAGAAGCACAGTATTTATGATGAAGCCAGACACTGTTCGGCAGGTACATGGAACTTGAACGGAGAACCCGCCTTGCAACGCCGAAGACTATATACGCGCTGGACTTATCGTCATTGAAGCCTGGTTCGGGGGCTACTGAGGGAGTCCTGGATTAGGGGGTGTCTGGACAGCCGGATTATCATCGTCCGCCGGACTCCAAGACTACAAAGATACAAGATTGAAGACTCCGTCCCGTGTCCGGACGGGACTTTCCTTGGCGTGGAAGGCAAGCTTGGCGATACAGATATGTAGATCTCCTACCATTGTAACCGACTCTGTGTAACCCTAGCCTCCTTCGGTGTCTATATAAACCGGAGGGCTTTAGTCCGTAGGACAACATACACAACATACAATCATACCATAGGCTAGCTTTCGGGTTTAGCCTCCTTGATCTCGTGGTAGATCCACTCTTGTACTACCCATATCATCAATATTAATCAAGCAGGACGTAGGGTTTTACCTCCATCGAGAGGGCCCGAACCTGGGTAAAACATCGTGTCCCTCGTCTCCTGTTACCATCCGCCTAGACGCACAGTCCGGGACCCCCTACCCGAGATCCGCCGGTTTTGACACCGACACCGGGCGACAGTGCCTAAAGGCTTGTATAGTCTGGCGAATGCCCAGAATAAGAGGTCTAGGATTTTCTTAGTCGGGTTCATTAGGTTTGGACGTTCTTTCCACCAAACTTGAGTCCCCATGTTAGCATTGGGGGCATAAGAATAGGCCTCTCCATAGGTTCCATACAAGTTTTGGAATATCCTTTTCCTTCGCATGCCTAGCCTTGCTGTAGCTGGCTGGGAAGCCAATCTGATCTGTTGTAGTTTTCTGCAAAGCCCTAATACTAATGTTGAGACTTTCCTGCACAATCATTTCCATCCTCTGTGCCACATATCTTGCAGTAACATTGCAATGATCTGAAAGAGTCCCAGACTGCTCACACCCGTGATCCACTATTTTTGTGATATGCCATGGCTGACATACCCCAGGCTTTAGTCTAGCAAGAACTCTTCCGCGACAACCATTCGTGGAATGGATACATATGACCTTAAACTCTTTTTTATCAAACTGCTTCAATCTATGCTGGCGGTGGAGGGCGATTGCATAGCTATCTATTTCCTGGTAAGCAGACTTCTTGTCTGGGAAAACCTGCCCAAACTCCAGGCTTCCCACTTGTAGGCCAGAAACATAGTGAAATTCATTGGTGATGCTCATATCCTGCAAAAGCCCAAGTTGCAGTGCTGCCGCAACCGCCCTCTGAGGAGGAACAACTTCTTTGCTTGAGTCCAAAGATGTAGAAGAATGACCATCATCGTCATCATCTAGTGCCGCCGACAATCCCTCCACGTTTTCGCTCATGTCAACGGTCGCAGACCAATATCTTGTGTCATACACTGGCTGGTCGCCTGTCGGTTCTGATGGGCCGGCGCTAGGGGCTGATGTGATGGCCAACTTGACCTCACCACCCCCGCTACTGCATCCGGCAACATCAGTGACAAAAATGAACTCCACATACACCATTGGCTGTCCAAACATTGAGTTACTGGGATTGCTTGTAAACCTCATATATGACCCCCACGACTTATCACCTGTGTGACAGGACGCAAACCCCAACGAGCAATTGTCCCATCATTTCCTCCATCAACAACGAAGGCCTCCATTGTCATTTTTTTTCCTGCATCCCTGGGCCAAACACCGCTCGGATGCACCTTCTGACTGCTGCGTAACCTACATTGACCATGTCTCTCACTACAACTGTAGTTGACCCGCACAAGGACACATCCACCCCAGAAGGACCGTCACGTAAGTTGTCTCCATAATACCCTAATAAATTTTCCATAGTACCTAACCAACATCCATATTTACATTTCAAATAATTAGTAACTGAATATTTTGTTATCAGTTGATTAAAACTCAAATTATAATAATACGATGGAATTTTATATTACCCGATTCTAAAAACATTTTCATATCATCCAATACAAATAATTTAATAACAATATTTCTGTTTGAAATAATTGATTTTTTAGTATCAGTCGGTTAGACTTTAAACATTTAGTAATAATACGATGACAACATTTACATATCATACGACTAAAAGAATAACCTTATTTTCGTTACAAATATTAGGTTTGTTTTTAGAATCATTTGCTTAGACTTTAAATATAATAGTACGATAATAACATTTTAATATCATATGAGTAAAACATTTAATATCTTCCAGTTTTAATAAAATTTCCATATCATACCATAATAATCATTTATTTATAAATAATAATATTCGCAGCGGCATGCACATCATTCACAGCAGTACATCAATATAAAAAAATATTCACAAAATTGCGGCGTCATTTATACCTCAGCTTCAATATGGATGTCGTTGCGAATGCAATTAAGCGTAACGATAGTTCGAATAAATATCCGTCACCAGTAATATATGAACGGAGTCAACCTATTATCACATGAACATAAATATTACAGATTGATTTTTCTTTCTGCCATCAAAAGTATGAAAATATCACTTGCATGTACGTGGTCATCACCTCAAAAGGGACAGCGAAGATCGAAACACAATTTCTTCAGTCACGTCATCTCCTCTTGTTTCCTACTAAGATGAATTGCATCATTAAGTACATTAGCATGTAATCTTAACATAGAAAATTTAGATTATTGCCACATAACAAAGTAGACCTACGGTTTCCTAACTATAAACTTATTAATAAACATGCCACATGCAATGAACAATCTTTTTTCTTAATTACCTGTCACAACCCTAGCTCAGTAATGCACTTGGGTTAGGTAGGCATGTTGCATCATGTTTAAATTTTATTTAAACTTCATATAGGGATGACCAAACCCTAGCACCAATTTAATTCAAACAGTATCAACCTAAAATAATTGTCAATGATTCCAAAGTGCCCTTAAAAATGTTCATGATTTATGGGAAGTGATAAAAAGCTCCTCCATAAATATTACACATTTTTTCATGGCATTTGTGGACTTTGAGTTAACTCCTAAATATTTGAATTGGGGTTATAAATTCCTATAAATATATTTATAACTCCAATAATTCTGAGAAATAATGTGGGGCTTTGGATTAGTTCATCCTACACCCACAAAAATTTCCAGAAGTAACTAAAATGATTTAGTGTTGGAACTAAATCAAAACAAACAGAACAAAAATAGAAAACAAAACAGGAATAGGAAAAGAAAGAGAGAAGGCCCACCTGCGGCCTAGACACTGTGTAGCCCACCTGGCCTGGCACCATTGGCCCAGCCCACCAGGGGCTCCCTCGTCATCTTCCACCTCGCGCCAGTAGGCGAGGGCGCGTGCCCGACGCGCACAACCTCCACCCTGCTCGCTTGCCTCCTTGACGGCCTGGACGCGTCTGGACGACACCACACGCCACCCCAGTCCCTTTTTTACCACTCTCGTGCGCCTCCCCCTCCTCTGCCTCTCTCCCTCACACACGCCGAGCGTAGCCATCACCACCGCTCGCCGCCACCGCGGCCAACGCCACTGCCTCGCCTCGCCGGCGCGCCTAGAAGCTCCGCCACTTCGTCCTCAACCCCCTCACTCCACGCCCTATCGGAAGCCCCCGAACATCCTCACCGAGCTTGTCTTCAACCTCCCGACGACAAGATTGACTTCGCTGCCCCGCCTGTTCCAACCCTTCCTCGAGCCCGTTTCGACGCCCTCTGCACTCGCCGTGAGCCCCTCTTCCTTTCCCCTCTTCTCTCGTGCTCGCGCTCCTCCCCTAACTCCATTCCCACCGCGGTCGAGAGCTTCTCGCTGCCGGCCATGGCATAGCCGTGATCACAACCGTGCAAGCTAACAAATGGAGCGCGTCACCGTGCTCAGGAAGCCCTCAGGTGCCTAACGCACACACTCACTCGCCCTCCCGTGCACCGTAGCGCCAACCCCGCAATCACCCGAACTCCAGCGCCACCGTGAGCCCCGTTCTAGCGAGCTCCGACCACCCCGCGTCATTCCGTCACCTTCCCTGGATGCGGCCGAGCCCGGGATTCGTCCTGGTGGTCTCTGCACATCCATCCGACGCATCTAGGGTAGGTGCAGCGAGTTGCTGCTGCGAATTTGGTCGCCGCCGGATGAACTCCGGTGATAGCCGACGTGGCACGGTCATTAGGACTAACCCCCACCCCCCTATTTAGCCACCTCACAGCCACCGACAGTGGGCCCAAATGCAGGGTCAAACCCAATCAGCGTCGGGTTTGACCGTGATTAGTCCCTGTGTAACTGATGTGTGGACCCCACAGGTCAGGTTTGACCTAGGTCAACCCAGTTGACCTGCTGACGCAGTGTTGTTGTCATGCTGACGTAGTAAATGTTTTTTGGCGTTTTTATTAATCCAGAAAATTCCAGTAATTAGTCAAAGCTTCTAAAATTCATAGAAAATCAACCGTAACTCCAAATGAAATAATTTATATATGAAAATTTATCAGAAAATTACAATCTATCCATTGGTACTAGTTTCATGCATGACTAAGCAATTTAGCCTTGCTGTTTCAATCAAAATAACTAAATGCAGTTTGGAAATTCATAGCTTGGGTTTGAATTTGAACCTTTGGCTCAAATATGCTCAAACCCTTCTAGTTTTAGTTGCATTATCTCAAATCACAACATGTTGCCATGTCATGATCATGCATCATATTGTTGCATTACACTAATTGTATTCCTTCTCTGTTTGCCGGTGTTGTTCCCTCTCGGTGGACGTTGTTCCGACATTGTGATCGTTGACACCGACGAAGAGCTATACTATCTTCAGAAGTTCCAGGCAAGCAAACCCCTTTTTAGCATTCTGATACAATCCCACTCTCTCGCTCTTGCTCTTTTTTACTACATTAGGACAATAACGATTCAACTGTTACATGTTGTGGTAGTTGAACCCCTTTCCTCTGCATGACCTGTCTTTGCCACAGTAAATAGTTGAAACCCACTAGCATGAGTAGGAGTTGTTTGAGCCATGATGTGCCTACTCATTCATGCTTGTTTTTACTGCTATTGCTTAGAGTTGTGTCAGGTCTGATTCATCCGGGATGGATTGGAATGGTGTTGAACATGTCCTTCTGTTGAGAGCTAAGTGTGTGAACACAATTTGGTAAAGGTAGCGGTGAGACGCCATGTAGGAGTACATGGTGTGTGTTTCATTGAAACAATCCTCAAGAAATGAGTTCCGTGTTTGTGATCCAAGACATTTACTATCACGCATTGGAATGCTGAAGTGCCCCTCTTGATTTATTAATTGCCTCGATCTCTGTCTAGGAGTTGCAACTAGTTTCTGGTGTTTATAGGTTGTGTTAGTGGTCTACCAAGTGGCACCCGGTACATGTGGGCTTGGGATAGACTAGGCACCGTGGCACGGTGTACCAAGCATCGCCCGTTTGGTGGGCTTGGGAACCCTGCACACATCGTTTGGGGTTGTAGTGGAAACCACGGCCGGACTTCCTTGCGGATGGAACCCGAATAGGCGATAAACCTGGACTAAAGACTTGTGTGGTTAGTCAGGTCGTGTCTGACACCCTTGCCAGGCTTCCACTTGAATGTTGCCGAGATACATGACGTGTACATGGTGGTAAGTGGCGAGAGCGTGTGTGAAGAAGTACACCCCTGCAGGGTTAACATGATCTATTCGAATAGTCGCGTCCACGGATATGGACTACTTGGAATGCTTACATTGTTCATAGATAACTAGAAGTGGATGCTCTAAATACGCAAGATAAGCATGAGTGCTATGGATGGCCTTCTCGTAGGGAGACGGGAGCGGATCCATAGTGGTGTATTGATATGGTGAATATGTGGACTCATGTGCGCCACATCAAAGAAGTTACTAGCAATCGTAGTTCATGATAGCCACCGAGTCAAAGCTGGCTTACTGCAGTTAAACTCCACCACCCCTTTGTTGATATTCATGCATATGTAGCTAGTTCTGATGTAAGTCTTCTTGGGTACATTTGTACCCACATTTGCTTAATTTATGTTTTTGCACAGAGACTTCTTTCTCACTAGTAGTTTTGTGTTGGCTTTGACGGTTAGCTTGGGGGATCACAGATAGAGGTCTAGTTCCTTTGGAGGGTTTTGTAGATAGATAGGCTTTCTAGCCTTCTCTCTTTTCAGATGTCTGTGCTCAGACATGTTTAGCTTCCGCTTGGCTCATATGCTCTGTATGAAGGGTCATGAGACTCACTTCTAGTAATCAATGCTATAATGGCTCTTTTGGGCCTTTATCTATACGAGTTGTTGACTTATGTTTTGATGCCATGTTGTACATCACATACTTGCATGTTATGCGTACGTGTAACATGTATTGCTATGTGTGGGATCCGACAACCTAGTTGTTTATTCTTGGTAGCCTCTCTTATGGGGAAATGTATCCTAGTGCTTCCACTGAGCCATGGTAGCTTGCTACTGCTCCGGAACACATGGTATGATCGGCATGTGTCCTTCTTTGCTCCTGTGTCTGTCCCTTCGGGGAAATGTCACGCGGTGCTTACCGGAGTACCGTTAGCTTGCTACAGCCCAAATTCACTCGCCGCTGACCGACACGTGCATTGCTGGGTCATGTATGCCTGTCCCTGTAAATTTGTACCACCTTAGGTTTACGACTAGTCATGTCAGCCCAGGTTCTCTGTCATATGGATGCTAGCAACACTATCATATACGTGAGCCAAAAGGCGCAAACGGTCCCGGGCCAGGTAAGGTGGCACCCGTGTGGATTCCGTGTGTGAGGCCGAAAAGTGATATGATGTGTTACATGCTAGATCGATATGACTTAGGATCGGGGTCCTGACATTAGCATATTGAGATCTTCTTGCATGTTAAACTAGATTTATGCATTTCAAAAGCCTAATGTTGATCTACAATACCGTCAAATATTTGTTGTCCAAATTCCGGCTCTAACGGAACCTAAACGTTCAACAGAAGTACTAATTACGAATTAATACTAATGGATGAAGCTAACATTGATACAACATCTTCAACTTACTCTTCTAAAAAAATAGTATAAATGCAATGTATGTCGTTTGAAATTATTTCTTACTTCTAACCACTATCGCATAGCTAATGACGAGCTAAAAGACTAACTAAGTACTACCATGCATGCACAAAAAAATCTATGTATTGCAAAGCTCATGCCTTCTTCAACTTCGTAGTTCACTTCGCTAGGCAAATCCTACTCCTGAAGCTCTAAATGACTCAAAAGGTGATGAAATAATGCCTAACACAACAGAGAACACATAGTTATGAACTAATAAAAAGAGTAAAAATATCGTGCATGGGAACAAAACCATGAAAAAATGGATAGATCTAACACTTTCTTCAACTTCGGCATCTTCAAAATCCAACACTAAATCGCCCTAAATCACGAGTGAAAAGTGACTAGTGAGCATTTCTTTGTGTGTCTTCTTAGAGACTTAGAGAGTAGATGAACGAGGGGCAGAGAGAGTGTGCTTGCGCACGGAGCAGAATCATAGCATATAAAAGAAAGAGGATCCATGTAGTGTCGGTACAACAGGTTAAAACTCACCTACCTCAGCCTCGTATTCCCGCAGCGAGTGAGTGAATTCCTGCAGTGCCGTCGCGTCCTCTGAAGCAAAAGCCAGCGCTGAGTGAGTGATTCCCGCAGTGTCGTTGCATCCGCTGAAGCAAAACCGCAGAACATCGGATTCTCGCGCGTATAAATCAGCGTTGTTTACCACAACATTGCTGTCGGATGCGGATTCCCGCGCGTCGAAATCAGTGCCGTCTGCCACAGCGCTGCACTCGGCTGGCAAGCAGCAGCTGCAGGGCTGCCGCCAGCCCGTGTGGCGGCATGGGCCACCTCCTCGCCGTGCATGCTATAGATGCTGTCGGCGTGCGCGCGACAGTAGTGCAATTAGCCGCCTCGTATCGTGGCGGCATGGCCCACCTGCCCTGCCCTGTTCCGTCCCGACTCGAGGTTCGCCCTAAAATACGTTATGGGTTGGCGGACGCCTCAGTGCGTGGCGGCAGGGCCCGCCGCCTCCGAGCGTGGCTGCAGGAGCCACGTGTCGGCTGTCACGCCTGCCGCCACTGCTTGAAAGGGAGGGGTCTTTTTTGCCAATTTGATCCACACATAGTCCCTTTTGACAATTCTATTGGACAGGTGGTCCTTTTGAACAAAAAATCCATCGAACGCCGGTCTCTCATTCTTTCATTTTTCTCCTTCTAAGGGCATCTCCAGCCGCGCCTCCAAGAAGGCCTCCCCAGGCGATTTTTTCGCGCCGACACCGAAAAAACGGCCCAGTCGCGCTCCAGGACACCGAAAATCGCCGGTTCGGGCCTTTTTTCCGCCCGGCGGTCACAGGCCGAACCCGGCGCGCTGGGGAGCCATTGGGGGCTCCGGCGCTAGTGAAAAGCACGCCTGGCCCACACCGATAGGGAAAAAGTCAAGTTTTTCTTCGCCCGACTCGCCTTGCACCCCCCGCGCCCCCGGCCACCACTAGCTGTATCCCGGCGACAGTCGCCGGCCTACTCCACTAGATAGCCATTCCCCGCCGGAAAATAGCAGCGCTTCGCCGCGACAGCCCCTCCCCGCAGCACTAGGCGCTGCCGGCCGCCGTTTCCGGCCGCGGAAGCGCGGTTTAACGGCGGGTACACGCCCACGAGCGCAAGGTGTTCGGCGTTTTGACTGACTCGGCGATGGACTCCGATGAGGAGGAAGAGCTCGCCGCGCTGCTGGAGGAGGAAGACGCGGCCGACGTCCAGGAAGAAGAGCATCTGATGGTGCTCGCCGCCCTCGCCCAGCTGCTGGCGAGCAGTGAAAAGCCGCGTCGAGGTGGCTCTGCGCCGGGGCGGGTGAAAGCAAAGAACCGGCATCGTCTGCAAGGCTACTGCATGCTCTACTCCGACTACTTCGCCGATGCTCCACTTCATGGCGAGAGAACATTTCGGCGCCGTTATCGGATGAGCCGAAAGCTCTTCCTCAGGATTGTGAATTCCATCCGGGAGTTCGACAACTACTTCAAGTGCAAGATGGATTGCACTGGCGCTCTTGGATTCACCTCCATCTAGAAGTGCACGACAGCGATGAGGATGCTTGCATATGGAGCTCCCAGTGATTCACTCGACGACTATGGGCGCATGGCCGAGTCCACCAGCATAGAGTGTTTCTACAAGTTCTGTCGGGCAGTGGTGGCAGTGTTTGGGCCACAATACTTGAGAGCACCCAATGCGGAAGACACTGCTCGGATCCTAGCCCAGAATGCAGCAAGAGGATTTCCTGGGATGCTTGGAAGCATCGACTGCATGCATTGGAAATGAAAGAACTGCCCATTTGGTTGGCAGGGGATGTACAAAGGCGCCAAAGGCGGTTGCAGTGTGGTGCTTGAGGCGGTAGCCACACAGGACCTCTGCATTTTGCACTCCTTCTTTGGTATGCCAGGAACTCACAATGACATCAACGTGTTGCAGTGCTCTCCTGGTTTTGCCAAGCTCGTTGAGGGCCATTCTCCTCTGGTGAACTTCGAGATCAATGGGCACCAATACAACAAGGGGTACTATCTAGCTGACGGCATCTATCCGAGATGGTCGACATTTGTGAAGACGATCTCAAACCCTGTGCCAGGAGGCAAGAACGCCTGGTTTGCGAAGGTTCGGGAGGCTTGCAGGAAGGATGTCGAGCGGGCATTTGGTGTGCTCCAATCTCGATTCGCTGTTGTTCGGTACCCCGCTCAGACCTGGTCGAAAGATCAAATGTGGGAGATCATGACTTCCTGTGTCATCTTGCACAACATGATCATCGAGAGCGAGCAAGAAGACCCAGTGTTTGACACTGAACCATACTACAGGCAGGGTCCTCTAGCCGAAGTTGATCACCAGCTACCGGCAACTTGGACTGTCTATCTCAGTATGCGTCAAGAGATCCGAGACCCACAGGTGCATCATCAACTGCAGAAAGATCTGATTGAGCACCTATGGAGGCTCAAGGGGGACGCCGCGTGATGAAATACGAGTTTTTATTTGTTGAACTATATAATTTGTATTGAACTATTTTTGTTCAAGTATTTGATTTTTCTGTGATGAAATATGTGATAAGGAATAATTATGTTGATAATTGAACGCCGGGACAGGGCGAAACCACGCCGAATATGGGCCTATTCTCGCCCATATGGGCCGTTTATTCGCCGAAATTGGGCTGCAAAGTGGGTCAATTTCGGCGCCTGGGGGCGAGCTGGGGGCGGCGACTGGGCGAAAAACCGCCCCCAGCACCGAGTGTCTCGCCGGCTCTCCCCCATAGGGCGATTTTTATGCGTCCTGGGGGGGCAACGGCTGGAGATGCCCTAATGTGCGCGTGCTATTGGTGGAGGCGTGCTGATAACGTGAAAAAGAATGAAAAGCAAATGATCGAACAGTGTTCCTCATTGATTGAAGACCGGATATTTATACACTCGTTACAAAGGCAATTACAATGTCGATAACTACGACCAACTTAAGCATTGAATATCAGGATTAAATTAATCCTTAACACAAGAAGAGGAGTCTACCCTGCGGGTGCCCTGTGCGGTCACACTCAGCACGCGGCAAACAGGGTACGTAGCTGACCGCAAGTGCACAACACGCGGCGGTAAAAAGTTTAGCATACGAGTGCCATCATTATTTTTGACTTGCCGTGAACGCCCAAAGCCCCTGAAAACCCTCTCCCCCCTCTGCTCCGCTGCCTCTTTCACCTCGCCCAAGCTTTCTCTCTTCCCTGTACTACTACTACTAGTTCCCACCCAACTTCAGGGTGGTGGTGCCGAAATCACCGTGCTCCATCAGGTATTCGATCTACCCAAACGCTCATTGATTCCGCACTGCGCATTTCGCGACGTCTGCCGAGGCCGCCGCGCGTTGAACTGTTCTTGTCTCCCCTGCCGCCATTTTTGCTTCCGCTGCAATCTCTGGTTGAATCCGCCATTGCTGGTGTTTTCCGAACGACACGGCGGCTGCGTGCGTCGTTTCTTCTTGCTCTAGCGGTTTCGCTTCAAGTAGCAGATGGGGTCCGCGTCGGTGCCTCCGGATACGTCGCCTGGGTGGGTGGGTGGGTCGGGGGTTTTCTTCTCGAAGCTGGGTGGGGATTCACCGGATGGTCCCAGCCTTAGCAGATTTATTTCGAGCATTTTTCTTTTCCCGCTCTTGTTTAGTGTCCACATTCCGCATATCTAAACACCTTTTTTCTTTGCGAGAAGCATCTCTCAATACTTGCCGGTATAAGATCGCGAAATCGATCCTTTTGGACTCTAGATTGTAAGGAGTAGAGTACTAGTGTAGGAGTTTGATGAGACTTTGTTAATTCTGAGAATTAGCAAATCCATTTCAGTTTCGTAGGCCTTTTCTCTAAAGATTTGCTCAGGTGTCCTACTCTTCCACCGGAAAGGACCACGTGCAGATTTAGTTTACAGCAAGGTGCTGAAGCCATGTTCATTGTTTAAGCATCGATAAGAGCAGCTCCAATGGGGCGACCCATTTCGTCCGCCCGCGTCCGTTTGGGTCGGCGCGCACAGAAAAGATGGCCCAACGCGCCGACCCAAACAAACGCACGTCCTCCATCGTCTGCCTGCCGACCCATTCCCGGCCTATTTTTGAGCCGGATTTGCATCGGCGCGGACACAAGACGGACGCGCGCGCGCGACCTCTCTCCTCCCCGCGCGTGCACAACCTCCACCACGGGCTTCGTGGCCGACGCCGCCGGCCATTTTTTCCGATGAAAAAGGATACATAGATAGTTCTTGCGTACACAGATAAAAGAAAAGAGCAACTACTCGTCGCTTTCCGACTCTGACTCGGTAATGTCCTCCTCCGACGTCTGAATATAGGTGTCAGCAGCATGCTCGTCCGCGAAGTCCCACCCCGATGTTTCTCGCAGCCTCAGTCTCATTTGAGCGGTCAGCTTCCGCGCACGCTTGCCCTCCCGATAGGCGGCTCGCTCCGTCCTTCTGGCCTTCCTCTCCGTCCTCCTTTGCTCATAGAACTGACGTTCGTCGACGATGTCCTGAGGGAAGCGTTCGCGCCACAGCACCAAGGCTTGCACGTCCATCTCGGCGAGGGCGAGGCGACGCATCCGCCTCCGGTGGATGCGGCGATCCTCGTCGGTGAAAAGCCACGGGAGAGGCGCCAGATCCTGCGCCCGCTGGCTCGACACGTCGGGAAAATTCATCTCCCGTCTCGGCCGCCGGAGGCGCCACGCCGTCGCGTCGTACGCGCGGGCCGCCTGCTCAGCGGTGTCGAAGGTGCCGAGGATGAGCCGTTTATCGCCAAACAAGATCTCGGCGGAGAAGGCGACGGAGGGGCGCTCGCGGACTCCGCGAAAATCCGAAGCGTCGAGGATGCGCATCGACATGGTGGCGCACAGGCAGCGAGGCTAGTGAGAGGGGGCGAGACGAGTGGGCGGCGGTGGCGGACTGAGTGTGGAGGGAGCGCCATCTTTATAACGAGCGCCGACCGAACATTTCCCACGCTTCGGAGCGCCAAAGCCAGCGCGCACTAGGCCGAATTCCCCCCGCGCGCGAACCTTTCCCGCACGCTGGCATGGCCGCTGGCATTATCTAAAGCGCGTGCGGTCATGAAATGGGTCGGCGCGTTGGGCGCGCTGCCGACCCAAATCTAAAAGAGGGCGGACGATGGACGGGCGGCCGACCCAAACGGACAAAAAGAGGACAAAAGCGCCGTCCATTTGGGTCGGCCCGTTGGAGTTGCTCTAACCGCTGGCATTGTGTAATTCTCCATCTTTGCGCAAATTTTGATTGTTGGTACACTCCATAATGAAAAGAAACTTCACGTTCTTTAACTACTTACTACTGATCATATATATTCTTACCGTGCTAAATACTACTCACAAATATAAGATGTTATAAACTTTTTTTTTCTGAATCGGATGTATATGGACACGTTTAGTGTGTTTGTTCACTCATTTCAGTCCGTATGTAGTCCATATTGACATATCCAAAACATCTTATATTTGTGAACAAAGGAAGTATTTAAATTGTACTAGGAAGCATACACCAGAAGTGGAATTATCTTAGTTTCCCTAAGAGTAGACAGATAAGCCCTGTTTGCTTCTCACTGTTTCCCCTTGTTGTGATCCCATTCTTTTCCCTCTCACAGAAAGGGTTGTCTGGTCTCTGGTGGATGGAGGAGTTTCCCTTCAAGTTCATTTCTTGATCATCCCTCACGCCATCTTACTCTTTCAGGCTACACAATGGCGCTGGTCGATTGGATAGAACTGAGTGATGATGCAGAGATTATTGAATTGAGCAGTGGCGAGGAGAATGTCGAAGAATATCAGGAAGCTTCCACACAGAGCAACTCAGCTCAGCACCAAGCTACATTGCATGATGATCAGACCGTGTTTGTCGCAGATGGTGAAGGAAGGGAAGAGGCTACCGAATCTGGAAATGCAGAGGAAGCTACCGCATCCTCCTCCGTTACTGAAAAGGAGTCTGGCAATCCAGAGGAAGCTGCTGTATCACAGACTTGTCCTCACACTCCAACAGCCGTTGTTACTGAAAAGGAGTCTGGTAATCCACAGGAAGCTACTGTATCACAAACTTGTCCTCACACTGCAACAGCTGTGACATTCCCCGGTATATTCTTCTTCATTCCTCTCTCAGTTCAATAATACGTTTATGATGCAGATAATCGACATCGAGAAAACATTGCAACAATACATATTTCTGAATTAACAGCAACACCATCACAGAGCTACAATTTTCTTGCTGCAGGTCCTGATCCCCCCTCTCCGAAGGCTCTGACTTTTGAAGCCTGTGTCGCCAAGCCGCGGAGAGCGAAGGCGAAACGTGGCAGGAAGCTCTTCCATGCCGATACACCTTGGACTTGTAGGAGCCCTAGGCTTGAAGACAAGCATAAAGGTCGCAGAAGGCCCGTGGAAGAGCTGGCAGTAGAGCGCAAGGCTTCTGGCATGCTGGAAGAAGAAGAACAGAAGAACACCTCGGCTAGGAGCCGGAGGAAATGCAAGTTGTTCAGCAAACGGTGTAGCCTCTGCAGATAGTCTCCACTGGTCCCGCAAAACTAAGGTAGTCGGCTGAAGATGATCGTCTCGAAACTGTCTGGATTTTGGTGGTAGTTTGCCTCTCCTGTGACGCGGGAAGAATCACTAGTGTTGGTGGGGTTTGGGGCTCTTTTGCGTAGTATACTACTGGTTGGGTCGTGTTGCCCTTGTTGCCCTGTCCATATGAGGGCGCTTGCGTTCGACCACTTGGGTACATTCGAAGTTATGGAACTATGTGGCTTACTGGACGCAGCTCTTATAGTGCAGTGAAGAAAATATGTACGTATGTGCTCTTATCGTGCAGTAAAGAGATACAGTACGTACGTAGGAAATAGATAAGTCATGAACGTCAGTTTTTTTTGGAGTTTCAGCCCGAACGCGCTCAACGCCGTTGGATATCTTGCACAAATCGTCGGCAGCGGCCCTGGAAGGTAGCGGCGGGTGAAGCTCGGGCTTCCCGCGACGGCATGGCGTGGTGTTGTCCCTATTCAAGGCAGATCTGCATCGCCGATCTCGTGGTTTTGCCGCGGATTGGTTCAAATCAGAGACGGTGATGAGCGTGCAGGATCAATCTCGGCGGCTCTCGCGGTTTGGCGAGGTGGAGTGGGAGCCTCCTCCCAGGCTCCAGTGGTGGCGCATTCAGGCAGTGGCCGGTGTGCCAGGGCTCCTACGGTGGCATTGTTGTTGCGGTTGGTCGCTGAATCTAGGCGGCTAGATCTGGAGCTTTGAAGGTGGTCGAGACAGTGCACAGGTTGTCGGGTGGATGTCTTGGGACGGATCCGAGAGAAAACTTGGTCTTCGGTCGTTGGCCGGAGCCGGAGATGACGATGCCCTTATCATCGTTTCCTTCATGAAGGCATCATCGAGGTACAAATCCCAAACCCACCCAATACCTCCAAGGAAAACCCTAGATCAGTTGATCGGATGACGGCGGCATTCATATGTCGTTACCCCCTTGGAGGCGGCATTATTGGAGATGCACTCGGGCTCGAGGGACCAGCGGATGGCTTCTTCGGTGGAGCGGTGTTTCTTTCTACATATTCATGGCGGCGGCTCTTGGCGGCATGGAGCAGCGGAGGCTTGCCGTCAGCGGAGACTTGTCCTCACACTCCAACAGCCGTTGTTACTGAAAAGGAGTCTGGAAATCCAGAGGAAGCTGCTGTATCACAGACTTGTCCTCACACTGCAACAGCTGTGACGTTCCCCGGTATGTTCTTCCCCATTCCTCTCTCAGTTCAGTAATACACGTTTATAATGCAGATAATCGACATCGAGAAAACATTGCACCAATACATATTTCTGAATTAGCAGAAACACCATCACAGAGATACAATTTTCTTGCTGCAGGACCTGATTCCCTCTCTCCGAAGGCTCTGACTTTTGAAGCCTGTGTCGCCAAGCCGCGGAGAGCGAAGACGAAACGCCGCAGGAAGCTCTTCCATGCCGATACACCTTGGACTTGGAGGAGCCCTAGGCTTGAAGACAAGCATGAAGGTCGTAGAAGGCCCGTGGAAGAGCTGGCAGTAGAGCTCAAGACGTCTGGCATGCCGGAAGAAGAAGAACAGAAGAACACCTCGGCTAGGAGCCGGAGGAAATGCAAGCTGTTGAGCAAACGGTGTAGCCTCTGCAGATAGTCTCCACTGGTCCCGCGAAACTAAGGTAGTCGGCTGAAGATGATCGTCTCGAAACTGTCTGGATTTTGGTGGTAGTTTGCCTCTCCTGTGACGCGGGAAGAATCACTAGTGTTGGTGGGGTTTGGGGCTCTTTTGCGTAGTACTACTAGTTGGGTCGTGTTGCCCTTGTTGCCCTGTCCATATGAGGGCGCTTGCGTTCAACCACTTGGGTACATTCGAAGTTATGGAACTATGTGGCTTACTGGACGCAACTCTTATAGTGCAGTGAAGAAAATATGTACGTATGTGCTCTTATCGTGCAGTAAAGAGATACTCCCTCTGTCCAGAAATACTTGTCATCAAAATGAATAAAAGAAGATGTATCTAGAACGTCATGAATGTATGTAGGAAATAGATAAGTCATGAACGTTAGCTTTTTGGAGTTTCAGCCCGAACGCGCTCAGCGCCGTTGGATATCTTGCACAAATTGTAAAGAAACCAGGGGCGCCACGTGCAGTCGTCCTGCACGGCCGCACCTCTCTCCCTTGTACTCCTACTTTTCTTTCTTGAGAGAATTCCTTATTTGGCCCTTTCCGCCGGGTCGCCGCCCACCTACCGCCAGGTCCTTTGCCGCCCGCCTTCACCGTCCCGGGCGCCCGCCCCTCCCCGTTCTCCTTCCCCTGCGCCGTCTCTGACAGGCCCGGCTCCGCCGCCTGCCCCGCGCCCACCTCTCCGCTCCGAGATTTGCCGGATGCCTGGGGAGGAGGTGGATGTGTGTGTGCCCTGGCAGGTGGTGGCGAGCCGCAAGCGGCCCCGGCCACGCGCGCAGGACAACCGCCGGCGCGGCCCAGACATGCGTCCCCGCCCAAGGCCGTCATTGCTCCGCAAGGGGGACTGCCCCGATGCTTGGGTTCGGGTCATCCCCTCTCCGACTGCAGGAAGGACATTCGATGACATCGTTGTCGACTCTTCGGCCACAAGGCCAAGTCTTGCTCCCTCCCCCGGGCCGTCGCGTCGTCCTCCGATGGATCGCCCCCTCCGCTTCGGCGCCGCGTCCCAGCTCCGGTCGCCGCGGATGGCCATCCCTCGTCCTCAGGATCCTTGGCCGCCACGCGCACCTCTTCGGGCCTGCTCACACCCGCGTCGGGTGCTTCTGGGGCTGCCGCACCCGTGTTCTCCGGGTCTGCCCAGGGCGCCGGTTCGCCCGTGGGTCGCGCATCCCCCTTGTCCTCCGGGTGGACCGTGGCGGCGGCGTCTCAGGCGCCCTGCCGTCTCCTGCCACCTCGGCCCCCGCGACCTCCTCGCGGCCCTCTTAGCCGTCCTCGGTCGCCTCCTCTGTTGCCACGCCGCTCTCCGGGCACCCAACGTTTCGCCCCGCGGCCCCTGTGTGCTACCTCTCGCGCTCCCAGGAGGTCATCGAGGCGGAGAGCGCGCTAGAGCGCGTGCTGCTCGTCATCGTGGCGGGATACCGCACGGGCGTGCCGCGCGAGGAGGTTGCTGACGCCATTTTCTCCCAGTGCGATCTTGCCGCCGATGAGTTCTCCATCCATAGGCATGCCCCTGAAGGCTTCCTCCTCCGCTTCTCCAACATGGAATCCCGTGCCCGTGTCGCCATGAGCCGTGTTCGCACCTCCCGGTTCAGGCTGATCTTCCATCCTTGGGGCCGCGAGGCCGGCTCTGAGCCCGTTAAGGCGCTCTTCCTCGTGTCGCTCGAGCTCTTCGGCATCCCCGATCATGCTTGGCACTGGGCGGCCGCCGAGACACTACTTGCCCCTTTCTGCAAGGTCGAGCATCTTGCCCCCGAGACCCGCAGCCTCGCCGACATGTCAGTCTTCCGTTTGAGTGCGTGGACTATCAACCCGGACGCGATCCCGCTCTCCTCCGAGCTCCTCCTGCCGGGCGACGAAGCCGTCGAGCTTGATGCTGAACCGGATCACGCTGAGCGCCTCGCGCTTGGGCTCGCGCATTTTCCCGTCCGGATCCATGTGGCGTCCTGCGTCGATTACCACCGCCCGCCCCCGCCTTCGGCTCCACCTGCTTCCGATGATGATGGAGCGGCGCGAGACTCGCCTCCGCTGCCGCCGCGCTGGCCGCAGCACCGCCAGTTCCCCGTGCTCGCTCTGGTGGCTCCCGGAGGCGCAATGGCCGGGGCGGCCGCCGGCGTGGTCGTTGCCATGCGCACGTTCCTCCTCCGTGCTGGGGATGGGAGGGAATCTCGGGGCCCCACCCAGGTGCTTTTCCCCCCGCTGACCGGGTCTCCGCGCGGCTGCGATTGGGTGTCTGTTCTGCGCTGATCAGTGGTGGGCCACGTGATGCGCCATCCCCTGCGCTGGAGGCCAGCCCATCCGACCCTGTGCAGACCGATGGGTCCCATGTGTCCCGTGAAGCATGCATTTCAAACGGACCAACCGGTGCAGCGCCTCCCTGCCAAGACCCCACTGGGCCATCCCCCGCGAGCCCAGCCAGCCAACCAGGAGTCGACACCACCCCTCCTCCTGACGTTGGACCCTCGCTGTGCTTGCAGGTGGGTGCCTCGGACGGGCCCAGCCGAGGCCCTGCTCCTGTTGCTGATTCGACCGACGCGGGGCATCCGTTGGTAGCCAATCCCTCGCCTCCCCTCCCCCTGTCCCCACGCGGTCCTGATCCCGAGCCGACAGGGGCCCCACTTCGCTCGGTCGCGGCCTCTCCTAGCGCGCCCTCCGACCGCATGCACCGCGCCAATCCCGAGCCTTTGGCGGGCCAATCATGCATGGACATGGTGCTGCATGCTGCTCCCAACGGGCCGGTCGATGACAGGTCGGCCCCACCACCCATGCAGCCCGTGCAAGCCGCGGACGTGCCCGCGCCCGACGTAGATCTTTCTTCCTTCGTCGAGGCCATCTCGGTCAGGGCGTCTTCGCTGCTTCTGGTGCCGAAGCCTCGTCGTCGTAGGAAGGAACTGCCGGCCAACTTCACTCCTCGCCGGAGTTTCCGCATCGCGCGCGCGGACCAAGGACTCAACTCCGAGATGAAGGCCAAGCGGGTTTTGCTTCGCCGTCTCGGTCTCATCTCAAGCGACAATGCGCCAATCTCCGATGAGGTGCTCGGCAAATACGCCCTCCTCTTCGAGCAACCATTGGCGGTTGATGTGCTGCAAGATTTCGCGGATTTCTTTGGGTGGCAACTGCCCAACTCGCTGCCTCCTACTCCGGGGCAGCTAATTGTAGCCTAAGGGGCTGCCTCCACGTCTTCGCTAACGTGCCCACTCCTTCCCTATGGATTGTAACCTAAAGACATTTTTTTGGAATGTCCGAGGCCTTAACTCCAGCGCTAAGCGCACCACCGTCCGCAGCGTGATCTCCGCTGCCGCACCTACCATAGTGTGTCTCCAAGAGACAAAACTCGCGCATGTCTCCGATGCCATAGTTTTGGAAACGCTCGGTCCGTCCTTTGAGGACTTTTACTTCCTCCCCGTGGATGGCACACGCGGTGGCATACTCCTTGCTTGGCAACGATCTACCATCTCCCTCTCCAATACCCTCATCGGTGAGCATCACGTGACGGCCTTGGTCTCCTCCTTGGCCGGCGACGGCCATTGGTGGCTCACCGGGGTGTATGAGCCTCAAGATGATGACGCCAAGCTTGAGTTCCTTGCCGAGATGCACGACGTGCACGAGCCCCGCGTCGACCCAAGGCTTATCGATGGAGATTTCAACATGATCACCTCGGCCTCGGAGAAGAACAATTCTAACATCAACCGCCGCACAATGAGCAGATTTAGGCGCTTCATCACCGATGAGGAGCTTTGCGATCTCTATATGCACGGCCAACGATATACTTGGTCCAACGAGCGTGGCGCCCCTACTCTTGTGCGTAACGACCGCATCCTTTGCACCTCCGGTTGGGAGATCGCCCACCCGCACTGCCTACTCCGCTGCCTTTCCTCCGCGGCCTCCGATCACTGCCCGCTCCTTGTTGACTGCGTGGTCCACCCTCCGGGAGCACGACGTTTCCACTTTGAGAGATTTTGGCCGAAATTGGAGGGTTTTCACCTTGTGGTTGCGGAGGCTTGGGCCTCTACTTCGCCGGACGCCGATCCCTTTAGACGGATCGTGACACGTCTCAAGGCGACGGCCAGGAGGCTCCATAGCTGGAGCGCTCGCACGATCGGCAACATGTCCTTTCAGCTTACGGTATCCCGCAAGCTCATTGCAAGACTTGACGCTGCTCAAGATCTACGTCTGCTTTCCCCCCTCGAGACCTGGTTTCGCCGGAAGCTCAAGGCGTCCTACCTTGGCCTTGCATCCCTTGAGCAATCCATCGCTAGGCAGCGCGTGCACCACGCTTGGCTCCAGAGCGACGACGCCGCGGTCTCCTATCTCAAGGTGCACGCGGCACATCGCAAGCAAAGAAATCTTATGACGAGCTTGCGCGTCGGCACCCATGTCGTCACCGACCACGATGAGATGACCGAGGCCGCCTTCACCCACTTCTCTAATGCCCTTGGCAGCACCTCCGATCGCGACATCACGCTTGATCTTCATGCCCTTCGGGTGCCGCAGTTCGATCTTCTTGCGCTTGATGCGCCTTTCACCGAGGAGGAGATTTGGAACGCCGTCAAGAGCATGCCGACCGGAAAGGCGCCCGGCCCCGATGGATTCACCGTCGAGTTCTTGGTTGCCTGCTGGGATACGATCAAGCCCGACTTTCTTGAGGCTTTCGACAAGTTCCACGCCATGAATGGTCGTGGCCTTCAGAAGCTCAATGAGGCCCTTCTTTTGCTGCTGCCCAAGGGTACTGATGCGCACTCCCTCTTCGACTACAGACCCATCAGTCTCATACACATCTTCGCCAAGTTGGTCGTGAAGCTTCTCTCTCTCCGTCTCGCTCCTCGGCTGAACACCATGGTCTCCACCAACCAGAGCGCGTTTATTGCGGGGCGATGCATCCATGACAACTTTCTGCTCGTGCAGCAGACGGCTCGTCTCCTGCACAACCTGAAGGCGCCACGCATGCTTCTCAAGTTGGACATTGCTCGTGCGTTCGACAGTGTTTCTTGGCCATTCCTCCTGCAACTTCTGCAGCACCTGGGGTTTGGCCCACGTTGGCGTGAGTGGATTTCCATGCTTCTATCCACGGCTTCCACGAGAGTCCTCATCAATGGCCACCCAGGGCCTCCGATCGATCACGCTCACGGCCTTTGTCAGGGCGACCCGGTCTCGCCCATGCTCTTCACCTTGGTCATCGATGTGCTGAACTCCATGCTGCTGCGTGCGGTTGACCTTGGCCTCCTCCATCGCTTGACCAACCGTCACGCAGCTTCGAGCATATCCCTCTATGCCGATGATGTGGTCATCTTTTGCCACCCGGACTCTCACGACCTCGCCACGGTTTGCAGGCTCCTCCACGTCTTTGGCCTCGCTTCTGGGCTGCACACCAACTTTGACAAGTGCTCGGCCACTCCTATTCAATGCACCGACGATCACATTGCTGCTATAGCCGGGGAGTTGCAATGCCTCGTCACTCACTTTCCCATCACCTACCTCGGGCTGACCCTCTCAGTCCGCAAGGCCTCTTCGACGAGCTTGGAGCCGATCATTGACAAGCTTGGGTGCAAGATCTCCACATGGCGGGCATCTATGCTATCCAAGGGAGACCGCCTATCCCTTGTGCGCCACGTTCTTAGTGCCATCCCCACGCACTTCCTCATGGCCATCGCCTTCAGCAGCACTGCCATCAAGAAGGTGAACCGGATCATCCGCGGATTCCTATGGGCTGGATCGGAAAAGGCCAATGGGGGCCAGTGCCTTGTCAACTGGCAGAGTGTATGCCGGCCGATCTCCCTCGGTGGCCTTGGTATCCGTGACATCCAGCGTACGGGCATCTCTCTCCACGTTCGCTGGTTATGGATGCAACGTACCGATGCTACTTGCCCGTGGAGCCACCTTCACATCCCCCACGATGCGGATGCGAGTGCAATTTTCAGAGCCTCCATGACTTGGCAGCTGGGAGCAAGAGATTCTTGCCGTTTCTGGACCGACCATTGGATCTCTGGCAGGTCCGTGGCCGAGATTGCCCCCCTCGTTCTAGCTCTTGTCCCAAGGCGCATTCGGAAGGAGAGATGCGTGCGTGATGGGCTGCAGCAGTGCTCCTGGGTGCAGGATATCCGAGGTGCGCTCGGGCCGACGGCCATGGTGCAATACGTCGAGCTATGGCGTTTGGTGCGACACATTGAGCTCTCTAGCGAGCCGGACACGCTACGCTGGCGTTGGACCCCCTCTGCTACGTACACGGCAAGCTCCTGCCACAAGGCCCTATTCTTTGGAGCCTGTGAAGACCTTTTCTGGCGGCTCACTTGGCGGCCTTGGGCTCCTCTCTGCGTCAAATTCTTCCTGTGGTTGGCCATGCAAAACCGTTGCTGGATCGTGGAGCGCCTGGCTCGCCGTGGATTTCCCCACAACGACGCCTGTGTCTTGTGTGACCAGGAGGATGAGACCATGCACCACCTTCTTACCGGATGCTCTTTCTCTCACCAAGTTTGGCACAAGATCCTAGGCTGGGCACGCGTGCCCATTATCCTCCCGGACCACGACACGCCATTTCAATTGTGGTGGCAATCCTCTCTCGACCTCGCGCCGACTTCCATGCGCAAGGGCCTATCCTCCCTCATCATCCTCTCAGCCTGGTGGATTTGGAAGCAACGAAATGCTTGCATCTTTGACGGAGCGATGCCATCGATTACCTTCACCTCCGACACCATCAAGGACGAGGCGTGTCTTTGGGCCAAGGCGGGCGCTACCGGACTGCAAAACATTATCCCCGGCGCGTAGTCTCTAGTTTCTAGCCATGGGGCTGAGCATACCCCTATCTGTTGTGCTCCTTCGCTTGTTCACGATGCCTAGTGCGCACATGGCCTTGTAAGCGTTGTAATCCCATGCTTGTACTCTCCTTCTATCAATACAAAGATACGCAGCTTGCGTATTCGCGTATATTATCTTAAAATCTGGTTCCCTATTTGGCCTTAGAAATTTTATTTTTCCCTTTTTGACATCATAAATTCATTTTATTCCTTCTATGACACTTCTGTAACTTTTTGCTGTTAACACTATCAAATGTGACTTGAAATGTCTTATTACCCCTGCTTTACCATGTCGGAAAAAACAAAAAAATCTAGTTGCGGCGCGAGGCATGGAGGGAGGCGCGGCAAATAATGATGGACGGTCGAGGCGGCGCTGTGCAGGCCCAAGTCGCGGCGCCGGATGTCACACCCCGACCCCGAGACCCTCCAGTTGCTGCCCCTCTCGCTAGTGCAAAGGCCAAACAAACACGGATGCCCTGCTCCAGGACTTTCTTCGTTTGGCCAGGCGCATCCGCCTTGCAAATGTGCAGCTGTAGCCTGGGACCCCGGACCAAATCACTTGGAAATTCACAGCGTCAGGAACCTACACTGCTGCCTCAGCTTACAACATGCAGCTCATGGGTAGAATCAAATCACCTGTGCACAAGCTAATCTGGAGCACCTGGGCCCCTGGAAAAATCAAGATCTTTTGCTGGTTGCTGTTCAAGCAAAGAATCTGGTGCAACGACAGACTCCAAAGAAGAGGATGGCCGTGCGGATATTTCTGTCAGTTATGTCTCAGAAATCTTGAAACAACTACACACCTCTTCTGGCAATGCAACTTTGCTATGGAGGTTTGGCAGAAGCTGGCGGCGTGGACCGGATGCGGCACCGTCGACCCGGCCAGATGGCATCTGCTGCCAAGCTCAACACTGATCGCCACCAAGATGACTAGCGACACTTGCCCAGCATTCAGAAAAGGCGTCAACTCCCTCATTCTTCTGGTGCTGTGGGAAATATGGAAAGAAAGAAATAGCTGCACTTTCAGGGAAAAGGTGGCATCTGCATCTGAGGTTTTGGCATCCATAAGGAGAGCCATCGAGCTGTGGCGCGCTGCGGGCGCGACATGCCTAGAGCCCCCGTTCGGGGAAACATTGGGAGATATGTAACTTGATAAACCCTAGTTTTCTTTTCTCTCTGTTTTCTTTTCCCTTCTTTTCTTGACCTTTGGGTCAACCCCCCACCTTTGTATGCTTTACCCACTGCTCTCTGCTAAATCAATGGAACGCCAGGAATCCCTGGATCTTTCAAAAAAAACCCTGGCCACCATGCATAGTCTCCACGTAGCCATTTTTTTAACATAGAAAGGCGCACATAGCCCTGGAAATTGAAATTAGACAGGGGAGAAACAACAGGGCATATCATGTTTGTATGAGCTGAAGCAAAACAACTAGTGTCAGGTTCTGGTAAACTTCTAAGAACCTGATGAGCCACATTATTAGAAATACCATTGATCTCTCTTGATATGTGATACACCTGTGCTTGGAGATCATTTGTAAAGGAGAAAAATTCAGCTAGAGAAGTTCTGATGGTCCAAGGGGTGGAATCTGCCAATACACTTCTTGCCGCCGCTGCTTTTGCCAAAGAGAGGCAATCAGTAAGAAAAGTAGGCCTAGAGATCTGAAGTCTATGGGCGACTTGAGCTACAAAAAGCAAAGCAAGAGCTTCCGCTTGAAGTGGCGAGCTGGTGTTTTGGGTAGAAGCTTGAATTTGCACATTCACTTCCGCTTGGTCATGAAAAAAACTGAGAAACACTCCTACTCCTGTAGATGTTGTGCCATGTGATAATCCTGGAACCTTTGCACATTTAAAAGCAGCATCAGAATAAATTTTTTCTCCAGATATAAGAAGATCAGATTTGAGAGTGTGCCCTTGAGCAGGAATAACACAACTATTTCCTTGCTGATGAACTTGATCAATAGCTTGTCCCTGATTAGAAGAAATTGACACAGTCGTATATTGGTCAGACAAAGCTTTTGCAGCAGTGTGAACACGATGAGGTTGAGAATTGCGCCTGTCAAAAAGCCTATCATTTCTGGCTTTCCATATGCACCACATAAAATTTAGTATGTTAGATATAGATGCATGAGGATGATTCATATTTAGTAAACTGAGAATAATACTGTGCATAGAGAAATGATTTTGAACCAAGCCATCAGATCTAATATACCAAGGGTGGCCAAACCAGGCTGCTCTAGCAAAATCGCAAAGAAAAAAGAGATGCATTTCATTTTCATCCTCACCACACCTGCAACATGATTTAGAAATGTGAATTGAAAAGCGGCCCGCTCGCAAACCTGTAGGAAGAGCTTTTCGAAGAATTCTCCATGCAAAAGTTTGAACACGGGGTGCAATCAACTTTTGCTTCCAAACCTGAGTGAGAAGATTTTTAACCTGCAAAGATAGTTAGAGGGAGTATTCCTGGGAATGCTTTGAATATCCTGCAAGCACAATTTATAAGTGGATTTAGAAGTGCATTTACCACTCGGAGCGAGGTCCCAACAGAGAATATCTGGGCAGTCATCCTGAATGATGGAGGTTTGAGTAATAGAAGTAGCCATAGGCTCTTGGAAAAGAGAATGAATAAGATTGTTGTTCCAAGTTTTTTGCCCAGGAAGCCATAGATCCTTAACCTGAGCAGGATAAATAAAGCCAGGTGGCTGAATGATGAGATGATTATGAATAGTGGACCAGGAAGAACACCATGGGGAACTCCAGAGGGCAATATTCCCCTGAGTAATTTGGTAGAAAGAGTGGGCTTTTAACTTGGGAAGCATTTTGGGAATGGAAGACCAATAAGCAGATTTTGGAACAGTGGAAGTAGCAGTCCAAATGGAAGAGTTCGGAAAGTATTTGGATTTGAGCACAAGGTACAAATAAGAGTTAGGAGCATCTGCAAGTCTCCAAGCTGAAGCAAGAATAAGGCCTTCATTAATGGCTTGGAGGTTTCTAATACCTAAGCCTCCTTCATTCTTAGTTGTACAAATGTCCTTCCAAGCTCTGAGACAAAGACTTCTGTTTGAATTATCATCCCTGATTCCTGTCCACCAAAAGTTTCTAATAATAGCGGTGAGTTTAGCAATAAACTTTTTTGTGAACAAAATGTTTGACATGTAGTAAACAGGAATGGCTGAAAAGACAGATCTAATGAGTTCCAGTCTAGCTGCATGAGAGAGCATGTTAGCCTTATAAGCAGGAAGCTTAGCCATAAATTTGTCAAGAACAAAGTTATAAGCAACAATTCTATTTTTAGCAGGAAGAATGAGAGGGTGCCCCAAATGAGTAAAGCTGTTATCCATGAAAGGAACAGGAAAAATGTTTTTAATATCAGCAATGACAGTTTGACTAACATGGGCACTGAAAAGAATAGCGGACTTTGACCAGTTAGGAGTTTGACCTGAAATAACACAAAAATGATGAATAATTTGAGCCATAGTGTTAACTTTAGATGTATTAGCTTGTCCACAGACCAGAAGATCATCTGCAAAAAGAAGAGAGTGAACAGGAGGACAATTTCGTCCAAGAGAAATACCCTGAAGATGGTTAGCAGCCATGGCATCATTCAGTGCAAGAGACAATTCATTTATAGCTAGAACAAAAAGATAAGGAGATAGAGGGCAACCCTGACGAATCCCTCTATGACTTTTAAATTTATGAGAAGGTTGGCCATTAATGATGACAAATCCCTCTATGACTTTTAAATTTATGAGAAGGTTGGCCATTAATGATGACAGAGGAAGTAGGTGTGGAAATGCAGGCATAGATCAAGTTTATGAAATGATCATGTAGCCCTTTACGAGCCAGAGCAGAGACAATGAAGTTCCATTCAAGGTGATCAAAAGCTTTAGCCAAGTCAATTTTAAGCATGAAAGCATGATGTTCCCAAGATTTGAGAGCAAAAGAATGGGTGATCTCTTGGGCAATAATAATGCTGTCACTAATTCTACGACCTTCAATAAAAACTTGTTGAGCAGGGTCGATATAATCAGGCAAATGAGGTTTTAGCCTATTAGCTAAGGATTTAGCAATGATCTTATAAACAACGTTGCAAAGACTAATAGGTCGAAAATCCATGGGAACTTGAGGAACTAGCTTCTTAGGAATAAGAGCAATATTAGTATCACTAATATGAGGAGGTAATATACCTGATTTGTAGAAGCTGACTACCAAATCAGTGATTTCATCGCCAATCCAGTCCCAAGAAGCAAGGTAAAACTCCACATTGAAGCCATCTGGGCCCGGCGATGCGTTTAGCTTCATATCCTTCATAATCTGGAAGATTTCCTGTTTATTTGGAATGGAGTAGGTGAAATCATCTAATTGTATCAGAGGCTGAGTTGCAAGAAAAGGTCTGCCCAAATTGATGTTAGGGGAAGAAAAGATGTATCTGAAATAATTCACAAAAGTGTTAGCAACTTGAGTTGGCTTAAAATGGATAACATCATTTTCATCCTTAATGGAAACAATAGTGTTCCTCTTTCTTCTCTTTAAAATAGCTTGATGGAAAAATCTAGTATTTCTGTCTCCATCCTTAGCCCAAGGCTTCTTTGCCCTTTGTTTGTAAAATTGATTTAGTTTGGAGAGATTCTGCTCATACCTGAGTGTAAGCTCGTTCTCTAGTGCATGGTCTTGTTAGTGTAGAGGCTTTAGTTGAATCTGATTGATCTGTCCCTCAATGTCTTTTAACTCCTGCTGGATAGGTTTTTTCTTCCTGCACCATCTCTTTAATGAACCTGCAAGAGAAGAGGTCCTGGTAGAAAAAGAGGCTGACCTGGTACAATTCCAGGCTGCCTTAGCATGATGATGGAAATCTTTTTCTAGCAGCCACCAATTTTCAAATTTGAAAGATTGCTTAGGTTTACAAAACTGACCCTCTGTGGAAATCAGAGTAGGCGCATGATCGCTTAAAATGATAGGTAAATTAAGCACTTTCGTATTAGGGTAAATAGTACACCAATCCGGATTGACTAAACAACGATCCAAATGTTGATAGATAGGATTAACCGTGTGCTGCCTATTGCGCCAAGTGTAAGCCGGCCCACTATAACCAATGTCAAAGAACCCACAATTTTTTATCAAAGCACGAAAAGCAGACATACAATAAAAATTAACATTAGCATTGCACTTATCAATATCATACAAGATATCATTCAAGTCACCCATACATAACATAGGCTTGCCTAAGTTATCATACACAAAATTAGCAACCTGGTCCCAAATAGCCTTAGTTTGATGGTGGTATGGGTCACCATAGATGCAAACTAAACCGAACTCAATACCCGAGGCCCTATGAATAACATTAGCTAAAATAGCATGAAAGGAAGCACTATATATAGAAACCTGCAGCTCATCGTTCCACATCAGCCATAAGCCTCCCGACGATCCTCTTGAAGGAACAACAATACTATCAAAGATGCAAAACGATTCAAAAGATCACGAGAAGTAACCTTGGAGGATTTAATTTCTGAAATGAAAACTATCTGAGCTTTTGTGGAGTGGATAAGATTTGCCAAGAACAACATATGATCATTGCCGAGGCCCCGGCCCATGCCTCGGCAATTCCAAGCAATAGCTTTCATGGCGCCTAAAAGCTTGGCTTAACTGCCCAGACCAGATCCAAACTAATAACTATGAAAACCAAGTGACAGAGAGAAGATGGAGCAAGGCAGCTAAGATTGAGCAGCAAGAGACACAGAAATAGGAACCAGCAACAGCAAATCCCGAATTCCTCTATCTCCAAAGAGGGAATGTACAAGAAAAGAAGGAGGAAAAAAACTAATTGGATGACGGCTCGGTGCAGGTTGAGATAAAGGAACCAAAGCCTGAGAAAAGGCAGAGAACAGAGCACCAAAACAGAGAATCCAAAGGCCTCAATCTGATCAGAGTGGACAGGAAGGAGGCGAAGAGGGCCAAAACGACTCTGGATCCAGGCGGGCAAGAGACCAAAGGGAAGGGCTAGATCGAGTTGAGGGGAGGGGGAAGGGATTGCAGCGCCGGGAGCAAGAAGAGGGGGAAGGAACGGAGGCGGCGGATCTGGGCTGGGAAGCACAGGGGCCACCGGTGAGAGAAGCTGAGTGAGGGGTGGCAAGAACAGAGGAACAAGGGGACACAGGACGAGATCGAGCTGTGAGAAGAGATCAACAGGGGGAAGAAGAGAAAAGGAAAATAAGGCCGCGTTCGGACTCCCTCCGCTCCGCGGCTCCGTGCCGGAGCAGAGTGGCTTGCTAGGTATAATCCGCAGAGCTGCTAGAAGGGCGCTCCGCCGGCTCCGCTCCGCGGAGAGCGGCCGAACAGGCCCGAAGAAGGGGGCGGCATCACGCCAGTCGCCGACAACCGCCGGAAGTCGCCATCGCGGCAATCGGTCCTACTCCCACCGTACCTCACTTTCTCTCCCTCCCACCTATCAAATGTAGCAGTGAAACTACCAGCTGAAAAGCCACGTAGCCATTTGAATGTCCCAAGTATTTCTATAGTGTTGCCAGCACATGCATGTACATCCCATAAATATCAGGCCATATAGCTAGCTACTCCATGATTAATTTGTACTTCTACTTACTTTGTACTACTGCTGAGTCAGACCGACATGAGCCAGAGGAAAAAACTCCACATATATTCTTCTCTTCTCACAAGTACTTAGCTTGGGAGAATTTCCTCCACCCGTGTACATCTTCCCATTATCCATGTACTAATCTTGTTTTAACTTGTAGCATTACTAGTCATGCATGGCTCATGTATAAATACACACATGCACGCACATTCAAGGCACTGACGCATTGCCACGTCACCATTGCTTTTGACTTCCAGTTCATAATTTTGGTCACAAAATACATCAGGGGTAAAATGGACTTTTCACGTTGCATTTAACGGTGTTAGTTGTCAAAACTAACGGAAATGTCATAGAGGAAACAAAATGAAGTTTGGGTGTCAAAACAGGAAGAATTTTTTACTAGGGCCAAAAAAAGAATCAAATTTTAAGGAAGGGCCAAATAAGGAATTCTCTCTTCTTTCGTCCTCGCGCACGGGACAGGGAGAGAGAGGCCATGCGCAGGCGGCCAGGCGGTCTGTGTCGTACCAGAGGGGGGCGATGTCGGAGAGGAGGCATGCGGATGCGGAGACGAGGAGCGGGAGGAGGCGTGCAAGGAATTGTCATTCGAATCCTCGACGGTGGTGGGCGGAGGAAGTACTCGGTGACGATGCCGGTGCGCGGTGCCGTATCGACGGCGGCGGAGAGAGCCTCACGCGCGTGGTGGTTGCCGGTCGCCGGGCCGAGGTGTTGGGGGAGGCGTTCGTGCACGGCTCATCGTCCCACCGGTCGCCGGCCGTCGCTCCATGTGTGGAGCCATCAAGGCTACCCGCTCCCGCGTGTAGAGGAGCAAAGGCGCTCTGCGGCTGCCGCGCGAGGAGGACCACGGGGAGGTCCGCGGTGGCCGACCATGGAGGAGCACCAGCGCGTCTACGTCGCCTTCGTGGTTTCCTATCCGTCGCTGCGCGTGGAAGAGCACGCGTCATCGTCCTTCATCGGCCACCATTGCCTCTCATTAGCAGATCAATTTTTTGCTCTGGAATATTCAGTTTACCAGATCAAGTTTACCACTATATTCAGTGTGTCTCCTTAGAGGTACTCCGTAGCTTGAAAAACGTTCTTATATTATGGGACGGAGGAAGTAATTTACAAGTTGTCCAAAGTTGCCATGTTTTCGGTGAATTAAACTTGACATCTCACCTAAATTATTACCCTGTCAACTAGTATTTTTTTGGCCATAGTTAACTTAGTGATGCTGCTGTAATCAAACAATCAATTGGTCAACAATTCTTTTTTGATCTGCCATGCTTGTGTCTTTTCTCTAGGGTACAATTACAGATTTTACATAATTGCCATGTTTTTGGTAAATCATGCTTGATATGCCATGATTGATCTGCCATGCTTGTGTCTTCTCTCTAGGGTACATTACAGATTTTACATAATTGTCATGCTCCTATGTAGGAATACAATAATTTGGTAAATTTGTCATGTGTCCAGTACAAACTTTTTTTTTGCCATCGTTACTATAGAATTTTTTTACGAAACTATGATGTGTTTTGCCTTGGCAACTTAACATGTATTGGCATGGTAAATTTTGGGACGGTCGTCACATGGCAAATGTATTTTTGCTCTTCTCTAAAACATGACAAATTCCAAAAGTTTCTAAAACATGGCATGCCATCCTTCAAAAAAATTAAAATTCTTCAAATGTAAGTTATTTTTTATTTTCTCTAACATGTCAACCTTACTAAATGGACCATGTTAAACTTTTTTATGGACCATGACAAGCCAGTACAAGCACCATGACAACTTAAGTATGATATAGTTTTCGAAACTATGATGTGTTTTGCCATGGCAACTTAACATGTAATGGCATGGTAGATTTTTGGGGACCATTGTCACATGGCAAATGTATTTTTGCTCTTCTCTAAAACATGACAAATTCCAAACGTTTCTAAAACATGGCATGCCATCCTTCAAAAAAATTAAAATTCTTCAAATGTAAGTTAATTTTTTATTTTCTCTAACATGGCAACCTTACTAAATGGACCATGTTAAACTTTTTTATGGACCATGACAAGCCAGTACAAGCACCATGACAACTTAAATATGATATAGTTTTCGAAACTATGATGTGTTTTGCCATGGCAACTTAACATGTAATGGCATGGTAGATTTTTGGGGACCATTGTAACATTGCAAATGTATTTTTGCTCTTATCTAAAACATGGCAAATTTTGAAAGTTTCTCAATCATGACAAACTTGCCATCATTCAATTTCTTCTTCTTTTTGCCACCATTTTCTTCCAATGCCGGAGGGAATTTGTGGGTCGACGTTGGAGATTCCCTTATGTCACTAGGACAGGACGGATACCTCGGGCTAGTGTGACCTATCCTTCCTGCAAGGCATTGACAACTTAGAGCATCTTCAGCCGCTCGACCCCCCAAGGGTGTTTTTGGGGGATGATACGTCTCCAACGTATCTATAATTTATGAAGTATTCATGTTGTTATATTATCTTTCTTGGATGTTTTACAATTATTTTATAGTAACTTTATATCATTTTTTGGGACTAACCTATTGACATAGTGCCGAGTGCCAGTTGCTGTTTTTTGCTTGTTTTTTACATCGTAGAAAATCAATACCAAAAGAAGTCCAAACGCAGCGAAACTTTTTGGAGAGTTTTTTTGTACCAGAAGACATCCAGTGGGCCAAAGAAGTACCATAGGGGTGCCCCGAGGGGGGCACAACCCACCAGGGCGCGCCCTGGTGGGTTGTGCCCACCTCGGTGGCCTTCCGCACCGCCTCTTCGCCCTATAAATTCTCAAATATTCCAAAAACCCCGAAGAGAAACCTAGATCAGAAGTTCCGCCGCCGCAAGCCTCTGTATCCACGAAAAACCAATCTAGACCCGTTCTGGCACTCCACCGGAGGGGGGAATCATCACCGGAGGCCATCTTCATCATCCCTATGGTCTCCATGATGAGGAGGGAGTAGTCCACCCTCAGGGTTGAGGGTTTGTACCAGTAGCTATGTGTTTAATCTCTCTCTCTCTCTCTCTCTCTCTCTCTCTCTCGTGTTCCTGATGGCACAATCTTGATGTATCGGGGGCTTTGTTAATATAGTTGGATCATATGGTGTTTCTCCCTCTCTATATTGTTGTGATGAATTGAGTTTTCCCTTTGAGATTTTGTTTTATCGGATTGAATACTTTTATGGATTTGAGAGCACTTGATTATGTCTTGCATATGAATACCCGTGGTGACAATGGGACATTATATCAATTCACTTGATATATGTTTTGGCACTCAAATCGCGGATTCCTGAGGTGACATTGGGGTAATCTATGCATATGGGTTGATGCATGTTTTCGTCCTTGTTTCTACGGTAGAAATCTTGGGGCCCTCTTTGAGGTTCTTTGTGTTTGATTGAGTATTATGAATCTGAAATTGTTTGATGCATATCGTATAATCAGCTCACGGATACTCACGGTGACATTGGAGTATCTAGGTGACATTAGAGTTGGTTGATGTGTATCATATGGTGTTATTTTTGTATGAACTCTTGGTTAGATCGATCGAAAAGAATAGCTTGGTATTATTTTAGTACGACTTCTAGGATAGATTAGGAAAGAATAGTTTTGAGGTGGTTTCGTACCCTACAAACAATTTCTTCTTATGTTCTCTGCTAGATAAGAACTTTGGAGTGATTCTTCATCACACGTTGAGGGATGGTTATATGATCCAATTAGATTAGCATTGTTCAGAGATTGCACTAGGGAAAGTACGGACCCCAGGCCTTGTTTTCAAGCATTGCAATACCGTTTGTGCTCACTTTTATCAATTGCTACCTTGCTGTTTTTATTTATTCAGACTATAAAAATATATTTCTACCATCCATATTACACTTTTATCACCATATCTTCGTTGAACTAGTGCACCTATACAATTTGCCATTGTATTGGGTGTGTTGGGGACACAGAGACTATTTGTTATTTGATTGCAGGGTTGCTTGAGAGAGACCATCTTCATCCTATGCCTCCCACTGATTGATAAACCTTAGGTCATCCACTTGAGGGAAAATTGCTACTGTCCTAGAAAACTCTGCGCTTGGAGGCCCAACACGAGTCTACAAGAATAAGTTGTGTAGTAGACATCAAGCTCTTTTCTGGCGCCGTTGCCGGGGAGGTGAGTGCTTGAAGCTATATCTTTAGATCTTGCAATCGAATCTTTTAGTTTCTTGTTTTATCACTAGTTTGGTTTTATAAAAAGAAAATAACAAAAAAATAGAATTGAGGTTGCCTCATATTATTCGTCTTTATAATGTCTTTCGTTAAAATGGTGGAAAGGGAAATTATGCTCAATTGTTAGAAGAAGAATGCTATAGAATGTTTGGCATAGGATCCATGAATGATGAGCATGATTGCAATGTTGCTAGTATGAATTCTTTGAATATCCATGATGCTAGTGATATGCAAAGCCATAAGATTGGGGATGCTATGTCTGATGAAGATGATATTTTTATCCCCCCAGGTTTTGATGTGCAAATTTGTTATAATGGTAGCATGCCTCCTATTTATGATGATTACAATGATGAATGTGGGTTTGGAAGAGTGTCAACTCTAGGTAATGATCCCACTATTTTGGAGGGTGTTGAATCTTATCACAATGATGAAAGTGGATTTGGAGAGGTCATGACTTTATTTAGTGATGAATCCACCATTTTGGATGAGGCTTCAATTGACTATGATAACAAAGTTTCTATCTATGATGATTATGGTGATGACATGTATACTACAAAGAATAATGATAACCATGAAACTTGTCATCATGATTTTAATTTTCAATCACATGATGGTTATTTTGTTGAATTTGCTCCCACTACTATTGATGAGAATAAATTTGCTTATGTGGAGAGTAGCAAAATTTCTATGATTATGTATCATGAGAAGAATGCTTTGTGATAGTTATATTGTTGAATTCATTCATGATGCTACTGAAAATTATTATGAGAGAGGAACATATGCTTTTACCTATTGCAATAATATCAAGTTTCCTCTCTTTATGTTGAAAGTTCTGAAGTTGCACTTGTCTTGCCTTCCTATGCTAGTTGATTCTTGTTTCCATAAGTTATTTTCTCACAAAATCCCTATGCATAGGAAGTGGATTAGGCTTAAGTGTGCTTGCCATGTGATTCATGATGCTCCTTTTCATGTTTCTATTCTTTACTTTTATGCGAGCATCATTGGAATCATCATGCCTAGCTTAAAAGGCATTAAAGAAAAGTGCTTGTTGGGAGACAACCCAACATTTATCCCTACTGTTTTTGTGTGTTCACATGATTAATATACTGTAGTAATCATCTTTTATTGTTTTTGTTTCAATAAAGTGCCAAGTAAAGCCTTTGGGATAGTGCGGATGATAGTTGACTTGATTCTGTGCAAAAACAGAAACTTTTGTGCTCAGTCCAGGAATTTTAAAAATTCACTGGAACGTGATTTTGATCTGATTTGTTTACAGCTGATATATATACAAATTCCCTATGTTGTCCTAATTTTTCAGAATTTTTGTAGTATCAGAAGTGTGGGAGTTGTCCAGATCATTACAGACTGTTCTGTTTTTGACAGATTCTGTTTTCAATGCATAGTTTGCTTGTTTCCTAGTTTCTATGGCTTATATTGCTCGATATAAATTGTGTGAATGATAAGGTACAGTAGGAATTGTGTGGGAACAATTATGAATCTTATCTTTGACAGTACCAAGGTGGATGATTTGTTTTTATCATACTAACCTATCTCATGAAGTTCCGTTAAGTTTTGTGTGATTGAAGTTTTCAAGTGTGGGTGAGATATCAATATGAGGAGAACAAGGAGTCGCAAGAACCTAAGCTTGGGGATGCCCAAGGCACCACCAAGGTAATATTGAAGGAGATCAAAGCAACTAAGCTTGGGGATGCCCCGAAAGGCATCTCCTCTTTCTTCTCCAACATTATCGGTAACCTCACTTGAAGCTATATTTTCATTCGTCATATGATATGAGTTTTTCTTGGAGCATGATTTTATTTTGTTAGGATTTGCTTGCTGCTATTTAGAGTAATGTTTTGCATCTTTTATTTTAATAAAAGTGCCTATGATAACCTTTGCCATGCTTATTTTGCAAGTCTACATGTTGCTGTTTCAAAACAAAAAGTTTATTGCTGTTGCAAAAATTCTCTAGAAAAGTCAGAATGTGGTAAAATGTTGAAACTTTTTGCATAATAAGATCTGGTAAAGTTTCTACAGTGTGGTAATTTTTCAGAATTTTTCGAGTTAGGGAAGTATGGATCCTCTTGCATCCTTTACAGACTGTCCTGTTTAGACAGATTGCTGTTATGTTTGCATTGTTTGCATATGTTTGCTTGTTTAATGATTCTATTTGAGGATAGAAGTATTAAATATACAGAGGCATTTAGTATGCAATGTTGAATAATAATTTTAGTGATTTGCTATAGTAGAGAATGATAAGGTCTTGCATTGATTTATACTAACTTATCTCACGAGTTCTTGTTGAGTTTTCTGTGGATGAAGTTTTTAAGATTTAGGAAAACCGTGATATAAAAGGAATTGAGGAGACACAAGAACTCAATCTTGGGGATGCGCAGGCATCCCAAGATAATATTTCAAGAAGTCTCAAGCATCTAAGCTTGGGGATGCCCCATTAGGCATCCCACCTGTCTTCATAAAAAAATATTGGTTAGTATCGGTTGAGCCTAAGTTTTTACTTCTTCACATGATGTGTGTCATTCTTAGATTTTCATTTTTCTTGCTTTGTGTTTTAATAAAGTACTTAGATCTGGGTTTTTTAATAAGAGAGAGTCCTCAAATAGCTACCCATTTAATTAATTACTCGTTTGATTTTCACTTATTTCTTTTTGTAGTAGTTTGTCATTTACTCTTGTGCTTCACTTATATCCTGCCTAGTAGTTGATGTCTGCTAGAGCTACGTCGGTATTTCCCCAAAGAGGAAAGGATGATGCAGTATAGCGACGGTAGGTATTTCCCTCAGTGATGAGACCAAGGTTATCGAACAAATAGGAGTACCTCCTCACACCACGTGAACAGCACCTGCACACAAATAACAACTTGCAACCCGACATGTTAAAGGGGTTGTCAATCCCTTTTGGGTACGGCGCCTCAAGATAGGCAAATAACGTGAGGTAAAAGTGGTAGATAGGATAAATAGATCGCGGAACAAATAAATTCTAGCAAGGTATTTTTGTATTTTTGGTTTAATAGATCTGAAAATAAATGCAAAGGAAAATAGATCGCAAAGGCAAATATGATGAAAAGAGACCCGGGGTCCGTAGGTTTCACTAGTGGATTCTCTCGAGAAAAATAGCAAACGGTGGGAAAACAATTACTGTTGGGCAATTGATAGAACTTCAAATAATCATGACGATATCCAGGCAATGATCATTATATGGGCATCACGTCCAAGATTAGTAGACCGACTCCTGCCTGCATCTACTACTGTTACTCCACACATCAACCGTTATCGAGCATGCATCTAGTGTGGAAAAACGAAGTAATGCAATAAGAAAGATGACATGATGTAGACAAGATCCATTTATCTAATATGAAGATATAGATCCCATCTTGTTATCCTTAGTAGCAATGATACATACGTGTCGGTTCCCCTTCTGTTACTCGGATCAAGCGCCGTAAGATCGAACCCACTACAAAGCACCTCTTCCCATTGCAAGATAAATAGATCAAGTTTGCCAAACAAAACTCAAATATCGGAGAAGAAATACGAGGCTATAAGCAATCATGCATATAAGAGATCACAGAAGACTCAAATAACTTTCATGGATAAAAACATAGATCTGATCATAAACTAAAAGTTCATCGGATCCCAACAAACACAACGCAAAAAGGCTTCCATCATATGGATCTCCAAGAGACCATTGTATTGATAATCAAGAGAGAGAGGAAGCCATCTAGCTACTAACTATGGACCCATAGGTCTACAAAGAACTACTCACGCATCATCGGAGAGGCACCAATGGAAGTGGTGAACCCCTCCGTGATGGTATCTAGATTGGATCTGGTGGTTCTGGACTCTACGGCGACTCGAATTGATTTTCGTCGACTCTCCTAGGGTTTCTGGAATATTGGGGTATTCATAGAGCAAAGAGGCGGTTCATGGGGCACCTGAGGTGGGCAAAACCCACCAGGGCGCCTGGGCCTCCTGGCACGCCCTGGTGGGTGCTGCTCCCCTCGAGTCACCCCCAGGTGCTTTCTTGGCCCACTGGATGTCTTCTGGCCCAAAAAAATCCTCCAGGAGTTTCGCTGTGTTTGGACTCTATTTGATATTGATTTCCTACGATGTAAAAAACATGCAGAAAACAACAACTGGCACTGGGCACTATGTCAATAGGTTAGTACCAAAAAATGATATAAAATGCACTACAAAAAAAATACACTTCCATGATGATACGTGTTTGTCACAGTAGGTCGTGTTTTTTGTCATGCATGTACATCCATGACAAATTTATGTCAGAATCAAGATAGTCATACCTGTGCTGTCGTAGAAGTGTTCCATGACATTACCAAAATTATCATCACGGAAGTGTCCACTTCCATGACGATAAATCGCGCGTCATAGAAGTGCTTTCGTCAAGGGTGACCGACACGTGGCATCCACCATAACGGAACGCCATTAAGCTATCGGGTCGGGTTTTGGATCCGCTAACCCATTAACAACCCCGACTAATGCGGATTTTCCACGTGTAAAATCATCATTGGCTGGAGGAGACACATGTTAGGTCCCCGCTGGCACAGGTGTCACTCATCCAATGGGCGAGACGCGCCTATGATATGTTGACACGTGGACCGGCCCATCAAGTTTAAATGGGCTGGCCCAACTAAAGGCCCACAAGATTTTGCGAACCATAATGGGTTGGCCCAGCTAAAGGCCCACGAGATTTTGCGGACCAGAATGGGCTGGCCCAGCTAAAGGCCCACAAGATTTTGCGGGCCATAATGGGCCGGCCCAGGTAAAGGCCCACAAGATTTTTGTGTGCCATAATGGGCCGGCCCAGGTAAAGGCCCACAAGATTCTTGCGGATCATAATGGGCCGGCCCGGCTAAAGGCCCACGAGATTTCGCCGACATTAATGGGCCGACCCAGTTGTAGGCCCACAAGAATTTGAGGACCCTAGTAGGCTGGCCCATTAACTGGCTGCCATGTTTTGGGCCAAATGCGGGCCCATATTTGATCCGGTCCATTAATGAACTGCCATGTTCCGGTCCTAATAGTGGCCCATATGAGATCCGGCCCGTTAAAAGCCTACCATGTTCTGGGCCAAATTACGGCCCAGATCAGGCCCGGCCCTTTAAGAGGCTATGGGCTCAATTATGGCCCATATCAGATTCGGCCCGTCAACTGGACACTATGCTTTTGGGCCCACTTGCTAGAGGCCCACTTAGTAATTCGACCTGATATTAGTTTTGGCTTCTTAAGGGCTCATTTAACATTTCGGCCCTATATTAATTTCGGCCTGTTAAATGCCCGTCATATAGTTGGGCCTAACTATGGCCCGGCTTGCATCCGGCCTGCTCGCAGCCGATATCTGATTGGGTCAAACAAGGACCGAGACAATTTTGGCCTGTTAAAAGCCCGTGATTTGATTCGCACAATCATGGGCCGGGGTTCATTTCGGGCTGCTGCCGGCCCGTTAGCTGTTCGGCACATTTCAGGCCCAACCTACATCGTGATTGCATGACGGCCCGATTATGTACCGTAATTTTACGGTTTGGCCGGTTTACTGCGAAGACAGGATATATATACAGTAAAATAACTGCAGCATCGTGAATAAGAAAAAACCTAGACTATACAATAAAGAAATTACAACATATTACATCCACTGGGCATCAAAGTTCGCCACTATGATAATAAAGCACAAGCAGACAACAGATTACATACACTGGGCATCAAAGATCGCCACCAGTGCAAATAAACACGCCGACAAAATAATATACAAAACCGACAACACTTCAATAGATTTCAAGAAAGGTTAGCCCTACTGGGGAGCTGCAGCACAAGTAGCTGAGCAAGATGATGAGACTGCGCTTGTTCAACACTTAAATCTTCCTCACTCTGAAAGATGAACAAGCAGACAGATGACAGGTTTTGCACATAAAAGTATCAGTGTTGACAATTCATCACATTTCTTACTGATGAATAAAGTGACATAGTTTAAAATTGCATTAACACAATATGGTATTGTTCAGGTCAAGACATGGCAGGAAATGACATTGTGAAGGAGTTGGCAGCTTCACGACACCACTGGATTACAGATCAAGAACTCATAAGTATCAATGGTTAGTGTGCTGTCAATTTATCCCATTTCAGATTGGCAAATAAAGAGACGGTTTAAATATTACTCCCTCCGTCCGGAATTACTTATCATCAAAATGGATGTGCCTAGAACTAAAATACATCTAGATACATCCATTTCAATGACAAGTATTTTCGGACGGAGGGAGTAGTAGAATGATATGACATTGTTCATAGTTAAGACATTGGAGAATATGACATTGTGCTATAGTGGGTAGGTTCAGCACACCATTGGATTACAGATGAAGAACAGAAGCATACATGCAGTGCAAAAGAAGATCACTTGCTATGTATAGTTTATTTTACATGGTATGAATAAGGAACTTGGTTGTATAATGGAAAACTTAAATTGAGAAAGGACAAACTTTTGTTTATGAACTACATAATAAACTTTAAACATGCAATTTGATGCAAACACCAAAAATAAACAGCTGTTGCAGTCATGCCTAACCAAATATATACAACAAAGTTTGAAGGCTTGAGATGGACAAACTTACATTATTGGTGAATACAGGCTCTATAAAGGCCTTGTCCATGCTGATGGGGGGGCAATTCAAGAAGTTTACCATAGAATCTTCTTCATAAGCATTGCCTTTATTCTACATTTTGTTAAGAGTAAATAAAGATGTGATAATATATGGAAAAATGGAGAATATTTAAGATAAGATGAAGAGTGATGCTACATAACCAAGTAGCTATAAATGTAAGTGCAGAGATACAGTCAAAAGGTACAACCAAGAGCAATGCACAACTAAACTTCTTCAGTACCAACCTTATGGTAAGAGTAAATATAGATCTGATGTGTAGAAAATGGAGGGAAAAGGAAAATAAGCTGCAGAGTGATGGTACATGAACAACTACCTGTCATTATAAGTACACTGATAAAGGACAGCATGTACTTACAAGAACAATGCAGAGCTAAAAAAACATTGGCATTGGATATATTCTACACTAATGTAACCATTCATATAGATTAGATAATTTGGAGCGAACAATTGATAAGCAAGCTATCATGCATACTGCTGTCACATAATGAACCAGGTATGTATGCAAGTACAATGATACACGACAACATGTACTAACAAGAGCAAAGCAGTGGGCAGCATATTTGCGATATCATGTCGTTCTTTCCAAACCGGAATTCTTCTTCGAGCTGATTTCCTACAAAAAAGATCCGTAAGGCACATGCGGAAAAGTAGAAGTTCAAATTGTCATGTGATTTCATAGACATTACCTCATCCTGGGAATGAGACCAGTGCATAACAAGGTTTTTCCATTCAATGTCTTCTAAATTTAGTGCAAGAGACTTCACCAGAAATTTGTTTATAGATTTGCCACCAAAGTGTGATTTCCTCAGGTAACACCGATACTGCTGCAATGCTTCCTTGAAAAGCAGAAGCAAGCTTTGCTCGTCATGACTATCCAGATTGACCCTCGCCTAGTTACAACAATGTAATGTAAATCATTGATGTGTTCAATCAGCAGAAAACAGGAAAATAATAACCATGAATAATAGCACTTACACGTAAGTTGGACAGGAAGATGTGAAAATGGTGTTTGTCTTCACAATAATCTTCCCATGATGGGAATATATGCACGTAGTCCCTAACAACATTGAAAGCATTGTATTTTAAACTGGGAATAAATGGAATGGGGTTCCAATCTGTAGGAATTGGCCGTCTCTGCAGTTGGGATAGGTCTTCGGCCGGTGGACTTGCTGTACTTTTTGCTGGAGTGGGATTTTTCTATGGTACAGCTGGTGCTATGGCAAATGAAATTGGTATACCTTTTGCTGGAGTGCAGGTCCTGTGTGGTGGGGCTAGTGGTGTGGCCAGTGAAGTATGGGTACAGTCTGCTGGAGTCAGTCCTACGTTTTGTGTCACTGGTTGTACAACCAATATAAGTGGGGTGCTGTCTGATTTCTCCGGCACCACCACGTTTTTCAAGGACTTTGCTGGTGCTCCTTCAGGTTCGGCAATCACCCTCTTCCTTTTTGATGTCTGATGCACACGAACAACATTTGAGTGAAAAAACATGGTATGATGACAGATGGAATATGTATTGATAATGGATGGGCATGGCATCTCGACATATATGATGAGTAAACTAAGCAGATGGCGGTGCAACAAAGTAGAAGAAATGCAAGACAACATATGCAAGATACCCCCAATCAATAAAACATTGCCAAATTAGAACAGGCACCTTGATGGGTGAACAGGACAGGCCATCTGCCTTTGACTCCTCGAGGTTAGAATAGTCCTTAGGATCATATTCTGAACAAGAGTCAACAGGTGGGGAGCGTATGAGTTTCATTGCATCCAGAATGGCACTCATTGCCTTGGTGCCAATTTTGTAAGTCATTGCAGTGTTTAGCTTCAAGAGTGGACTGCTGCTAGTGCGACACAAAGCAGCTACACAGATCATGGTGTAGATATAACGGGAAAACCTTAAGCATCAGAGTAAAATCAGCAAAGTGGAACTTGCTGGAATATATGTGCTAGTATTGTCGGTACGGCTAGAAAGGCTTCGGATACCAGCTCTCTTCAAGTGAAGGTGCGGTACTGTAATATCAGTGTAACTCTCAAAGGCAACACAGCTCCATGCATTTCCTTGCTATTCTTATAGGATTCAACTGGGCATGCCACTACAAATCCTATTCCTATGTTTACAAGATCCTACGAATCAAAGAGGCTCAAAGTGTCCATCACAACCGACCGTATAGACCTCTACACTGCAAATGTCCCTGCTCATCTTCAGTACAAGGAACATACTGTACTACTAGCATACTCCCTCCGTTCCAAAATATAAGTCTTGGTAGAGATTTTCACTATGGATCACAAATAGATGTATCCAGATACATTTTAGAGTGTAGATTCACTCATTTTGCTCCATATGTAGTCCATGGTGGAATCTATACAAAGACTTGTATTTAGGAACGGAGAGAGCACATATTAAAGAAGAACGGAAGAGGAACATGGTAAAGAAGAGCAAGCAGATTTTGGATAATAAAATGTTGGTTGCGCAGTGCCCACACATGATGAACCAGAGCGCATTAAGAATGCAACTCTCAGCTGTCTCTCGGCCATTTCAGGTGGTTGGATGAAGATCCTACATCTCCTAACCCTTCTTCTTCCTCATCTCTGATTCTTCCCATACGTAACACTGCACGGGCCGCCGGCCGGACCACCGGCCCCCACCGCCTGTGTTCCTCCGCCACCCCCACCCCCCACCCGCATCGAGTTTTCTTCGTTCAGCGAGGCGCCACAATCAGCCGAGCCCCTTGGATCGCACCGGCGAACTCCAGCAAGCTCTGAAAAATCGATTGACCCAATTTTTAAATTTATTCTACTGTGATTTAACTAGTGTGGAATATAAAAGGGGAAAACCATAAGCATTGGGAGTATAATGTTGAGCATGCCATGGCGGATCTGAAGGTGCAAACCGGACAAAGGCAACTTCGCAACCAAGACAAGAAATCAGAGTAAAGCAGTGGCTTTCTATTTTCTTGCTGCAATAAATAAGTTGAGCAGATACGAAAGAGTGCCGCCTCTGGTGCGGCGCCATGTACGCATCTGCTGAGAATTTGATGGTATTGTGGTAGCGATGGCTGTCGGCAGCGTGGAAGTAGATCTAGGAGGGTAGACGGTGGCAGCGGGGCGTGGTGGGCGAGACGGTCGTAGGAGCAGCGCCGGCAAGGTGGATGACGGCAGGGATGAAGCGAGAGGACGGGATGCAAGGATCCCGGTCCAAAGGCGTGGATGAGAGAGGTCGATCTCTTGTAATGGACGGCGGCGTCAGGGTATCAGCTCCGGCATGGTGGAGGAGGACGACGGTGGATGGGGTGGCGGACGGCGGCAGACGGAAGAGGGTGGGTGGAGAGGGTGTTTTGGCGCCCACGGAGTACGAATGGGGAAAAGGGAGGTAGAGAGGAAGGGGGGAACCATGTATTCAGGGCGCGCTTGTCTCAAATGCGAGGAAATTTACAAACTTAGCCCCCGTTTCAAACTTCTACTACATCACAGCAACATTAGTCGGTTGGGGATAGGACGGTAATCTCGCATACACCGAATATTTGCCGACGAGAGTTTTTTTTGGCGCCCACCGTGTATGAATATGAATCGGGGAGGGAGTCGATTTCGGCCGAGGGCACACTGTGTTTTGGCGCCCATCGTGTATGAATCCGGATGAGAGGTGGTTACGTCACGTTTGGGTGAAATTACAAACCTACCCCTATCGAAACCTATAGAAATCCAGCAGATAGGCTTTGCGTGGCAGGGATAGGCAGTAGTGATTTCCATCTAGCGGATTTTGGTTTCAGGCGGTTACTGCAACTTTCCCCGATTCGTTCAAATTTTGCACAGTGCACGTTTACCGTGCCAACTCAATTCGAATCCCGTTTGTATTCTACTATTTTTTTCGGGCGGGATCCATTTTCAATTGGAATTACATTCTATATACATCATTTTTTATATATACTTTCAAAAGCACAACAAAGAATTCTGCTCTTTTATATGTATAATATGATTTACAAATACAACGATCTCGAAATCTTAAGGTTGAATTCAAAAAATTTTAACCAAATTATGTTCTACTAAAATGTATGGATCAGTAATCTACATATTAAATAAAATAGATGTGCGTAAATTCATATGAGTATGCATGTTTGATAGATCAATTTTGGTTCGAGTATGGATTACATGTATCATCATCTCGAATTCAAATATTTGAATCCCTTTTTTGTTCACTCCTTTCATGCCCATCTCTCTCGCATGCATGCTCCTCCAGGTAGCTATCACTCTCTTTTCTCCAGCTCACCCGCACGCTCACTTCATGTTTCCCCTATCCTCGCAAACATGGTCTCTCGACGTCTCCCTTGAGAAGTGTCACACTCTCCCTATCATTATACATTACACGGTTTTCATTATCTCTCACGTCTCTACTGTTCTCTGGTATCAGTCGGTACCTAAGCTTTCTTTTTCACCGCCACACACACAGTATCCACTCGTCTTTCACTTTGTCTTTCTCTCTATGGGATTCTCTCACACACCCTATATGTCTCTACATATGACTCATACCACTAAAATTACTCTCTCTCTCTCCTGTAGACACAACATTTGTTGCGGTCTCCTTTTCGTCTCCATCCCAGACTGACATTATTCATTTGTTTACCAATCAGATAACCCCGACTACCGTCTCCTCTCTCTCTCACACAGACACACACACACACACAACTCCTGCTTCCACTCCCCTTCCCAACTACCGTCTCTCTCTCCCACACACAAAACTCTCGCTTTCGCACCCCGACTCGTATTTCTCTCACAAACATTTATCGACTAGCTAGCCTCTAGATAGGTTTATACACCCGCACACTTGTGCTTCCACCGTCGCATACATGTCTCTCTCCCGCTCCTTGTATCTATGTAGCCTTTTCTTCCCTTCTTGAGACACGCCCTCTCGATCGTGCACACACACACTATCGCCTCATTTTAAGCTGATACCTATCGCACACACACTACTTGTGTCTTTGTCACACATGCACTCCATCCTCCTCCACTCTCCCTCTCTCTCACACACACATGGGCTTTTTGCAACAACTAGCAAGATGCCCATGCGTTGCACGGAACATCAAGATGCATTTGTATGAGTAGTTTATCTTGTGGGGGAAAAGGATGAACGAGGGAAGGCCTTATTTGCAAATGTGGAGAGGGGTGTGGGTATCTTTTTGCAAAATTGCCATAGTTTCCTTCCTATCCGTTAGATATAGATCGGACGGCCTATATTGCAGGATGGCAGGCACACGATCATCACTGGCAATGCTTTTTATAAGAGTAGGGATAAAAAAATAGAGTTGGTGATGATGGTGGGCCTGCCATCCTGCAATATAGGTCGTCCGATTTATATCTGACGGATAGGAAGGAAAATATGGCAATTTACCCACACTCTTCACCACATTTGCAGATAAGGCCTTCCCTCGTTCATCCTTTTCTCCCACAAGATCTTGATGTTCCATGCAACGCACGGGCATCTTGCTAGTAAGAGTAGAAATTAGACATATCCCACTTCTCGAATCTTGAAACCAACAACATTCCTCCCTTATCTCATCAAAACCGCCAAAGGAATATAATTTGAGTGAAACATAACATGTTTTTAGTGATATACGTATTTCAAAACTAGACTTTTTTTCTATCAAATCGGTGAATATGTATTAATCTACTTTGATCGTGTGGCAACGCATTGGCACATTGCTAGTAGTTATTATAATTTTTTGGACACCAGACAAACGGTGGAGTACATATACGAAGAGAAGAGGTGCACACACACAGTCGGCCTCTCGCTGTCTCGCACACATGAGTGTTACATAAAGGCGATGTTAACAAATAAACCCTAAAACCCTAGGTGCACGATTGCTGCATTCGCGGGTACCGGGTATGTGGTGGAGCACCTTTGTAGGAGTTGATGGTCGGGACCATAGGTGAACGAGTTGGAGCGCGGTGGCTCGCCAGTTGCCACAGATCGAGTAGCCATGTTTAAAATATTGTTTTTTAGCGGGGTTAAGAGTTCTGATTTTCAATGGCACGTTATAAGTAGTAAGTAGTTTTTAGAACGATTGGTATGGAGCGAAAATTGAATTCATAGTACTACGTACCTCCTTGGCGTATGGTTGTATGGGTTTATGTTGCGAGATGTTGAACCTGGTAGTTCTAGGGCAAATACTATGGTTTAGATTTAGATGCTGGTTTTCAGTAATCGGAAGGGGAAACCCTTCTTTGATTAAAAAAAACTACTACCTCCATTCTGGTTTACTAGTCCCCATCGTACTTTGGGTCAAAGTTTGTCCACGAATTTTACTTGTAAAATGTGAATGGAAAACGAGATTTTGTTATACCCAAACAAAAAAGGACTGGAGGGAGTGATTGCTCACGGACGCCGACCTCTCATAGCGCAGGCATTGAACCGGCACGCCGGCCAAGAGGGCCGCATTCGCTGTAGGCCCGGCTGAGCACACCTCCTCGCCGCGTGCAACCAGCTTAAGACTGCCCCGCCCGCCTTCATTTAATCCGCGCGTGTGCCGGCAACACATCCTTCCGCGAGCCAGCAGGCATTTTAGAACAGAAAAATGACTAAAATATAATTAATTTACGCATGGTCTTGACTTGTTGTGCTCGCACTGGTAGCAGGAACTAGTAGAGGTTTTTCTTTATTTATAACTCTCCTCACATTTTTTTGGCTTTGAAGTGAATCATGGTTGTGGACATTATGTATGAATGTGCAGATATCTGTGAACATGAGTTTGATGTGGAAGTTGAACTTGGAATGTCGGGCTTGCGCGTGAACTATACCATGTCCAATGCTTCGTCTGTTATTGTTTGGAAAGTAATTGCTGTTATTACATGACCCAAAAAAAATTTGTGCCACATCAGTAGATGCACAAACATCACAACAGGCATGCTGACTGGATAAACATTTGAACCTAGCTATTATGAAGGAAATTTTGTATTGACAACAGTTTTAGATAGAAGACGCCTAGCCTGCTCTGCCTCTGCTAGCTTATTTCTGGCTTCTTCCATCTCTTCTTTGGCTTGGGTGAAGAGAGCATCTGATTGCTCTTTTCGCTTCTTCAGGAACTCAGCTACATTCTCAAGGGCTGTTGCACGCTTTCTTTCAGCCTTTACTAATGCCACAAGGACACGAAAAGCTGACGACTCCACCTAGCTTGTGTGTAATCCAGCATCATCTAGGAATTTGCACCTTGTGTCTAATCTAGCATCATTAGGGAACTGGCACCTTGTGTGTAATCCAACCTCATTTTGGAAACATGGTCTCGGGGTTGACCATACTTCCCTCCTCGCAGGAACTGCATCCTGACATGAAGTTACTTCTTTTGTAGATCAATACTCAGAGAAACCTAGATCCATTTAGTAGAAGCCAGATAAACAGAACTCGGAGAAGTGAATTCAAAAGGAAAAGAAATATAAAAACAGACTACAAGGTGAGAACACCCACTTCCTACATCAAGTTAAAAATGAAAGCATTAGGATGATTAAGACTCTTCTTATTACACATCGAAGAACACCACGCTTAAGAGAAACAGAAACTACAACATATACACATCGAAGAACACGAGGCTAAACGAAAGTAATTGAAAGGGTCTTACTTACCAAAGCTCGTTTTACAGGTTCGGTGCAGCTCCTCTTTAACTTGCCACGCTCCTTCAAGATGTCCCGAATATCCCGTGTTTGGTCTTCATTGCTCCTCTGCATGTTCACACTCGTGGTTTTAAAATCTCAACATGGCAAGAAAAATACTACTAGTAATACTCACGCATCTTGTGGGCAACATTAAAGCACTCGTCTGCCATGTTAGAGCATCTCCAACAGAGTCGCAACGTGCGGCGCTTTAAAAAAGCGTTTACAGTGCTGAGATCGAGAAGTAGATAGTAAAGAGTAGAGGATAGTTCTCAGCATAGATAGATAAAAAAAGATAATTCAACTACTCCTCGTCGTCCGACTCCTCCTCGGTGATGTCCTCCTCCGACATCTGACTGTAGGCGTGAAGATACCGATCATCCTCGGATTCCCAAGGCGACACTGCTCCTAGCCTCATGTTGAATTGAGCGTCCGCTTTTCGCCTACGTTTGTCCTCGCGATAGGCGGCTCGCTCCGCCCTCCTCTTATCCCTCTCCGCCCTCCTTTGCGCGTAGAACTCGCGCTCGTTGATGATGTCCTGCGGGAAGTGTTGGCGCCACAGTGCAATGGATTCCTCGTCCATCTCGGCAATGCCGAGATGGTGCTCCCGCCTCCGGTTGTCGCGACGATCCTCGTCGGTGCTAAGCCACGGCAGAGGCGCGAGCTCCTGCGCCCACTCCCGCGTCGGCATGTTGGGGAAGTTCAATGTTCTATGAGGCCACCGGAGGTGCCACGCCACCGCGTCGTACGCGCGGGAGGCCTCGTTGGCGGTGTTGAAATTGCAGAGGCCGAGGCGCATCCTGCGGAACCGGATCTCGGCGGAGAAGCCGCCAGAGGGGCGCGCGCGGACGCCGCGGTATCCCCAAGTTTCCCGGCGACGCGGCGGCGGCGAGGCGAAAAAGAGCGGGGAGAGAGCGGTGGCAAGGCATAGAGTTGTGGCAAGGCACAGAGCGGTGGGAGGGCGTTGGATTTTATAAAGCGCGTCAGACGCCGCGCGCCCAAACTAGCGCACGCCCGACCGCTTTTTCCCGCGCGCGCGCGATCCTTTCCTGACGTCTCTGCTATCTCTACTCTCTTCTCTACGGTTATATTTATTTTATATTTAATATTTAATATTTATCTCTACTTCCTTTACTGTCTACTTTTTTTCTCTATACTTTTTTTCTTGCAATATAGGCCGTCCGATTTATATCTGACAGATAGGAAGGAAACAAATGGGAATTTTGCAAAAAGATACCCATACCCCTCTCCAGATTTGGAAATAAGGCCTTCCCTCGTTCATCCTTTTCTCCCACAAGATAAACTACTCATACAAATGCATCTTGATGCGTGCAACGCATGGGCATCTTGCTAGTTTTAAAAACCTTTCCATCATTTGCCACACTACTGGTTGAAGATGAAAAACCTACCCAGGCACAACGCGATACAGGAGCGACGCACAATTACAAGCTGATATTCTGTTGGACAATGGAGGCTATAACCAATTACTTTTATGGGAACAATAGCACCCAGGAAAGTTGAAGGGTATGTATGAACAAAATTGGAACTGCACATGTACTGCTAAGTGATTCAATACACACATTACCAATCGAGGAGGAGAACGATGGTCGCGGCGGCCTCTGTGAGTCATGGTCGGCAACGGGAGTCAGTTCATTGTCCACGACGGTGGTACTTCTGCGCTTGGCATCGGCTTCCGGGAAGCATATCCGAGACCGTGGAAGACAATGCCGGGGAAGAGGCTCCGTCTACAACAACGACGGTGGACCAGCTCCAGTGCAGCGTACGAGGTCGTCGATGAGGCAGATGCGCTGCGGTGGACGAGTGCGCCGATGTAAAGGGTAGGAGCACGAAGGCTGCGGTGTCGTGGAGAAGTCTATTTTGCAGTGAGGATAGAAAATGGGGAGTATTCAGGTGTACTAATCTGGGTACCGGGGTGGGGCTGGCTGGGTAGGGTGAACCTGAAGTTATGAAAACAGCCCCCTACATTCCGTCGTCCGTAGGCCTGCTCCGAAGGCTATGATGGTAACTTCCCACTGCTCGAATCAGGGTCGCGGGAGATTTTCCCGCCGACCTCAAAATTTTGTGACACTGGACTCCCCGTGTGGCGTGTTGAGTGATTCGGCTAAGCAACTAGCGAGTAGTAGTAGTAAACTCTGCATATTAGGTTTGACCGAAGTCAAACTTCCTAAAGTTTGACTAAGTTTATATAAAAATATAAACATTTACCATAACAAATATGTATGATGTGGAAGTACATTCAATAATGAATCTAATGGTATTTATTTGTTATTGTATATGTTAATATTTTTTGTTATAAGCTTTCTGAGAGTTTACAAAACTTGACTTTGACCAATGCTAATACGCGGACTTAAATAAAAACGAAGGGAGTACACATTTGTTTTCTTAGTTTGTAGTGAACTAATAATTTGTTGAAATTGTGAAATAAATATATTAGGCTATTGACTTCGAATGTAATGGTCTATACAATTCAATAGTTACAATCATTATCGAATCCCAAGATGTATACAAGGTCTATAGTACTTCACAACATGCTCAAACTCACATAATCCCAGTAAAATGAGAATCTAAATGCATTTCATGGTTATTACTTTGTAGGATGCAACAAAAACAACCAAAACTCTACATCAGCCATTATAGAAGCCTCATTTGACATATCCCATTGTGTGAATCAAACATGCAGAGAGCTTTTGAATATGGAGCAGATAGGGTGGGAAAGATTGTATGTATGTGGACGAGAGAGTAGGAGACAAACCTAACAAGACACAGAGAGAGAGAGAAAGAGAAAGAGAGAGGAAGAAGTTAGGTCTGTGAGAAAGATGGAGACATGTAATATACGTGAGATGCGTGTGCATCCGGATTCTGTATACATGGAAGGAGAAGATACAACATGTTTGATGAGAGAGCTGGAAAAACATGGACAAGAGGGGAAGGGTCTCATGGGTTGAGGGATTGACAATTTTGTGCGGGGAGAGAGGGATTGGTAATTTTGTGCAAGAGAGAGAGAGAGAGGGTGGGGGAGGAGTCAGTCAGCCGTCGTCACATCACCCTGCTTGCAAATGACCCCACATTCTCTAGCGCGGTGTGGTCGCCATCTTTGATCTGCTCGATGCCCTCTTTGAAGATTGAGGTGTTGTGCATGTTGGGGTGCAAAGAAGCACAAGCGAGAGTGGTCGCCGTATAACCTTGGATGGGGATGAATTGTGTGCTCGGGGGAGAGAGTGTGTGTGTGTTGTGCTGCGTGTGGGGGGGGGCACGCGTGTGTGTGTGTGTGTCAGATATTGAGCGAAAACAAACCTAAGGAGAGAAATGGGTATTCACGAAGAGATTGTGCGGGCCTTGAGGTGGGCAGGGGCCGAGTGAGGGTGTCAAAATGTGCGCGTAGATGCATGTGTTGCATGCGATCGTGCGAGGGACGGATGAATCGAGAGAGATGGTTGTTGTGTTACGGATGCTCCTCCCTCTATCTCTCTCTCTCTCTCTCTCTCACACACACACACACACACACAAGTAAACTAGAAGTTCTCTCATGTATACACAACGTATCGGCATCTTCTATATCTCACTCATGCATGATCATTTGCACATTCACACCTCTCTATGTCTGTATCACACGCACACCGTCTCCACATTGCCCTTCTGCCACAACACACATATGGACACATACATACGTTCTCTCTCAGTCACACACACAAAATAAGTATTAAAAAACTAGGGCACCTAAAACATCCAAATCCAAATAAACACAAACTGGAGCTAAATTCAAATATATGGAAATATTGCAGCGTCAAGAACTTTCCCAGGAAAAAAAGTTGAGTAATATTTGAGGATCGTTTTCACACACACAAAAAGGTTCGGTGGATGTCCTTCGAGCGCGACACGGTGATGCACCGTTCGATCGACCGCGCGGCCGCGGTTCACGCGCTTGCACAGGATTCCGTATCGTGGCTGTGGTACTAACTTCAAAAAAACGGTGCCTAAGTCTAATGTTTACGTGTACTAGTACGGTTTTTTTTAAGTTTGACCAACCTTATATAAAACTAAAGTAAGCTCCCATACGCGCACTCATCAATATGCCGCCGCCGCCATTGTGCATGCCGGCGCCTGCCTGCTCCAGCGAACAATTTCTCGCCCATCACCGTCGTGTCGCCGCCAGCCCAATGCCATGAAGCCGAAGGCTCGCCCGCTCACATCGTCTGCAGTCCCTCCTCGCCATGCCGCTGCGCTGCCAAGCACGCGAGCAGCTGGTGGAGCCACATCTATGCACGCAGCGTACGAAGAGGAGGACGAGCGCATGCTCCAGCATGCCGGCGAGGAGGAACTAGCGTGTCATTGTCGTCTCCGCCCGCGCGGAGGAGGCGCACATGGTGGCTGTCACGGCGGAAGCCGGTCGCGCGCGCGTCGAGCCTGCAAACCGGGTGCGGACCCGGAATCTACCTTCGAGACCTTGAATGCCACGTGGATCCTGCAATCTGAAGGAGCAATTTGGGTCAGTCGACTCATGTGAGCCGTTTGATGCAACATGGATGGCTAGAAGGGCTTCTTCCACCTCTTCTGCCGTCTTCTTCCTTCGCTCCGTCGAACTTCTTTCACAAATCGACTGACCCAAATTATACTACTAGTATGAACGTATTAAGTACAGTAGGAACACGAAGATACGAGCAGTAGTACCAACTGCAGGAAGAACAGTAGTAAGACATAGTACTAGTACTACTCTACGTACTAAAGAGTTCAAATAACGAGAAAGAAGATAAACATAGTTCTGCTGGGGCCTCAGCACAACACACCCTTGAAAATAAACTAAGCAACTAGTCCGCTTGACACTGCAGTAGAACCAGCATGAGCGACGGCACTGCCACCTACTCGGAGTCAAAGTCCACGTCCTCGACTTCGTCCTCGTCCCTCTTCCTCTTCCTCTTCACCGACGCTTCTTTGCTTGAACCGGACACTGGGCTCTGCTTCTTCATCCAACCCATGTAGATATTTAAACAAAGGTAGGCATCCATTGCTGCGTACAGGACGTGATCTTCATCTAATGTCTTCGACTCCCATGCATGATGAAACTCGTGATGAGGTTTCTTAGCGTATGAAGAATCAATCATGGCTGTTGCCAGGGTCAGCATTGAAGGTTGAGAGGAGGACACCAGGCTTGCCTTCTAGAGATCGAAGGGCTGGCCTACAACGAGACCTATCCGACGCAGGACATCCCTGTCGTTCTTAAAGCCTACAGTAACGAATTTCACTCTTTTGTCCTTGAGGAAGTTCTTAAAATCCTGGCACTCAACGTCGGCATGGCATATGTGGTAGACCAAGCAAACGTTATGTACGCAAACCTGGATCACGGCGGGCTTCTTCCTCTCTTCGTCCTTTAGATCCTTCTCTCGTCCCAGGACTGTGGTGTACTCAACATCTAGCCCAGCGACCCACTCATCCATTGAACTGTTGAACATGCGTAGGAAGCGAGCAAGCCATGCTTTCACCATCGCGGATCCACGTGTGTAGATGACGATGAACTGATCGCCGGTGATGGCTCTAACCTGGTACTCAGCGGCGACCATGGAGATTTGGGAGGCCATGGATTTTGGAGGAGGGTTAGGAGAATTTGAACTATTGTACCCCGCAAAAACTGGGAGCGAACTAATGTGAAAGGACGGGACGACTGGGAGTGAACTGTTGTGAGGTAGAAGACGGGGACGAGTAGGGCGTGCAAACGGCATGGGGTTGCTGGCTTGCCCGGTGGATAAACGGATGCAAGCCCCCAAAGAGTTCTCGAGAACTATGTAGGACCCACTAGATGTCATGTCTACTAGACCCATATCGTAGGCCTGACGGTATAGTTTCTGCCTGTTTGCACGCCATGCCGGCGCGTGGATGTAACTTCACTTAATTCCATCAACCGTCGCGCCTCCCACGACCTTCGCCTCCCTCGCGCGGTCGCGCCCTTTGAGACTTCGACCGGCTATAAATGAGCAAATTTTTTTGCCTAGTCCGCATGCATGATACTCCCTCTGGTCCTTTTTACTCCCGTCAACCGTTTGCAAAGTGTTTGACCAAATATATACTTTTTTTGAACACCACCTTATATTAATTAACCAGCCACACCTGTACACTCATTCGATACAATATTCACCACACAGGGCGGTACGTTATTTACAAGAATACCATCTTATCTATTGTCAAAGCTATACTTAGCGATTAAGTGTGCCACCTTATTGGCCGAACGGCTAATCTTTGACAATTGAAGATTGTTGATCAACTTCGAGATGCTCAACGCTTTGATCTTCAGGTCACGCATAGCAGACCTATCATAGTCCCCCGATGCAAGAGACGCTACCACAAAAGCGCAATCAGTCTCTAAAATTACAGGATTATGAAGAGAAATACCTATATAGAGACCGGCAATGCAAGCCCTAAGCTCTGCTTCCTCCATGCTTTGACAGGCATCAATGAAATTCCACGACCAAATTTATACTAAAAATATCAATATCTACAATACTGATTATAATGAGTATAAGAACTACATTTTATAATGAGTGTAAAAATATTGATTTGACATTGTGAATGTTGATACTCCCTCCGTCTAGGTGAGTAAGTCATCTTAGGCTGTGCACCATGACCATGGAGGAGGGGAAAACGAGAGACATTAATGTTTATTTGCTGATTAAATAGTATTGCATGCAATGAACTAACCACTGCATGTCATGTTTGATAGTCTCAGGTCATTAAAAGCATGCACACCCTCATCTCTTATTGGTTGATATGTCAAGAAACAAGAAACGGGGTAGAAGTTAATGCACCGTGCCTACGTGTTTTGGGATTATTTGGTTTTCATAAGATGACTTACACACCTGGCTATTAGAGTACCACTACCTCCCTTCTAGTTTAAAGGGCTCGACTCAAAAATTTCACCTACTCTTAGCAAGATAGTAGAGGCGGTGGAATAGTTTTCGAAGTCTGCAAAAGTACTCAACTAATGTTGTCGTTCTTCACAAAAAAAATGTGTTTACCAATGCATGCATGAACACTAGTTACTCTAACCCCCTCTCTTCTTTAATTCTTTGCCACATCAGCATGTTTGCTATTCCCGTGTGCATGATACCAGCTAAAATACCACTATTATGGCCAGCCTTAATCATCGCATGCAATAATTTAGTGCACCTTGAAATATGAACATGTGTGGGGCGTGTACGTTTTTAATGACTTGAGACTATACCTAGCACGGCATGCAAGATGACTTATTATGCATCGTTCCCCATACCTGCAGGAAGCCCGTTCGTCTCCGAATCTTTTCCTCTCCATGTGTGGAAACAATATGCCTGCCAAACTCTCCTTCTCCCTCCGGCGGTCCCACCACTCCACCCCGTGTGAAAAAATCTGCATGCATGACTCTCCTCCCCCCACGCTCGCCCAATCCGTTGTGACCAGCAATATTTCCACCCCTTCGCTCCCCCGTAATTTACTCCAACAAATATGCCCACGTAGCTTTTACTTAACTTCAGGTGCATTGGGTCACTGACATACGGGCCCAGCAGTGTACTGGCCCACATGTCAGTGATGCAACTGGACCTGCAGTTAAGTCAGTGCAGCTCAGTCCATATCTTACGTAGGTGTGCCATTGCTTGCTATAAATACTGCGCGTCCCACGACATCGCTATCTCCTCCCCCTCATGTTCACGTTCATCGCTATCTCCTCCCCCTCCCTCTCATGTCGACCACCATGGCATCGCCCCTTCCAAGCCCTAGGAGCCCCTCGCCGCACCGCGCGGACGGTCACTCGTCGCCGTTCCGTTCCTCGCTGCCACTAGTCGAGGAGGACGCGTCGGCGTTTCGCTCCTCGCCGCGACGCGACGCGTCACCATTCCGTTTCTCGCCGCCACTAGTCGAGGAGGACGCATCGGTGTTCCGCTCCTAGCCGCGACGCGTCGAGGTGGATGCGTCGGTGTTCCCAATCCTCGCCAGCACGCACGTCGGAGGACGCGTCGGCTCCCCGCTATGAGGAGAACGCCGCGCCGCCCGCCAAGCCCCCCAGCCTTGAGGAGCTTTGGAAAGAAATGGATGTTGCCTTGTGGGAGGCTTTGCCTCCAGCAGAGCGCGCCAAAATAGAGGTGGAGAAGAAGGCCGAGGAAGAGAAGCGCACCACGCAAGAAGCTTTCTGGGAGATCTATGTCGCGTCCGAGAGAGTCAAGCAATTGGTTCTTTGGCAGAAGGCTCGTGCGAGGGCCGTGAGGGTGGCGGAGGACGCCCGTGCCGACGCCCTGAGTGCAGTCGGGCCCAAGCGCCTCATCTACGCTTGGCGGTACATGGACCGGGTGCACGCTTCCAGCCAGGAGGAGTACCTGTTGGCGCCGGATCACCACACCGGTGAGATCGCGCTTGCCCGCCGGCAAGCCGCCAATCAGCACCTGCGAGTTGCGAGGCTCAGGAAGAGGCGTTGTGTCGACGCGCTGGGAAACGGCCGCGCACCAGGGCACTCGTGGTGCGCCGCAAGCGCTCCTGCGAGCGTCGTGGCTTTTAGGAGGAGTATAATTTTTGTTTCGTAAGGCGATCTCATTAGTTTTGGGACGCAAATGATAAATCCCGAATGTTCAGGAATTTTTAGTGTCCTTAATTAAGTATGTAAAAGGAAAAGTTTGGAAACGTTGTGTATTATTACGCATTTTGCAAGTACGTGCATGTAGCACAAACTTTACTATATACTATCGGACTACACGTCTCTCTCAATATATGCTTGCAGACTGTGCTACTCCCTCCGTCCAGGTCAATAAGTCATCTTTGGTTCTGCACGGTGACCAAGAAGGAGGGAAGACTTGTACACCTAGACGGAGGGAGTACTACTATTACTTATGTACGTGCAAATGCACGTTTTAACAATATGATGCGGTTTTTGTGAAAGTAGAAAAACAGCACTAGTCAAGCTTGTGAAACGATTCAATGCAAAACAAATGCAAAAATGCTCGTTTGATTGTTTACTTTTAGCTTCCTTCTCTGTGGTTATTTCTCTGTCGTACTTTGTATGGAGTATCTCACTGGTTGGAAAGGCATGCAAATTCCCAAACCGCTTCCTACACCCTGTATCGAATTTTTTGCCTAACAAGTTGTGTCGTGCAATTGGAATTCCAACTTGAGTACTACTACTAGTAGGAGTACCAGGGGCCAGTTCATTTAGGCTTCTAGATTAGTAATCGCATAACTACTACCTCCGTCCTGGTTTATTTGTCCCCATTGTAATCTGTGTCAAATTTTGATCATAAATTTAACTATTGAAATGTTAGTGCATGTCACATGCACAACTCCATCCGTCTAGGTGAGTAAGTCATCTTAGGTTGTGCACCATGACAAAGGAGGAGGAGAAAACGAGAAACGTTAATGTTTATTTGCTAATTAATAGTATTGCATGCAATGAACTAACCACTGCATGTTGTGTTTGATATCTCAAGTCATTAAAAGCATGCACACTCTTTATCTCTTATTGGTTGATATGTCAAGAAACAAGAAACAAGGTAGAAGTTAATGCACCGCGCCTAAGTGTTTTGGGATTATTTGGTTTTCGTAAGATGACTTACACACGTAGATGCACTGCGCCTAAGTGTTTTGAGTAACATTTTATCAGTTAAATCTTTGGTCAAAATTTAGCACAAATTACAATGGTGAAGAATAAACCAGGACGGAGTAGTAGTTTAGAAGCCCAAATAAATGAGTGAGGCGCCTTATTGTTACTCTCCACTATGACTAGTCTTGTGGGGAAAGCTGGGGAAGCCGCCAAAAGAACTGGCCCTAGGAGTAGTAGCTAGGGATCGAGTGAGGAAGATGAACTGGAGAAAGTAAATGCAGAGAGATGAAATGCAAAAAAGACGGAGGGATGTGATGGTTGCTTATCCGTTTATTTTACCAGGCCATTTATTACTGGGAGTGGTTGGGTTTTGTGATATGACGGCTTTACTGCCGCGCCACGAGCGGGGTGAGAGGTGAGACTCGCGTGCAGCGCCGCCTTCTACACTTTTACTACATCGGTCGTGGTTTATTAGTCCCCCATTGAATTTGACTGAAGATTTAACTGACAAAATGTTAGTGCATGTCAACAAAAACTATATTGTTGGATTCATATTTGAACATCGTTTTGAATGATATAATTTTAGGTGACATGCATCAGTATTTATCGTACTATATATAATGTTAGTTCAATTTTTGGTCATACTAATCTATAGTAGTAAGGTGCCCGTGCGTTGCACCAAAGAGTGAAATGCATTGATCGGGGAGTTGTTTATTTTGACAAAGGATGTGGGGGTCATCTCATGTGTAACGGGTATCGATAGGTTTCTTCGGATATTATCTCATCTCTAGAGCTCACAAACATCCGGGTGAAATAGATAAAAAGGTATGTTTTGCAAACAAAAGCGTTCAACTGTTCAACCTGCATCCAAAACTTGTGAAGAAATAACACTTATTGTGCTTTGAAAGAAATGATCTTTAAGAATTAGTTTTTGAGTATCGATTGCTATACATGTTGGCTACAGATGACATGGCACTTTCTTATAGTCAACAGTTGGCTATACTATTAAGTAATATTAACCATGCCCTTATACACCTAGACGGAGGGATTAAATCAGGATGACTTGCAAGGGGGCAGAGGAGATGTAAGAAGTGGTTCATCGTAAGTCTTTCACCAGTACTGTAGTAAAAATTCATACATGGAAGATTCTAGACTAAACCATAAACAGATACACTTTTATTCATGCGCGATACTCCAATAGATCAAGATCATGCATGGAAGTCTCCACATGCTTAGACGGAGGATTACATTGAGCGAGGACTAATGATCAACATTTAACTTGATAATGCATATTTTTTTAGAAGAACAAGGAGGCTCCTCCCCTGTTCCATTATCAAATTAAACCCAAAGTGTCTTACATCAGCTCACTGAGAGGAGCAGTTCAAAGGAAGGACTACGGCGAAAGCCACTCAAGTTTAACGACAAGCTTACAGAATCAAAAGCGGCAAAGACACGGGCCATAAGCGCCCACACACACACTACATGTTTTCTAAGTGCACTTGATAATGCGTATGTCCAGGTGAACCTCCTTGGAGTCCCCGTGCACCGAGTCGGCGGGTAAAGGATGGAACGGATGCCATGGGTTTTCCAAGTCCACATTGGCGGGATAGTCCCAGCTCCCCAGAGTCCAAGTCTGTCCGATGAGGTCGGTGTCGCCGCCCACGCGACCCGGAGGGGTAGTAACATTGACCACGCACCCGTACATCTGCCTCGTGTCAGTGTCAGCGTCAGCGGTGACGCCCCTGACGCACATTACAGAGACGGGGCGGCCGCCTGTGCGGGCCTCGCCGGTGCCCATGATCAAGAGGAAGACGATGCCGTCCTCCTCCGAGACTAGCAGGCGGCGGTGATCCTCCAGCGACTCCGGCATGGTGAACCGGTAGCACGTGTCATACTTGATGATCTCCACCAAGGGCCAGCAGTGACCGCTGCACGCATCCGTGAGGTGATGCACCATGTCCGCTGGCGAGCCACAAAACAGCATCGGGCACTCATAGCAGTGGACGAAGGGCTCCTTGGAGGCATCGACCAGGCCGTCCATGAAACGGGAGTGGCTGTAGGGGACGTTGCGCCAGGTGAATATATGAGCAGGTTACTACGAGATTTAATCCGAATAAGCACAAAATAAATCATGACGGCTATAACAGAGATGAAACTAATCATGTGGACTAGCATAGTAGTAGGATACAGAGTAGAAACATGAATTCTACCACGATTTCGAATAGGAAGGACAGAAACACATATGGTGCAACGGGAGCAGCACCGTTGGCGTTGAGGTTGTCGCCCATGTCATTGAGGAAGAGGTTGCCGAGGTCGGGGAAGAAGTCGTCGTCGGTGAAGTCGTGGCTGCCAGCAGTTGCGAGAGTGCACTCCCCAGATTTCAACAGCGCCCGCCGAATGGAGCACAGGAGGGAGTGGCTGTAGGGGACGTTGCGGCCGCCGAATGGAGCGCAGGAGTAGCACAAGAAGCAGTAGATGGTGTCCTTACTAGTACTCCCTAGTCTCTATCTATCTATATCTATATATATCTACTCTTATAGAAAACCGAGTTGGTGATGATGGTATGCCTGCCATCTTGTAATATAGACCGTCCGATCTATATCTGACGGATAGAAAGCCAACTATGACAATTTTACAAAAGATACCCGCACCTCTCTCCACATTTACAGATAAGGCCTTGCCTCGTTCATCCTTATCTCCCACAACCTCGTGCTCCTCCCTATGTCTCTATCTCTACTACTCTTTTTTTATAATAAATCAAATAGTGTTGCACCGTCCACTTCACGCCCGGCTGAACACGCCTCCTCGCCCCCATCATCACCAACTGAGTCTTTTATAGGATTAGGAGTAGAGAAAAAACCGAGTTGGTGATGATGGTGTGCCGTGCAATGCACGGGCATCTTGCTATTTTTTGCATATAAGTCCAAACACCACGTAGACACGGTCTTTGAGCATGGTTCGTAGTCGTTCCACGATTGGGCGTTGAAGTTTGTAACTATTTTAGATTAGAATATACTACTCCTCCGGTGCTAGTAGTAGAGCAGAGTCCTACTCTACTACTCTACTCTAGAAAGCTAGGGCATAGTACTGTAGTAGGTACTATAGGGAGTACCAGTACTGTGATCACTCAAGCAAGTTGTCTAGCATTGATATGACCCTACGCTGCTGGTATGTGTCTCCTAAGTCAACCGGCGTGTTGTAGTCATCATCACCTGTCCACTTCCCGCAGCACATATTCGCTTCTCCATCTTTATCCGCACATAATCTCGTCCAGGCTTCCATCCCCGCTAAGGCGCCTCCCCCCTCGTCCGAAACCCAAGCACTAACAATGGCAGAACCGAGCAGCGTCCGCCGAAAGAGTGGCTGGAATTCGCTCCCCACAGAGGTAATCAAGCTCATTGTTTCGCGTGTGGACAATCTCAGTACCATGCCGCTCGCCGCGTGGTCGTCAGGGCTATACCATTTACTCAAAGCCCTTAGGCCAGAGCTTTTTAAGCCAGCTCCTTGCTTGCTGATGCCGCCTGCTCTTCATAAACGGCGTGTCACGCAGCATAACGATCGTAGGGTGGCGAGCATCAACCCCCTTCACTGCGATCCGATCCCCGTCAGCCTCAGCTACATTAACGGTATGTACTGGGTCGGCATGAACACGTCTTGGATGGTGCTCGTCGACGGTCACGGCAGCTGGATGCTCGTGGAGGTCTACACTCGGTGATTGATCCCCCTTCCTTCGATTAACACTGCACTGTTTTGGCACGGCGGCCCAGAATACTCGGAATCTTACAGTAGCCAACATGATACCAAGTTCGATTTGCTCAAGGTTGTAATCTGCCAAGTGCCCACAAGATCTGCGAATTATAAAGATTTCAGGCTAATTGCATTCTTCAACCGCGGTCTCGCCTATCTGACAGGTCACTGTGGTAAGTGGATAAATCTGCACGTCCATCAGGATCATACATCCTCCATGGTTCTTGTCGGATTTCGGGTTCCGGCAGACCCTTGAGGTTCGAACACTGGGGTGCGCGCGGAGATTCAACCCTCTACCGGCTCGCTCCTCGCTGAATCGCTAGGACCTAAACTACCAAACTGAACAGCACAAGAGACACAAGATTTATACTAGTTCAGGCCACCATTGTGGTGTAATACCCTACTCCAGTGTGTGGTGTGATGGATTGCCTCTTGGGCTTGATGATGAACTATACAAGGCAGAACAGCCTCGCGAGGGTCTGTTCTTGGCTGGTGCGACGAACTGCTGGGGGGAGTTCAATCGCTCTATCTACGGGTTTCTTGGTGAGGATCCCGATTGCTAGGTCAGGTCCAGATTGCCTCTACCCTGGGGGTGGCTAGTCCTATTTATAGGCAAAGGCCCTGGGCCTCTTCCCAAATATTTGAGCGGGAAGGGCGCCAACAATCGGCCATTTTGAAGGGGAACAACGGGTACAGTTATCCTGACTAAAGTTGGTCCTCGCTTGTCAAAGGCTCTGGTGGTGACACCGGCTTGGGCTCCACAATGACTTCCTTCCGGCCGTTCGGCTGGTCTTGGTCTTGTTGCACCGAAATGGATGTATTTGCTTGATGCTCTCGCCTGCGCTTGCTCCCTTTGCACCAAAGAGGAAAGGAGGACGCTGCGCGGGCTGGCGCCCGACTGGCGCCCTTAGTTGTCATGGCTTGCGCCATGGGCACCTCGTGAGGTACCCCGCCTTGAACTCTCCGCCTCCTCATGAGCCAGCCTGACGAGGCCGTGCCGGAGGAAGCTCCTTGTCGTCCTCCCCGCGAGGCTTGGCCCCTCGCGAGGGTCTTGAGCTTGTGTTGGTGAAGATGGGCTATGATGGGCCTCCTTTGAGCCACGCCGCAGACCGCAGGCAGGCAAGTCTGGGGACCCCCATTCCCAGAACGCCGACAGTAGCCCCCGGGCCCACGGCGCGCCCGAACTTGGCCGAGCAGGGAGGCGAAAGGGCAAGTGCGAAGCGTCGCGGGCCCTAACAGCCTGCGGCCTTGGGCGCCGCGTGGCGGTTGATTGGACGTGGGCGCCTCTGCTTCCCACGACGCCTTGGTAACCGCACGGATTTGACAAGTCCCTGCATGCAAAGCGGGTCATGATTACCTGTGATCGTGGAGGTCGATGGCTGGCCTTCCCTGGATATAAGTACGGAACAGCGCGCGCCCTTCCGGTCTATCCCTCTGCTTCTCATCCTTCCTGGGCCTTGCTCCGTCTTTCTGCAATGGCTCCGATCCGCCGGTTCTCAGCGGAAGAGAAGGGAAAAGCTCCCCAAGAGGATCCTGACCCGCTTCCCCCGAAGAAGCGGCCGACCCTCTGGTGTCAGGGCGAGGGCACTCGCCAGGAAGCGTCAAGACCCTGGTGTGAGCGACCACCGCCTGGGTTCCCTCTTCCCTTGTATGCGCACATTGGCGGCCCTGAAGGAGTCGACGCCGAACGCCACGAGCGGCGCCGCCGCCGACGCCGGTGGGTCATGAAGGTGTGCGTCTTCCCCCCTGGAGTCCATGCCGAGGGCTCCTGCCGAGAGTTCGTGCTTCACGCCGCCACACCTCCTAAGTCTTGGATTCATCTCCCCTCTTTATTCGCCTCCGTGGTCTGGCGGGGGGAACCCCTCGGGCTTTGGCTGCAGCACACTGGCTGCGGCACCCTCGCGACCAGGGCAGAGGTCGCGGTCATTGCCCCGGGCGAGGTCTTCATGACTCGAGGCTGGGGCGAGGTCATCCGGGTCTGCAGGACGAGGGGCGCCCTCACGATCCATCTGGAGTATGACGGTGCTTTGGTGATGTCCTTCAAGGTCTTCGATGCGGAGGGTCGCCGGCTGGAGTGCTACCCCGGGAGAGGCGGTCGGGACCCTGCTGCGGCGAGACAGAGGCCGGCTGACCGCTCCCTTGGCCGCTCCTCAGGCGACGGAGGCGCCGGAGGATCCAGTGACTCCGTCAAGCTTTTCGCGACTCCGGAGACAAGCGACGACAGCTACGAGCCCCCGAGCCTGCGCCGTTCCCGGAGCAGGGTGGGCTCGTTAGGCCGTCGCCACCTCTGATCTGGATGGGGTTGGCGTCGGTGCTGGGCAGCCCACTGTTGATGGTGGCGGCTGCCACGATGCCCCCTATAGTTAGGACTCCTTAGGATTCATGCCTTTTGTTCCTGCGAGGATCCAAGAATATACCCCACAGGGGCTTGTAAGATGTTTTAGCTCCGTCTGTCAATATGATCCTTATTGTGAAGCAGTGCGAGATGCTTATTCCGTTTTAGCTTAGTTTCCTCCTTTCAGACCTCGCGAGGGCTTGATGCTCTGCGCCGACAGGTCCCAGTCCTAAGGCGGCTTCAGCCGTCGCTGGTATGCCAGGTCGCGATGCCGTGGTCAAGGCCAGGAGGTGAGCGGCCCGAGGTCCGGTAAGAGCCCCTGAGTCGCGATGCTCAGGAGGTCCCCCTTAGCGCTCAAGCAGCCATCATTTGGTGAGAAAGGAGGGCGACGTCGCTAACACGGGATTGCACTTGGTGTGGGGGTGGTGTTGCGATAACCAATGCTTCGGGAGAGTGACTTATCTCGAGGGTCAGAAAAACGCTTCCTGGTGCGGCGCCAGATCCATGCCTTGGCCGATGTGAGGTTGCTTGGCGACGCTCCTTGGAGGGACCCTGCAGGCTCATCACGGAAGGAACAAGGGTTTGTCACGACAATCGACAGTCAGCCGTTAGTTGCCGTGGAGGGGCGTGCAAGGCCTTGCGAGGTGTATTGGGGTACCCGTGAGCCAGCGCGGGACTCACGGGGCCCTACCTCAAGGCGGGTTGCTCCTGGCTCCGGGCCTTATCTTCGAGTGTGTTCCTGCAAATTTGGCCAGATGCCGGTGCTCTACGTCTTCGGGTCCCGGCTCTCGGGCTGGTCTCAGCCGTCGCTGGCATGCCAGGTCGCGATGCCATGGACAAGACCAGAGGGTGAGGGCCAGAGAGCCGGTAGGAGCCCTGAGTCGCGATGCTCAGGCACCCCCCTTTTAACGCGCAAGCTGGGTTAGATGACAAAACTCTACGTCCTCATGTCCGGGCTCTCGGGCTGGTCTCAGCCGTCGCTGGCATGCCAGGTCGCGATGCCATGGACAA
>NC_041393.1:188218219-188227981 GCF_002162155.2 Triticum dicoccoides | reverse complement strand
CTTTAACGCGCAAGCTGCGTTAGATGACGAAACTCTACGTCCTCGGGTCCCGGCTCTCGGGCTGGTCTCAGCCGTCGCTGGCATGCCAGGTCGCGATGCCATGGATAAGACCAGAGGGTGTGGGCCGGAGAGCTGGTAGGAGCCCTGAGTCGTGATGCTCAAGCACCCCCCTTTAACGCCCAAGATTCCGACACCCAGGAGAAAAAGGGCACCAAATAACAAGCATGGTGGATCGAAAGCATAGCCCTAAGATAAACGCAAGAAGGGTACATGCCGCTGGGTCAGGCCCGAGCGGCTTGGGGATGATGCAGCCCGAGGGGCATCCCCAATAAGGTAAGCTAAGGACATGAAATAAAAGGGATACATGCCGCAGGGACGGACCCACGCGGCCTGGGAATAATGCGGCCCTGAGGGCGCTCCCAGCTAGAAATTGAACTTAAAAGATGTCACCTGATGATGTTGGGGACGAAGGGGTGTTGGTGTAGCAGACCCGGTGGGCTGTGGGAGCCGATCCTCCCGAGCCCCCAGGCCCAGGGGCCTCAGGAGGCTCCGGAGGCGCTGGCGACTCCTCGCGGGCCATCTCCATCTCCGCCAGGGCTGCGGCACGCCTGACCTCTTGAGCCTCCAAGATGGCCCTCATGAGACGCTGGTGCACAGCAGTCGCGTTCGGCAAGCCGTAAGGCATGCGCACGTAGCTGTGGGGCGGACCCTTGCAACGTCCCACTCGCGAGGGCCAGAGGCGCTCTTGAGACACGGCTCGGTTAAGCCCCGGTATGTCGATGCAGACGCGCAGCCCACCATCCTCGCCTAGATGGGGGGCCACGGCGGGTAGGCGGTGGCTGCCTCTCATGACCCTTGGCTCCTGTAACTCCCGAATGGCCTTACTGACGAACTCCTAAGGGTTAGGCCCTCCTTGCCTTGCTCCTTCTTGAGGGAAACATACTTCAAAGCACGCCTCCACGTGGTGCCCAAGCGCCTCCCTCGTGACCTTGGAGAGGTCGGCGGCCCTCCAGGGGAGAGCCCCCGAGCCCTGCCTGAGGAGGGTGCCGGGCGCGCTTCCCTATGCGATGGAAGGAGGCTCCCCCTGAGCAGGCGCGGGCCCTGAGGGGCCTGCCTCCTGAGGGGCCGGGCCGTACGATGTCTTCTTCTTCTTGGGGGCGGCCTCGGGAGGCCTCCTACTGCCGCGGTCTGGGTCTTCTAGCGATGCGGCCTGAAAGGCTCGCTCCAGGGAGCACACTGCGTCTCTCTCTTCGCAGGGCACCGTGATGACCCCGCCGCTTCCTGGCATCTTGAGGACGTTGTAGCCGTGGTGGGTTACGACCATGAACTTGGCCAGTGCCGGGTACCCGAGGATGGTGTTGTACGGCAGGCGAATGTGGGCGACATTGAAGTCGATGAGCTCGATGCAGTAGTTGTCGCGTGCCCCGAAGGTGACAGGAAGGCGGACCTGCCCTATCGGGACCGTGGAGCCGTCGGTGACTCCGGAGAAGGGCTTGGTTGGCTGAAGCTGACTATAGGGCACTTGAAGATTGTTGAACGTTTCCACGGACAGGACATTGAGCCCTGCCCCGCCGTTGATGAGGGTCTTGGTGACTAGCACGTTGTTGATGATTGGGGAGCAAAGCATCGGGAGGACTCCGGCTGTGGCCGCGCACTTGAGCTGATCCGCTGAGCTAAACGTGATGGAGCATGCCGACCACCTGAGAGGGCGCGTGGCCTCGCGCTTGGGGAGGACTGCATTCACTTCGCGGGCGAACTACTTGAAGATGCGCTGAGAGGCTGGGGCTTGAGCTCCGCCCAGGATGCAGGCGATCGCGCATGGTTCCGGGAAGCCCCCAGCCCCCTCGTCCTGATGATGGTCTTCATTTCTCCTTGGCTACGGAGGCAGCGGAGGGAGGCCTGCGTTCCCTTGCGGGAGATCCTCACGAGGCTGATCCCTCCAGCCTCCCTCGCGAGGCGGGTCCTGCTAGCGATCCTCGCGAGGTTGGTCGCGCCACCCTTGGCGCGGGCCGCGGTCTTCCCAAGGTCCTCAATTCCTTCCTCCTCCTCGGCCGTAGCCCCGGTCGCTGCGGTCAGGACGTCTGCCGACCCTTCCTTCACGCACGGCCCGGAGCTCTTGGCATTCATTGGTGTTGTGGGTGTGGAGGTCGTGGTACACGCAGTACCGACTGCCCTTGGAGGATTCGGGCTGATCTCTGCCCCACTTGGTGTCTGGCTTGGCCGCGAGTATGGCAGCTCCCTTGCGCTTCACATCCTTGGCCTTGGGCTTATTCTCTTCAGGGTCCGCGGTAGGCAGCTCGAGGAGGGAGAGGCGCCCCTCCTCAGCCCTGGCGCACTTGGTCGCCAAGTTGAACAGCTCCAAGGAGGTGCACAGGTCTTCATGCATCGCCAGCTCCTCCTTCATCTTGACGTCGCGCACGCCATCGGAGAAGGCTGAGATGATGGCCTCCTCCGTCACCCTGGGGATCTTGAGGCCCGCGTTGTTAAAGTGCTGGATGTACTTCTGCAGGGTTTCCCCTGGTTGCTGCTTGATACGGCGCATGTCGCTCACGGTGGGTGGCCGGTCGCGAGTACCCTGGAAGTTGGCGATGAAGCGAGTGCGCATCTCGTCCCTGGAGGAGATCGTACCTGGGGCCAGATTCAGGAGCCAGGTGCGGGCTCCGTCCTCGAGCGCCATGGGAAACCAATTCACCATGACCTTTTCGTCCCCGTTGGCAGCCTTGATGCCTAACTCATAGAGTTGGAGGAACTCTACAGGGTCAGCCGTGCCGTCGTAGTGAGGAGGCAGGTCTGGCTTGAACTTGCCGGGCCACACGACGCTGCGCAGCTCGGAGGTGAAGGCGCGGCAGCCCGCCGTGGCCACAGGGGGCCTTGGGCAACGGAGAGCTTGGTCCCGCGGGTCCCCATGTGCCACGGCTGGGGGCAGAGCAGGGTCTTGACGTGCTGGAGCAGAGAGCGCTCGGGCAGCTTCTCGAGGGCGAGGGACTTCTTGGCAGCTCTACTCTTGCCGCGCTGGAGCCTGACGGAGCGGGTTCCGCCTAGGGGCCACGCGCCTTGGGGCCAGGGCGCCTTCTTGAGGAGGAGGCGGCTAAGGCGCCCCAGGAGCTTCATTGCCCGCGCAGGGCGGGGTGCGGTGCAGCGAGAAGGACGGCGCGGGGGCGCCTCCAGCGGCGCGAACGAGCTCGGCGACTCGGTCGAGCCATTCTTCGTAGACGTCATCGATGGGGCAGTAGCGCAGGAGCTTGTTTGCCGCGATGAGCGCAGCTCGGGCCTCCATAGCCGCGCGGGGCGCGCGTGACGAAGAACCAGCGGGGGTGAGCGAGGGTGTGGCAGTGTGGCCGTCCCGCCTCAGGGATGGATGCTGGGACGATGCCTGCTTTTCGTTCCCCACCGGGCCGGTGGCGGAGTTGACGGCAGGTGACGGGGAACGACGAGGGCGCCCGCCGACGGGAGCCGTCTGGGCGACATGGGAAGCGAGGGCGGCTCGGCGCTCGGCGCGAGCCCGACGAGCGTCAGACATGGATGCGGTGGTCGGAGAAGAACGAGACGACGGAAGGAAAATTCCGGCGCACACCTACCTGGCGTGCCAAATGTCGGATTTCGGGTTCCGGCAGACCCTTGAGGTTCGAACACTGGGGTGCGCACGGAGATTCAACCCTCTACCGGCTCGCTCCTCGCCGAATCGCTAGGACCTAAACTACCAAACTGAACAGCACAAGAGACACAAGATTTATACTGGTTCAAGCCACCATTGTGGTGTAATACCCTACTCCTGTGTGTGGTGTGATGGATTGCCTCTTGGGCTTGATGATGAACTATACAAGGCAGAACAGCCTCGCGAGGGTCTGTTCTTGGCTGGTGCGACGAACTGCTGGACGGAGTTCAATCGCTCTATCTACTGGTTTCTTGGTGAGGATCCCGATTGCTTGGTCAGGTCCAGATTGCCTCTACCCTAGGGGTGGCTAGTCCTATTTATAGGCAAAGTCCCTGGGCCTCTTCCCAAATATTTGAGCGGGAAGGGCGCCAACAATCGGCCATTTTGAAGGGGAACAGCGGGTACAGTTATCCTGACTAAAGTTGGTCCTCGCCTGTTAAAGGCTCTGGTGGTGACGCCGGCTTGGGCTCCACAATGACTTCCTTCCGGCCGTTCGGCTCATCTTGGTCTTGTTGCACCGAAATGGATGCCTTTGCTTGATGCTCTCTCCTGCGCTTGCTCCCTTTGCACCAAAGAGGAAAGGAGGACGCTGCACAGGCTGGCGCCCGACTGGCGCCCTTGGTCGTCATGGCTTGCGTCATGGGCACCTCGCGAGGTACCCCGCCTTGAACTCTCCGCCTCCTCATGAGCCAGCTTGACGAGGCCGTGCCTGAGGAAGCTCCTTGTCGTCCGCCCCGCGAGGCTTGGCCCCTCGCGAGGGTCTTGAGCTTGTGTTGGTGAAGATGGGCTGTGCTGGGCCTCCTTTGAGCCACGCCGCAGGCCGCAGGCAGGCAAGTCTGGGGACCCCCGTTCCCAGAACGCCGACAGTTCTCTGATGCCATTGAACACAAGGGCTTCATTTATGCTGTCGACTCCTTCTATGGCTGGACGTATTGCTAGCCTACTCCAGTCATCGCTACAAACGGCTGTTACAGCAGTATGTTAGTTTCCTATGATATCATGATGGCTTGCTTATATTACTGTCAACATTTACTAAAAAAATATGCATGCTCATAACATGCTGTTCTTAAGATTGACTAAATCAAGAGACCTTTTTTATTTGACTCCAACTTGATATGATGTTGTAGGTGGTTCCTAGCTCGATCAGACGACGATGAAAGATTGATGATTGTTCGCACATACCGGACTTGTTGTTTCGCGGAATACAATCACAGTCACTGCAAGGTCTTTGAGTAGGATCCCAGCTTCTCTGGGCCTTCAGGAATTTTTGACTGGAGGCTGGTAAGTAGCCTTGGTACACGCTCTCTGTTTGTCAGACTGAATTATCCGATTAACCAGGAGATAACCGACGGCAAGGATCATGATGGCAGCGCGGTTTCGTTCATCAGGCAAAACTGTGTGTACACAGCGTACCATGCGTCTCTGCATGCACCATATCCTGATATGTGCCGCCACGCTCTGCAGCCCAAAGTAGGAGAGAGGGTCGCAAGTATCAGACTTCGACCTGCTGGCTGGAGTTTCCCCCGTCAGGCACCCATCTGGTTCAAGCCGTCAGCCAATCTCCAAAGCTTAATAAATAGTAACGTCTAACTGAGCCAGTTAGTTAGATGCTACACTTGGTGTAGTAGGATCTTTATTTAGTTTGATGCATACACTTGTTGTTTTTTGGTAGCCCTTTTGTAATGATGGTTGATGTTTGGTTTGGAAGAGAGAGTTGCCTCTTCACTCTTCTGGCCTGCTTACTGCTTCTGTTGCACCCCCAGCCCTGGTTGCTGCTGCTGCTGTTGTTTTCAATGTACAATCAGTAGTATATTTTGTCAGTTGGTTGAATAAATGTGTTGTTAGAACGACAAACACAATGTTTTGGAAGTCGTTGCACGGTTCGATCCTTTAGTTCCCCGTACCGTACGTAGCTCATACTATTTTTCGTACGGAACACATTTTCCACTTGTTGATAACATGCAGCCCACTGATGAAGGCCCAATAGAGAAGCCCATAATTAACTGGAAGGGAGGCTCTCACATGAATCCGGCCCAGGTACATGCTCATGGTCCCCTAAACATAAATAAGTAAATAAATAAATAAAGCTAAACGCTCATGCACCAGTTCTTTGGGGAAATAGGTAGCCCAGTATTTCTTTTTGAAGAATACCCAAGCTAGGCCTATTTGTTTTCTGTGAATTACTGGGCTGCAAATATTTCAAGACGAGGAGGGATGCATTCCGTCCTGGCCAAAGAGTATGGTAAATGTGTGTTAAAAGTGATATCAAAGGGGGTTGAAAATTCCAAAAAATTTATAGCAAATGGGGTATTAGTTTTTTTTAATTTTGTTCTTCACGGATATCTTATACGTATTTCATTGGATTTAACATGACATAGTACTAATTTATTTTTAAATTTGTTTTAGTATGGCTATTAATTTTTGGATTAAGAATATTTCGTTCCCCAGCAAAAAATTGCGAATTTTCAAAATTTCCCACATATTTAGTTAATTTTTTGACCCTGGTACTGACCAGAAAATGGCCGGCAATTCTAAAAATGGAAAACAGGCTGCAATAAATTCCATATGAATTAGAAAATGAGTAAAAATTATAAAAATAATAGCAAATGGGTTGTACACGCCACAGATTTCAAGGCTGACTTATTTACGCAAGGCTTTGTCAGTGAACACACGATTCTAGCAGCAGTGACTGTTGGATGTCCATCCAACGGCCGATGTGCTTCTTCAATCTCTGATCTTCCTGCTCCAGCCGTCTAAACTAGCGCCGGCAGGACTGCCTGCTCCCTCCTATTGTGGCCCGCTGTGATGCCGTGCAGGCTTCCCCGGCCCACCCTACTCCCTCCGCTGGCCTGGCCGCACGCAATCAACTGCCTCCTGATTACGCGAAAAAAATGATTCCTCCCACTGACATCTGGGGCGCATCGGTTGGGAGGCTGACCTGTGGGCCTACTATGTTGACGCGTACGCAGGGTTTGTCAACTTAGTCAACAAACGATTCCAGCAGCAGTAACCGTTGGATTTGAATCGAATGGTCCTGCTGCTTCTTCAATCGCTGCTCTTCTTGCACCAGCCGCCCAAACTAGCGCCGAGGAGACCGTCTGCTCCTGCCTCCAGTGGCCGGCTGAGCTGCCGTTGAGGCCTCATCGCCCCTACTACTCCCACCGCTAGTCAGGCCCTGCGGCGACGGCAGCCTCACACCGCAGCCGAACCAGTGAACCCTCGTACTCCTCTCCGCATGGGCATCCACTGCCGCGTCTTCCCCGGCTCCGCGTCGTCCCCTTCCTAGGCCTCGTCGTCGTCCACCGCCTTGGTGCTCTCGGCGCAGCGTTGTCAATGTGGTCAACGACATTCCATCGGAAGAGTATTGTACGTGGATAGGCTGACAGCTGGGTCCATGGCCACAGCCCAGTTTTTTGTGATTTGCCAAGTAAGTCGCTTTGTCAGGCCTGTTGGGCTGCAAATCTTTCAAGACGAAGAGAGCTTTCATTTGGCTGGCCGAGAAAATGGCCCATCAGTAATGAGAAATGGGTTATACATTTTTAAAATACATCAAACCGGCAATTAGTTTCAAATATCTTTTTTTTATTTCGAGATTTTAAATTACATTAATTTTTATGCGTGGAGAATTTGTTGGATTTTATATTGATATACATTTATTTTTAAAATTAGTTTGAATGTGAGTCAAAATTTCGGGATTAAAAACAGTTCGGACCGCACCGAAATATGCAAAATTTCGTATAAGTTTTCAATCATGGCCACAATATGGGTTGTAATGCTAACAAAAAGAATATGGGCTCCAAAAAAACCTTAAGAATTAGCAAATGGGCTGTAAATTATTAAAAATAATGGCAGATGGGCCGTATGCTGTTTTCCACAGATTTGAGGCTTTCCTAAAAATAAGGTTGACGCACAAGCAGTGGTTGTTGGATGGCCATCCAACGGCCGTCGTGCTTCTTCAGTCTCTGCTCTTCCTGCTCCAGCCGCTCAAACAAGCGCCAGTGGGACTGCCTGCTCCCTCCTCCCTGCGGTCGGCTCTGACAGCTTGGACCCACCAGCTATATCTTCGTACGCAAGGAAGTGCCTCCTTATTACGCACAAAAAAAATGAATACTCCCCCTGTTAGCTGGGACCCAGTATAGTGGCAGGCTGACTTGTGGGCCTACTAAGTTGACGGGGACGGAGGGCTTTGTCAACTTAGTCAATATGCACGATTCTAGCTCCAGTGACCGTACGATGTCCATCCAACGGCCGTAGTGCTTCTTCAACCTCTGGTCTTCTTGCTCCAGTCGCCCAAACCAGCGCCGGTCATGCCTCGTGCTCCTGCCTCCCGTGGCCGGCTACGATGTGGTGGAGGCCTCACCGCCCCCTACTACTCCCACCGCTGGCCAGGCCATCCCTCTACTCACCCACACCCCCTGTTATTCTGCGGCGACGGCAGCCTCACACCGCAGCGAACCAGTGAACCCTCGTACTCCTCTACGCGTGGGCATCCACTGCCGCGTCTTGCCCGGCTCCACGTTGTCCCCTTCCTAGGCCTGGCCGTCGTTCACCGCCCTGGTGCTCTCGGCGCGGCGTGGTCAACGTGGTCAAGGAATGGCTTCCACCGGACGTGGACTGTACGCGGAGGGGCTAATAGCTGGGTCCACGGCCGCAGCAAGGAAGTGCCTCCTTATTACGCGCAAAATAATTATTCCTCCACCTGACAACGGGGACCCACCGGACGGGCCACCATATTTCACGAAAAATACGTTTCCCCCCTGACTGCTGGGACCCACCAGCTACACCTTCGCACGCAAGGAAGTGCGTCCGGGCAAAAAAAAAGATTCGCCCCCTGACTGCTGGGACCCACCAGCTACATCTTCACACGCAAGGAAGTGCGTCCGGGCAAACAAAAACGATTTGCCCCCTGACTGCTGGGACCCACCAGCTACATCTTCGCACACAAGGAAGTGCGTCCGGGCAAAAAAAAGATTCGCCCCCCTGACTGCTGGGACCCACCAGCTACATCTTCGCAGGCAAGGAAGTGCCTGACAGTCGGGACCCACCTGGTCGAAGCGTACGTAGCGTTGTCATTCTGGTCGCGAACGTGTACGTACATACTGGTCGATGTAGAGGCGTGCACGTGTCGTAGTAGAGGCGCGCACATAGCATGTACACATACGTACAGAGGCGAGGGTGCAAGAAAGAAAATACGGCCACGTACGTACATACGGGCAGGGTCTCGAACGCCTACTCACGCATACGTACATGGCTGGGTCGGAACGGAGAAACAGCGTCGTCGTCATGTTCATGGGGAGCCAACCGGCTGGGTCAGAATGGAATGCATGGTCGTGTTCATCAGGAGGGCTTGGATGGAACAGGCAATGGAAACGAGGCCTGGCATACCGCACAATGGAGGAAACGGACCTCCTACGTTCGGAAGGGGGTCCTATTGATCGGGAGGGGTGTGGCATACCACACAACGGAGGAAACGGACCTCCTACGGTCGAAACGGGGGTCCTGTTGATCGGGAGGGGTGTGGCGTACCGCAAAATGGAGGAAACGGACCTCCTACGGTCAAAACGGGGGTCCTGTTGATCGAGAGGGGTGTGGCATACCGCAAAACGGACGAAACGAACCTCCTACGGTCGAAACGGGGGTCCTGTTGATCGGGAGGGGTGTGGCGTACCGCAAAATGGACGAAACAGACTTGTGTTGGAGCGCTACGGTCGAAACAGGGGTCCTGTTCATCGGGAGGGGTGTGACGTACCGCAAAATGGGACTCCACGGGATACTGTTCATCTCCACCGTCGACCTCCTCCAGCCTCCACAGGCTACCGTCGACCTCCTCCAGCCTCCACGTGCTACCGTCGACCTCCTCCAGCCTCCACGGGCTCCTGTTCATCCAGCCTCCACCGCGCGCTACTCCACCGGCTACTGTTCAACCACCCCTCCACTGTCTATTGTTCATCCAGCCCTCCACCATCTACTGTTCATCCAGCCCTCCACACCATGGGGTTCTGTTCAACCACCCCTCCACGGCCACCCCTCCACAGTCTACTGTTCATCCAGCCCTCCACACCACGGGGTCCTGTTCATATAGAGGCAACGCCACCGCTCACTGTTCA
>NC_041393.1:188141289-188217992 GCF_002162155.2 Triticum dicoccoides | reverse complement strand
TTCATCCAATCGATCGGCTTCAGTTAGCAGAAGTAGCGAAGGAATCGCTCCATCGGGTTCAGTTAACAGCCATCGATCGATCACTCGGGTTCAATAACGCGTAGCCTGCAGTGCAATTGCTCGGGTTTAGTTAGAGCCCAACGCCTCGCTCGGGTTCAGTTAGAGCCAACGCCTCGCACACACGCGCGTACGTGTACGAGAGAAACGTGCATCGCTCGGCCCCCGACCTCCCACCGTAACTAGCAACTCCCCGAAATTTTCCTCCCCCTCGCTTCTACCATGGTTTTTTCCGTCATGGACGGCCCAAAGAATGTCATGCAGCTGCGTCTCCGGCCCACCCAGGACGAAAAGCCCATTTTCTGTCATGATTTTTTCTCAAAGAAGTAGGAGCCCACCACATCTATGATGATACCGGGTTTTGTCACAATTATCGTCGTAGAAGTGTCATATGTATGACAGAAAAAAAATTCGTTCGGCCCAAAATGTCATGGATGTGTCTTTTTTTTTGTAGTGATGACTATAAAATGATTGTAAAACATCCAAGAATGATAATATAACAACACGAAACAATAAAAAAATATAGATATGTTGGAGACGTATCAGCATCCCCAAGCTTAATTCATGCTCGTCCTCGAGTACGTAAATGATAAAAACATAATTTTTGATGTGGGATGCTGCCTAACAAGTTCATCACATTTCTTTTCTTTATAGCATGGACATATGGACTTTTATATAATTCAAAGCAATAGTCTAGTTTTGACATGAAGATTTTAATACTCAAGCATATCAACAAGCAACCATGTGTTTCAAAATATCAACACTAAAGCAAGTTGTCCCTAGCCCATCATGCTCAATAATTGATCCATTCATGAAACACACTCGAATATTAGCTACACCCACTGCTCAAATACGATCATAGTGCCCCTTAGTTTGTACTTTATAAGAGAAAATGGAGACTCAAATTCAAAATAAAAATTGCATAAGTAAAAGAAAGGCCCTTCGTGGAGGGAAGTAGGGATTTGTAGAGGTGTCAGAGCTCAAAGCTTAAATTGAGAGATAAAAATATTTTTGAGAGGCATACTTTTCCCACCAACGAAAACGACTTGGAGCATCCCAACACTTTCCATGCTAGATACATCATAGGCGGTTCCCAAACAGAAAATAAAGTTTATTCCTTTTTCCACCATTACTTTCACTTTCCATGGCTAGCCGAATCCACGGTTGCCCTCCATACCAACACTTTCCAAGGAATTTATTATTTGACAACATAAAGTAAATTCATTTTTCATTTCAGGTCTGGGCATCTCTAATACCTTTGCCGTACTCTCGTGTAATGACAAGTGAATAAACACTCATCGTCAGAATAATACATCTAGCATGGAAAATATTGGTCACCCTTCACCGCCTCGCGAGCGGTAGAGCACGCAAAAGAGAAATTTATTTTGAAAATTAGAGATGGCACATGCAAATTTGCTTAGCACGGCATGGAAATACCGCATATAGGTAGGTATAGTGGACTCATAAGGCAAAACTGGTTTAAAGGGTTTTGGATGCACAAGTAGTGATCATACTTAGTGCAAAATGAAGGCTAGCAAAACGATTGAGAAGTGACCAACCAAAAAGCAAAAAATCTCGTACCCAAGCATTAAGCATAAGTAACACCGAATAATGCACCATAAGTAGGATAGAAATTTCATTGCATAACTATTGACTTTCGTGCTTTCATAGGGAATCACAAACCTTAACATCAATATTCTTACTAAAGCACAATTACTCATCAACATGACTCACATATCATATTGTCATATCTCAAAACCATTACTAAGAATCAAGTTTATTTTTTCATACGATCTTCATGAAAGTTTTTATATATCATCCTTGGATATCTATCACTTTTGGACTATTTTAATATGTTGCTTTTGATAAGCTCAAACAAATATAAGTGAAGATCATGAGCATAATTTTTTCTTTCTCTCAAAATAATCTAAGTGAAGCAAGAGAGAATTTCTTAAAATTTTACTAACTCTCAAATAAATCTGAGTGAAGCATGAGAGCATTTCTTCAAAATTAACAAAGCACACCGTCTCAAAAAGATATAAGTGAAGCACTAGAGCAAATCCATGGCTCTAAAAATTTAAGTGAAGCATATGAGCAAGCATAGCATAATTTTATGCTCTCTCAAAAGGGTGTGTCCAGAAAGGATTCAACACTTAGAACACAAAGAAAAACAAGCAAAGACTCATATCATACAAGACGCTCCAAGCAAAACTCATATTATGTGAAGAATAAAAATATAGCTTCAAGTAAAATACAGATGGTTGTTAGAAGAAAGCGGGGATGCCACTCGGGGGCATCCCCAAGCTTAGTTGATTGATACTTCTTTGAATATTATCTTGGGGAGCCTCGGTCATCCCCAAGCTTAGAGCAACTCTAGCAGACCCCGCATCCCGCCGGCCCGCAAAACGTGTTTGCAGTTCGTGCAAAACAGCTTTTGCGGGTCGGCTTGGGCTGGCACAGATGCAGACCCCCCAAACGGATCCATAAAAAAGTATATTCGCGGAATATACTTTTTTACGGGTCAGCTTTGCGGGGTCTGCTCTTTGCGCTGCTGCATCCCGCATATCATCAGCCCGCAAATATCAAATACAACATAATTCAACAATCAAAAACAAACTAAATTATTCCAATCAAACATAATACAATAATCATTTGCATTACAAATAATTATTCAAATAACCGTAGAAAACTTAAATAGTGCAATACAAAATTTGTCAAGAATACAAATACAAATGAATACAAAAATAAGTCACTGTCCAGCCCTTCGTCAATGGTGCTCAATGAGATCTTCCTAAAGTTGAAAGTGGGTGTCTGCATTTTCAATCTCTTTGTATGTCTGAAGAAAAGCTCTAATGCGGTTTGGGTCTCTTGCTGGTTTAACACGGCTACCCACATTGTCGTAAAAGAATTCTAAGCTCAATCCTCTCTCATCTCCAAGAATCATATTGTGCCATCTTCATTGGGTTCCCAAAGATATTCAGAACCGAAGACACGAATGATCACTTTCGCAAATCTACACACAGACTCAATTGTGCTATCTTCACCAATGCAAAGATACTCATCGGCATAGTCAGCCGGAACGCCATATGTAATCACCCGCATAGCTGCGGAGATTTTTTGATATGCACTAAATCCCTTTAAGCCCGCGACATTTCTTCTTTGAGTAAAATAACGGCAATTTGCCTCGCAAGCTTCAACAATTTTCACAAATAGGGATCGACGCATTCGGTACCTTCTCCGGAAGAGGTGCGGAGGATATGTAGGATTCTCCGCGAAATAGTCTTACATCAACATCTTGTTCCCAAGATGGCGATTCCGAGGTATGCACAAACGACCAACAGTCGATCCTCACCTCCTCTTCCGGTGCTTGTCTTCATGCTCCTTCACGGCAAGCGCCATGACTAATGTTTGCTGCCGGAAGTTCGCAAGCATGCTCTCAACATCCGAGTCGTCCAAATCGGACAAATCGGATAGCAAGAACTTCTCGTGCGGGGTCAAATCCATCTACATGCACACCGGTGCATCAATCTACTACGCAGCTCGCAAAAATCACAAAAAAGGGACTAGCCGGTGGCGGCTGATCCCGGGCGGCGATGAGGGGGTGCGCTCGATGGTGGTCGATCCCCGGCGGCGGCGATGACACGGGCGACTCTTCTCGCCGGATCCGGAGGGGTGGTGCAGCGGCTCGGCGCGGGAGGGTGTGGGGCGGCCCCGGGGCGCGATTCCGCCTGCAGATATGGCCGGAATCGCCGCCGGCAGGTGGGCGGAAGCAAAGGGCGGGCGGCGGCGGAAGGAGGGGGAAAGTGCGCAGGCTGAAATGTCCCTCCCGCCAACTGCTTCTCTTCGATGCAGGGCATCCGCGCCCCCCAAAATTATTTGCGGGCCGGGGCGGGATGCGGGGTCTGGTCGGGCAGGCTTTCCGGCCCGTACCCACATTTTGGCGGTTATTTTGCGGGTCGGGGGCGGATGCGGGGTCTGATAGAGTTGCTATTAGCCTTTTGCTAATCCTTATTCCTTCATCCATCGTAAGATCACCCAAAACTTGAAAACTTCAATCACACAAAACTCAAACAAAACCTTCGTGAGATCCGTTAGTATAAGAAAGCAAACCACTACTATAAGTACTGTAGAAAACCTATTTATATTTTGTTTTTGCATTATATCTACCGTATTCCAACTTTTCTATGGAAAAACTCATCAAAGAAAACCATAGAATCATCAAAACAAGCACACAACGCAAAGAAAACAGAATCTGTCAAAAACAGAACAGTATGTAGCAATCTGGATATTCGAATACTTCTGTAACTCCAAAAATTCTGAAATAAATTGTTGGACGTGAGCAATTTGTCTATTAATCATCGGCAAAAAGAATCAACTCAAAATCATTCTTCTGTTAAAAACTAAAAATAATCTCGTGAGCACAAAAGTTTCTGTTTTTCGGCAAGATCAAATCAACTTTCACCCAAGTCTTCCCAAAGGCCTTGCTTGGCACAAACACTAACTAAAACACAAAAAAAAAACAATCATAACATTAGCATGATTGTGCTAACACATAAGAACATAAAGCAAAAAGCAAAAATAAATTTTATTCATTGGGTTGCCTCCCAACAAGCGCTATCGTTTTACGCCCCTAGCAAGGCATAGCGCGTAGGATCTAAGTTTTGTCATCTTTGGTTCTAGATCCATAAGATGCCCTCATGATTGATTCATATGGTGGCCTAATTATTGTTCTAGGTAAGTGTTCAATTCCCTTCCTTCTTGGAAATTGAAATTTAATATTGCCTTCTTTCATATCAATCACGACACCAATAGTACGCAAAAATGGTCTACCAAGAATAATTGGACAAGATGGCCTGCAATCAATATCAAGACAATATAATCTATGGGCACATAATTTCTATTTACAAGAATAAGAACATCATTAATTCTTCCCATAGGCTTTTTAATAGTAGAATACGCTAAGTGCAAATTTAAAGAGCATTCTTCAATATTGGTAAGACCAAGCACATCACATAAACATTTTAGAATTGTAGAAACACTAGCACCCAATTCACACAAAGCAAAAGACTCATAATTTTTAATCTTGACTTTGATAGTAGGTTCCCACTCATCATGCAATTTTCTAGGAATTGAAACTTCTAGTTCCAACTTTTCTTCAAAAGCTTTCATCATGGCATCAACAATATGTTTAGTAAAAGCTTTATTTTATTCATAAGCATGGGGTGAATTTATCATGGATTGCAATAAAGAAATACAATCAATCAAAGAGCAACTATCATAATTAAATCCTTTGTAATCCAAAATAGTGGGCACATCACTAGTTAAAGTATTGACCTCTTCAAACCCACTTTTATCAATTTTCTCAACAAAATTTTCACCCTCCGAATCATAGGGACGCCTTCTAACTAAAGTTGAATCTTATCCAGTCCCTTTTTCATCAATCTTAAATTTACTAAACAAAGAATCAATAGAAGAAACACCAATCATTTTAAGATCTTCATCACTTTTATGATAGTAATCACTAAAAACGCTCTTTCTAAAAATTCTCTTTTAGATCTAAGCATAGCGGTTCTTTTCTTACTTTCATCCATAGAAACATAAAGAGCTTTAATTGATTCTTCAACTTTAGGCACAACATTTTTCATCTTGAGAGTTTCTACATCATGAGAAATTCTATCAACACATCTAGACAAATCATCAATTTTATTCAACTTTTCTTCTATCGAAGTATTGAAAGCTTTTTGAGTATTGATAAATTCTTTAATATTATTCTCAATATTAGAGGTGTTCCTATTATTATTATAAGTAGGATTACCAGAGGAATTACCATAATTATTAGAGGAATTACTAGGAAAGGCCTAGGATTAAAATTACCTCTATAAGCATTGGTATTGAAATTATTTCGCGAGACAAAATTCACATCTATGCCATCACTATTTTGCTCAATCAAAGTAGACAAAGGCACATCATTAAAATAAATAGGAGCACTTTTATTAGCAACCAACTTCATAATAGTATCATATTTTTCACTCAGAGAATTTATTTCTTCTACCGAATTGACTTTTTTACTAGTCGGAGCTCTTCCAGTATGCCATTGTGAGTAATTTGCCATAATATTGTCTAGCAATTTAGTAGATTCACCCAAAGTAATTTCCATAAAAGTACCCCCCGTGGCAGAATCTAAAAGATTACGAGAAACAAAATTCAATCCCGCATAAAAAAATTGTATGATCATCCAAAGATTTAACCCATGAGTTGGGCAATTCCTTAGCATCAATTTCATCCTTTCCCAAGATTGTGCAACATGCTCATGTTCAAGTTGCTTGAAATTCATGATCTGGGTTCTAAGGGAAATAATTTTTGCGGGCAAAAAATACTTAGTGATAAAAGCATCCTTGCACTTGTTCCAAGAATCAATACTATTGCGAGGCAAAAAAGAAAACCAAATTTTGAACGATCTCGCAAAGAAAAAAGAAATAATTTCAACTTCACAACATCATTGTCCACATATTTTTTCTTTTGCATATAGCATAATTCTACAAATGTGTTAAGATGGGACGCGGCATCCTCATTAGGAGTACCGGCAAATTGATCTTTCATGACAAGATTTAGCAAAGAAGAATTAATATCACAGGACTCCGCACTAGTGGCAGGAGGAGCAATCGGAGTGCTAATAAAATCATTGTTGTTGGTATTTGAGAAATCAAACAACTTTGCGTTCTGTTGAGTCATGATGACTACACAACAAGATTGCACTGAAAAACAGATACGACGAGAAAACGGTGAAGGAAAAAGAGGGCGAATAAAACGGCAAATTTTTGTGTCAGTGGGGGAGAGGAAAACGAGAGGCAAATGGCAAATAATGTAAATTGTGAGGAGATGAGATTTGTGATTAGGAACATGGTTGATGTTGAAGATCCTCCTGGCAACAGCGCCAGAAATTGGCACATAGCCGGGAGACTATCTTGACTTGATCTACCCCTGCAACGGCGCCAAAAATTCCTTTTGATGTCTACTAGAACTACGTCGGTATTTTCCCAAAGAGGAAGGGATGATGCAGTATAGGAACAGTAGGTATTTCCCTCAGTGATTAGACCAAGGTTATCGAACCAGTAGGAGAACCTCCTCACTCCACGTAAACATCACCTGCACACAAATAACAAATACTCGCAACCCGACATGTTAAAGGGGTTGTCAATCCCTTTTGGGTACGATGCCTCAAGATAGGAAAATAACGTTAGGTAAAAGTGGTAGATAGGATAAATAGATCGTGGAACAAATAAATTGCAGCAAGGTATTTTTGTATTTTTGGTTCAATAGATCAAAAAAATGCAAAGGAAAACAGATCGCAAAGGCAAATATGATGAAAAGAGACCGGGGGGCGTAGGTTTCACTAGTGGCTTCTCTCGAGAAAAATAGCAAATGGTGGGAAAACAATTACTGTTGGGCAATTGATAGAACTTCGAATAATCATGACGATATCCAGGTAATGATCATTATATAGGCATCACGTCCAAGATTAGTAGACCGACTCCTGCCTGCATCTACTACTATTACTCCACACATCGACCGCTATCCAGCATGCATCTAGTGTATTAATTTAATGGAGAAACGGACTAATGCAATAAGAATAATGAAATGATGTATACGAGATCTATTTATCTATTTATGTAGATATAGACCCATCTTGTTATCCTTAGTAGCAACTATACATACATGTCGATTCCCCTTCTGTCACTGGGATCAAGCACCATAACATCGAACCCACTACAAAGCACCTCTTCCCATTGCAAGATAAATAGATCAATTTGGCCAAACAAAACCCAAATCTCGGAGAAGGAATACGAGGCTATAAGCAGTCATGCATATAAGAGATCAAAGAAGACACAAATAACTTTCATGAATAAAAACATAGATCTGATCATAAACTCAAAGTTCATCGGATCCCAACAAACACGCCGCAAAAAGGCTTACATCATATGGATCTCCAAGAGACCATTGTATTGATGATCAAGAGAGAGAGAGAGAGGAAGCCATCTAGCTACTAAATACAGACCCGTAGGTCTACAAAGAACTACTCACGCATCATCGGAGAGGCACCAATGGAAGTGGTGAACCCCTTTGTGATGGTTTCTAGATTGGATCTGGTGGTTCTAGACTCTACGGCGGCTGGAATTGATTTTCGTCGACTCCCCTGGGGTTTCTGGAATATTGGGGTATTTATAGAGCAAAGAGGCGGTTCAGGGGGCACCCAAGGTGGGCACAACCCACTAGGGCGCGCCTGGGCCTCCTGGCGCACCCTGGTGGGTACTGCTCCCCTCGAGCCACCCCCGAGGTGCTTTCTTGGCCCACTGGATGTCTTCTGGCCAAAAAAATCCTCCAGGAGTTTCGCTGTGTTTGGACTCCGTTTGATATTGATTTCCTGCAATGTAAAAAAACATGCAGAAAATAGCAACTGGCACTAGGCACCATGTCAATAGGTTAGTACCAAAAAAATGATATAAAATGATTATAAAATGAGTGTAAAACATCCAAGAATGATAATATAACAACATGGAACAATAAAAAATTATAGGTACATTGGAGACGTATAAGTAGTAGCTTCACATTAGGTTTAGAAAGTGAAATCTTTTCAAGCTTGACAATCACAATATTGGTCACACAAGCAATTCATGAATGATTACTATAAGGAAGAGAACTTTCACATACAAATATATTATCTTGGACATCCTCTATGATTGTGAATACCCATTCATTATTTTCAAACTTGAGCAAATTAGTTGAAGTTGGACAAGGAAGACAATGTAATGAGGTATAGTTGTGTATATTTGCATAGAAGTTATATTGTCATGGATCCTCCAACATGTGGTGTTTGCTTAGGATCTTTTGCTAGCCAAAACCTCGTACTAAGTAGAGATACTACTTGTGCATCCAAAAACCCTTAAACCCAGTTTCATGACATGAGTGTCCACCATACCTACCTATGGATTGAATAATATCCTTCAAGTAAATTTTCATCGGTGCATAAAGCAATAAAAATTGCTCCTAAATATGTTTGATCTTTTATTGTAAGGGAAAGTTGAGCGTTGTACGAACTTCTGATGGCAAAGTAATAAAAGCAACGGACTGCATAATAAAGGTTGTTATCATAAGGGGCAATATTAGGTGACGCTACTTTGCATTAAGAGTTTGGGCATCCAAATAAAAAGCGCATGACAACCTCTGCTTTCCTCTGCGAAGGGCTTATCTTTTATTTTTTTTAGTATTTACTTTTATGCAAAGAGTCAATAGTATGCATTCTCATTCAACCTCAATTATTCTCTAGTTGGCAAGCATCATGTGGTGGGGAAAGATCTAGGCACATATGACCAGTCAAATATATTTGATCATGATTTATTATTGTTGACAATTATCTCTATGATAAATGAGTTGGGAGGCGAAACATTAAGCCCCTATATTTGTTTGTGTTCGATGGATGTCATTTGTTCTAAGAATATGCTTTGGGTAGTAGCAATCATGGAAGACTGTATGATGATCGAGTATGTGGAGCTCTTACTTAGACTCTGTTTAATAAGTTGAATTGCAATTGTTTGGTGACTAAGAATATAAGTTGTTGAGTTTTAAAAGAATTCATTGTTTGAACCTTAACATGTGAATTGGTTGCTACTTTAATATGAGAAGTTTTATAAGAAAGAATTGATGTTATGATGATAGGAAAAGTGATTGAAATTATCATTGATCAAACTTATGCACTTTGCTAGCATTCACACTTCATTTTTTATCATTTACCTACTCGAAGACGAGTAGGAATTAAGCTTGGGGATGCTGATACGTCTCCAACGTATCTATAATTTATGAAGTATTCATGTTGTTATATTATCTTTCTTGGATGTTTTACAATCACTTTATAGCAACTTTATATCATTTTTTGGGACTAACCTATTGACATAGTGCCCAGTGCCAGTTGCTATTTTTTCTTGTTTTTTGCATTGCATAAAATCAATAACAAAAGGAGTCCAAACGCAACGAAACTTTTTGGAGATTTTTTTGGACCAGAAGACATCCAGTGAGCCAAAGAAGTACCAGAGGGGTGCCCCGAGGGGGGCATGGCCCACCTGGGCGCGCCTGGGGGCCTAGGCGCACCCTGGTGGGTTGTGCCCGCCTTGGTGGCCTCCCGCACCGCCTTGATTCTTGCTTGAACTATGTCGGTATTTACCCAAAGAGGAATGGATGATGCAGCACAGCAACGGTAGGTATTTCCCTCAATGATGAGACCAAGGTTATCGAACCAGTAAGAGAACCATGCAACACCACGTAAACAACTCCTACACACAAAGAACAAATCCTTGCAACCCGACGTAAGAGAGGGGTTGTCAATCCCTCACGGGTAAAAATATAGGTAAAATTATAGTAGATTGGATAAATAGATCTCGCGGGAACGCGAGATGAAATAAATAACTAAAAATTGCAGCAAAGTATTTTTCTATTTTCGGATTAGTAGATCTGAAAATAAAAGCAAATAAAAATAGATCTCGAAGGCAAATATAATAAAGAAGAGATCCGGGGCCATAGATTTCACTAGTGGCTTATCTCGAGAAAAATAGAATACAGTGGGTATACAAGTTACTGTTGGGCAATTGATAGAACGTAATCATGACGATATCCAGACAATGATCATTATATAGGCATCACGTCCAAGATTAGTAGACCGACTCCTGCCTGCATCTACTACTATTACTCCACACATCGACCACTATCCAGCATGCATCTAGTGTATTAAATTCATGGAGGAACAGAGTAATGCAATAAGAACGATGACATGATGTAGACAAGATCTATTTATGTAGAAATAGACCCCGTCTTGTTATCCTTAATAGCAACGATACATACATGTCGGTTCCCTTTCTGTCACTGGGATTAAGCACCGTAAGATCGAACCCATAACAAAGCACCTCTTCCCATGGCAAGAAAAATCGATCTAGTTGGCCTAACTAAACCAAAGATCCAAAGAAGAAATACGAGGCTATAAGTAATAATGCATATAAGATATCAAAGAGACTCAAATAACTTTCATGGATAAAAACATAGATCAGATCATAAACTCAAAGTTCGTCTGATCCCAACAAACGCACTGCAAAAAGATTTACATTAAACAGATCTCCAAGAGACCATTGTATTGAGAATCAAGAGAGAGAGAAAGATGAAGCCATCTAGCTACTAACTACGGACCCGTAGGTCTACAATGAACTACTCACGCATCATCCGAGAGGCACCAATGAGGATGATGAACCACTCTGTGATGGTGTTTAGATTGGATCTGGTGGTTCTGGAACTTGCGGCGGCTGGAATTGATTTTCGTCGACTCCCCTAGGGTTTTTGGAATATGGGAATATTTATACAGCAAAGAGGCCGTGCGGGAGGTCACCGAGGTGGGCACAACCCACCAAGGCGCGTATGGCCTCCAGGTGCGCCCAGGTGTCTTGTGCTCACCTCGGGCCCCCTCTTTGTTACTTCTTTGCCCACTGGATGTCTTCTGGTCCAAAAAGTCCACAAAAAGTTTCGCTGCGCTTGGACTCCATTTGATATTGATTTAATGCGATGTAAAAAACAAGCAAAAAACAGCAACTGGCACTCGGCACTATGTCAATAGGTTAGTCCCAAAAAATGATATAAAGTTGCTATAAAGTTATTGTAAAACATCCAAGAATGATAATATAACAACATGGAACAATAAAAAATTATAGATACATTGGAGACGTATCAGCATCCCCAAGCTTAATTCCTGCTCATCCTCGAGTAGGTAAATGATAAAAACAGAATTTTTTATGTGGAATGCTGCCTAACATGTTCATCACATATTCTTTTCTTTGTGGCATGGACATTTGGACTTTTATATAGGTTCAAAGCAATAGTCTAGTTTCGACAAGAAGACTTTAATACTCAAGCATATCAACAAGCAACCATGTCTTTCAAAATATCAACACTAAAGCAAGTTGTCCCTAGCCCATTATGCTCAATTATTGATCCATTCATGAAACAGACTCGCATATTCCCTACACCCAATGCTCAAGTACGATCATAGTGCCCCTTAGTTGGTGCTTTATAAGAGAGGATGGAGACTCATGTAAAATAAAAATTGCACAAAGTAAAAGAAAGGCCTTTCGCAGAGGGAAGTAGGGATTTTTAGAGGTGCCAGAGCACAATGCGAAAAAGATAGAGATAAAAAAGTTTGGGTGCTTTTCCTATCAATGAAAATGATCAAGTAGTTCCCAATACTTTCCATGCTATATATATCATAGGCGGTTCCCAAACAGAAAATAAAGTTTATTCCTTTTTCCACCATACTTTCACTTTCCATGGCTAACCGTATCCACGGGTGCCCTCCATACCAACACTTTCCAAGGATTTTATTATTTGACAACATAAAGTAAATTCATTTTTTATTTTGGGACTGGGCATCCCTAATACCTTTGCCATACTCTCATGCAATGACAAGTGAATAAACACTCAACTTGAGAATAACATATCTAGCATGGAAATATACCAGCCACCCCTACCGTTTGATGAGCGGTACGAGCACACAAAAGGGAAATTTATTTTGAAATTTAGAGATGTCACATACAAATTTGCTTAGAACGGCAAAAGAATACCGCATATAGGTAGGTATAGTGAACCCATGTGGCAAAACTGGTTTAAATGATTTTGGATGGACAAGTAGTGATCATGCTATTGCAAATGAAGGCTAGCAAAAGATTGGGAAGCATCCAACCAAGAAACGAAAAATCTCATAAGCGAGAATTAAGCATAACTAACACCGAATAATGCACCACAAGTAGGATGTAATTTCATTGCATAACTATTGACTTTCATGCTTACATAGGGAATCACAAACCTTAACACCAATATTCTTACTAAAGCACAATTACTCATCAACATGACTCACATATCACTATCATCATATCTCAAAACTATTACAAAGAATCAGTTTTATTTTGTCCAATGATCTTCATGAAAGTTTTTATTATATCCTTCTTGGATATCTATCACTTTGGGACTAGTTTCATACGTTCTTTTGATAGCTCAAACAAATTTATGTGAAGAACATGAGCATGATAATTTTCTTCTCTCGAAATAATTTAAGTGAAGTAAGAGAGAATTAATTAAAAAAGTTACTAACTCTCAAATAAATCTAAATGAAGCATGAGAGAATTTCTTCAAAAATATCAAAGCACACTGTGCTCAAAAAGATATAAGTGAAGCAACTAGAGCAATTCCATAGCTCGTAAAGATTTAAGTGAAGCATAGAGAGCAATTCTAACAAGTCATAGCATAATTTTGGCTCCCTCAACTAGGTGTGTCCAGCAAGGATAGATGACTTAAAATACAAAGCAAAACAAGAAAAGACTCATATCATACAAGGTGCTCCAAGCAAAACTCATAATATGTGACGAATAAAAATATAGCTCCAAGTAAAATACCGATGGTTGTTAGAAGAAAGAGGGGATGCCACTCGGGGGCATCCCAAAGCTTACTTGCTTGATACTTCTTGAATATTATCTTGGGGTGCCTAGGGAATCCCCAATCTTAGCCTTTTGCTAATTCTTATTCCTTCATCCATCGCTATCTCACCCATAACTTGAAAACTTCAATCACACAAAACTCAACAAAACCTTTGTGAGATCCGTTAGTATAAGAAAGCAAATCACTACATTAAGTACTGTTGCAAACCCATTCATATTTTGTTATTATATTATATCTACTATATTTTAACTTCTCCATGGCAAAAACTCATAAAAGAAAACCATAGAATCATCAAAACAAGCACATAACACAACGAAAACAGAATCTGTCAAAAACAGAACAGTCTATAGTAATCAGGGAACTTCGAATACTTCTGTAACTCCAAAAATTCTGAAAAATTAGGATAACATAGTAAATTTGTATATCAATCTTCTGCAAAAAGAATCAAATCAAAAGCACTCTTCTATTAAAAATGGGATTTTTTCTGAGCGCAAAAGTTTTTGTTTTTCAGCAAGATCAAATCAACTAGCATCCAAATCATCCCAAAGGTGGCACAAACACTAATGTAAACCACTAAAACACATCTAATCAAAGGCATAATTGTGTATTTTATTGAAAACGGCAAGAAAAACAAAAAAAGCAAAAAGATACAAGTTGGGTTGCCTCCCAACGAGCGCTATCATTTCACGCCCCTAGCTAGGCATAATGCGAGGGATCTAAGTGTTGTCATCTTTATTTCTAGATCCATATGATGCCCTCATGATTAATTCATATGGTGGCTTAGTTCTAGTTCTAGGGAATTGTTACATACCATTTCTTAGTGGGAACTGAAATTTAATATTACCTTCTTCCATATCAATCACGGCACCAATAGTACGTAAAAATGGTCTACCAAGAATAATTGGACAAGACGGATTGCAATAATATCAAGAACAATAAAACCTATGGGCACAAAATTCCTATTTGCAAGAATAAGAACATCATTAATTCTTCCCATAGGCTTTTTAACAGTAGAATCTGCCAAGTGCAAATTTAGAGAACACTCTTCAATATCGGTAAGACCAAGCACATCACATAAAGATTTCGTAATTGTAGAAACACTAGCAACCAACTCACATAAAGCAAAACACTCATAATTTTTAATCTTGACTTTGATAGTAGGTTCCCATTAATCATGTAATTTTCTAGGAATTGGAACTTCTGACTCCAACTTTTCTTCTAAAGCTTTCATCATAACATCAGCAATATGTTTAATAAAAGCTTTATTTTGTTCATAAGCATGGGGTGAATTTATCATGGATTGCAACAAAGAATTACAATAAATCAAAGAGCAACTATCATAATTAAATTCTTTGTAATCCAAAAGAGTGGTCACATCACTAGTTAAAGTCTTGACCTCTTCAAAGCCACTTTTATCAATTTTCTCAACAAGATTTTCATCCTCCGAATTATCGGGATGCCTTCTAACTAAAGATGAATCTTCTCCAGTCCCTTTATCATCAATTTTATTTTTTCTAAACAAAGAATCAATTGAAGAAACACCAATCATTTTAAGATCTTCATCACTTTTATGAAAGCAATCACTAGAAAACGTTTTTTTCTAAAAATTCTCTTCTAGCTCTAAGCATAGCGGTTCTTTTTTACTTTCATCCATAGAAACATAAAGAGCTTTAATTGATTCTTCTACCTTAGGAACAAAAAAATTCATCTTCAGATTTTCTACATCATGAGAAATTCTATCAATACTCAAAGAAGAAATTTCTTCAACCGAATTAACTTTTTTACCACTAGGAGTTCTTTTGGTATGCCATTGTGAGTAGTTTGCCATAATATTGTCTAGCAATTTAGTAGCTTCACCCAAATTAATTTCCATAAAAGTACCACCTGCAGCGGAATCTAAAAGATTTCTAGAAACGAAATTCAATCCCGCATAAAAATTTTGTATGATCATCCAAAGATTTAACCCATGAGTTGGGCAATTCCTTAGCATCAATTTCATCCTTTCCCAAGATTGTGCAACATGCTCATGTTCAAGTTGCTTGAAATTCATGATCCGGGTTCTAAGGGAAATAATTTTTGCGGGCGGAAAATACTTAGTAATAAAGGCATCTTTGCACTTATCCCGAGAATCGATACTATTGTGAGGCAAAGAAGAAAACCAAATTTGTGTACGATCTCACAAAGAAAACGGGAATAATTTCAACTTCACAATATCATTGTCCACATCTTTTTTATTTTGCATATCACATAATTCCATGAATGTGTTATGACGGGACATGGCATCCTCATTAGGAGTACCGAAAAATTGATTTTTCATAACAAGATTCTGCAAAGCGGCATTAATATCACAAGACCCCGCACTAGTGGCGGGAGGATCAATCGGAGTGCTAATAAAATCATTGTTGTTGGTATTGGAGAAATCACACAACTTGCTATTCTCTTGAGTCATGGTGACTACGCAACAAGATTGCACTCGAAAACAGATCTAACGAGAAAGAAAAATGATAAATGAAAAAGAGGGTGAATAAAACGGTAATTTTTTGTGAAGTGGGGTAGAGGAAAATGAGAGGGTAATAATGTAAATTGCAGGGAGATGAGATTTGTGATTAGGAACCTGGTAGATGTTGACGAATTCTCCCCGGCAACGGCGCCAGAAATTCCTTTTGATGCTTGCTTGAACTACGTCGGTATTTCCCCAAAGAGGAAGGGATGATGCAGTGTAGCAACAATAGGTATTTCCCTCAGTGATGAGATCAAGGTTATCGAACCAGTAGGAGAACCACGCAACACCACGTAAACAGCTCCTGCACACAAAGAACAAATCCTTGCAATCCAACGTAAGAGAGGGGTTGTCAATCCCTCACGGGTAAAAGGATAGGTAAAATTGTAGTAGATTGGATAAATAGATCTCGCGGGAACGCGAGATAAAATAAATAACTAAAAACATCAGCAAGGTATTTTTGTATTTTTGGATTAATAGATCTGAAAATAAAAGCCAATAAAAATAGATCTCAAAGGCAAATATAATAAAGAAGAGACCCGGGGGCCATAGATTTCACTAGTGGCTTCTCTCGAGAAAAATAGCATACGGTGGGTAAACAAATTATTGTTGGGCAATTGATAGAACTTCAAATAATCCTGACGATATCCACGCAATGATCATTATATATGCATCACGTCCAAGATTAGTAGACCGACTCCTACTTGCATCTACTACTATTACTCCACACATCAACCGCTATCCAGCATGCATCAAGTGTATTAAGTTCATGGAGAAACGGAGTAATGCAATAAGAACGATGACATGATGTAGACAAGATCTATTTATGTAGAAATAGGCCCCATCCTGTTATCCTTAATAGCAACGATACATATGTGTCGGTTCCCTTTCTGTCACTAGGATCAAGCACCGTAAGATCGAACCCATCACAAAGCACCTCTTCCCATGGCAAGAAAAATCAATCTAGTTGGCCTAACTAAACCAAAGATTCGAAGAAGAAATACGAGGCTATAAGTAATCATGCATATAAGAGATCAAAGAGACTCAAATAACTTTCATGGATAAAAACATAGATCAGATAATAAACTCAAAGTTCATCAGATCCCAACAAATACACCGCAAAAAGAGTTACATCAAATAGATCTCCAAGAGACCATTGTATTGAGAATCAAGAGAGAGATAGAGAGGAAGCCATCTAGCTACTAACTACGGACCCGTAGGTCTACAATGACTACTCACGCATCATCGGAGAGGCACCAATGAGGATGATGAACCCCTCCGTGATGGTGTTTGGATTGGATCTAGTGGTTCTGGAACTTGCAGTGGCTGGAATTGATTTTCGTCAACTCCCCTAGGGTTTCTGGAATATGGGGATATTTATAGAGCAAAGAGACGGTGCGGGAGGTCACCGAGGTGGGCACAACCCACCAAGGCGCGCCTGGGCATCTAGGCGCGCCCAGGTGTCTTGTGCTCACCTCAGCCCCCCTCTTCGGTACTTCCTTGGCCCACTGGATGTCTTCTGGTCCAAAAAAAAACCACAAAAAGTTTCGCTGCGTTTGGACTCCGTTTGATATTGATTTCCGGCGATGTAAAAAACAAGCAGAAAACAACAACTGGCACTTGGCACTATGCCAATAGGTTAGTCCCAAAAATGATATAAATTTGCTATAAAATGATTGTAAAACATCCAACAATAATAATATAACAGTACGGAACAATCAAAAATTATAGATATGTTGGAGACGTATCACGCCTCTTCGCCCTATAAATTCCCAAATATTTTGAAACCCCCCAAGAGAACCCTAGATCAGAAGTTCCGCCGCTGCAAGCCTTTGTATCCATGAAAAACCAGACCCCGTTCCGACACTCCACCGGAGGGGGGAATCATCACCGGAGGCCATTTTCATCATTCATATGGTCTCCATGATGAGGAGGGAGTAGTCCACCCTCGGGGATGAGGATTTGTACAAGTAGCTATGTGTTTAATCTCTCTCTCTCTCTCTCGTGTTACTGATGGCACGATCTTGATGTATCGAGGGCTTTGTTAATATAGTTGGTGTTGGGGAACGTATTAATTTCAAAAAAATTCTTACGCACACGCAAGATCATAGTGATGCATAGCAACGAGAGGGGGAGTGTATCTTCATACCCTTGAGGATCGCTAAGCGGAAGCGTTTATAACGCGGTTGATGTAGTCGTACGTCTTCACGATCCGAAAGATCCAAGTACCGAACGCACGACACCTCCAAGTTCTGCACATGTTCAGCTCGATGACGTCCGCGCCTTCTCGATCCAGCAAGACGGGCGAAGTAGTAGATGAGTTCCGGCGGCACGACGGCGTGGTGACGGAGTTGGTGAAGAACAATCTCCGCAGGGTTTCGCTTAAGCATTATGGAAACTATGACAGAGGATAAACTAGAGGGGACGGGGTTGCTGGCACACGGCTTGGTGTTTCTTGATGTGTCTTTTGTGCTAGCCCCACCCCTCTATTTATATGTTGAGCCCTGGGGTCGAAACTTGGAGCAAAAGCCTCCTCAAAGTCGGTTTTGCCCAAAAGGCAAGAGTCCCACTCGGACTCTAGGACCAAACGCCACAATCCTTGGCGTCTGGCCCAGATGCCATGGGCCTCGGTGTCTGGCCCAGGGCCAGACGCTAGGGTCTCCAGCGTTTGGCCCCCTGGCCTCCGCAAAATTCCTTTTGCACCGACTTATAGACCCGTGGGCCTGACCCCTTGGCCTAACCATATCATCCAATATATGAATCTTTACCTCCGGACCATTTCGGAGCTCCTCGTCATGTCCGTGATCTCATCCGGGACTCAGAACAACATTCGGTCACCAACATACATAACTCATATAATACTATATCGTCAACGAACGTTAAGCGTGCGGACCCTACGGGTTCGAGAACTATATAGACATGACCGAGACACCTCTCTGGTCAATAACCAATAGCGAAACCTGGATGCCCATATTGGCTCCTAAATATTCTATGAAGATCTTTATCGGTCGAACCGCATAACAACATATGTTGTTCCCTTTGTCATCGATATGTTACTTGCCCGAGATTCGATCGTCGGTATCTCAATACCTAGTTCAATCTCGTTACCGGCAAGTCTCTTTACTCGTTCCGTAATACATCATCCTGCAACTAACTCATTAGTTACAATGCTTGCAAGGCTTATAGTGATGTGCATTACCGAGTGGGCCCAGAGATACCTCTCCGACAATCGGAGTGACAAATCCTAATCTCGAAATATGCCAACCCAACAAGTACCTTCGGAGACACCTGTAGAGCACCTTTATAATCACCCAGTTACGTTGTGACATTTGGTAGCACACAAAGTGTTCCTCCGATAAACGGGAGTTGCATAATCTCATAGTTATAGGAACATGTATAAGTCATGAAGAAAGCAATAGCAACATACTAAACGATCAAGTGCTAAGCTAACGGAATGGGTCAAGTCAATCACATCATTCTCCTAATGATGTGATCCCGTTAATCAAATGACAACTCATGTCTATGGTTAGGAAACTTAACCATCTTTGATTTAACGAGCTAGTCAAGTAGAGGCATACTAGTGACACTATGTTTGTCTATGTATTCACACATGTATTATGTTTCCGGTTAATACAATTCTAGCATGAATAATAAACATTTATCATGAAATAAGGAAATAAATAATAACTTTATTATTGCCTCTAGGGCATATTTCCTTCAGTCTCCCACTTGCACTAGAGTCAATAATCTAGTTCACATCGCCATGTGATTTAACACCAATATGCATATCTGTATATGATTAACACCCATAGTTCACATCGTCATGTGACCAACACCCAAAGGGTTTACTAGAGTCAATAATCTAGTTCACATCGCTATGTGATTAACACCCAAAGAGTACTAAGGTGTGATCATGTTTTGCTCGTGAGAGAAGTTCAGTCAACGGGTATGTCACATTCAGAGCCGTATGTATGTATTTTTCAAAATATTCTATGTCTACAATGCTCTGTACGGAGCTACTCTAGCTAATTGCTCCCACTTTCAATATGTATCCAGATTGAGACTTAGAGTCATCTGGATCAGTGTCAAAACTTGCATCGACGTAACCCTTTACGACGAACCTCTTGTCACCTCCATAATCGAGAAACATATCCTTATTCCACTAAGGATATTTTGACCAATGTCCAGTGATCTACTCCTAGATCACTATTGTACTCCCTTGCCAAACCAGGGCAGAGTATACAATAGGTCTGGTCCATAGCATGGCGTACATTTATAGAACCTATGACTGAGGCATAGGGAATGACTTTCATTCTCTTTCTATTTTCTGCCGTGGTCGGGATTTGAGTCTTACTCAATTTCACACCTTTGCAACACAGGCAAGAACTCTTTCTTTGACTGTTCCATTTTGAACCACTTCAAAATCTTGTCAGGGTATGTACTCATTGAAAATCTTATCAAGCGTCTTGATCTATCTCAATAGATCTTGATGCTCAATATATAAGTAGCTTTACTGAGGTCTTTCTTTTAAAGAACTCCTTTCAAACACTTCTTTATGCTTTCCAGAAAAATTCTACATCATTTCTGATCTACAATATGTCACTCACATATACTTATCAGAAAGGTTGTAGTGCTCCCACTCACTTTATTGTAAATACAGGCTTCACTGAAAGTCTGTATAAAACTATATGCTTTGATCAATTGATCAAAGCGTATATTCCAACTCCGAGATGCTTGCACCAGTCCATAGATGGATCGCTGGATCTTGCACATTTTGTTAGCACCTTTAGGAATGACAAAACCTTCTGGTTGCATCATATACAACTCTTCTTTAAGAAAACCATTAAGGAATGTAGTTTTGACATCCATTTGCCAGATTTCATAAAGTGTGGCAATTGCTAACATGATTCGGACAGACTTAAGCATCGCTACAATTGGGAAAATCTCATTGTAGTCAACACCTTGAACTTGTTGAAAACCTTTTTGCGACAAGTCAAGCTTTGTAGATAGTAACAGTACTATCAATGTTCGTCTTCCTCTTTAAGATCCATTTATTTTCTATGGCTTGCCGATCATCGGGCAAGTCCACCAAAGTCCACACTTTGTTCTCATACATGGATCCTATCTCAGGTTTCATGGCCTCCAGCCATTTCGCGGAATCTGGGCTCATCATCGCTTCCTCATAGTTCGTAGGTTTATCATAGTCTAGTAACATGACTTCCAGAACAGGATTACTGTACCACTCTGGTGCGGACCATACTCTGGAAGACCTACGAGGTTCTGTAGTAACTTGCTCTGAAGTTTCATGATCATCATCATTAGCTTCCTCACTAATTGGTGTAGGAATCACTAGAACTAATTTCTGTGATGAACTACTTTCCAATTTGGGAGAAGGTACATTTACCTTATCAAGCTCTACTCCCCCCCACTCACTTCTTAAGAGAGAAACTCCTTCTCTAGAAAGGATCCATCTTAGCAACGAATATCTTGCCTTCGGATCTGTGATAGAAGGTGTACCCAACAATTTCCTTTGGGTAATCTATGAACACGCACTTCTCCGATTTGGGTTCGAGCTTATCAGGTTGAAACTTTTTCACATAAGCATCGCAGCCCCAAACTTTAAAAATGACAACTTTGGTTTCTTGCCAAACCACAGTTCATAAGGCGTCGTCTCAACGATTTTGATGGTGCCCTATTTAAAGTGAATGCAGCTGTCTTTAATGCATAACCCCAAAATGATAATTGTAAATCAGTAAGAGACATCATAGATCGCACCATATCTAATAAAGTGTGGTTACGATGTTCGGACACACCATTACGCTGTGGTGTTCCAGGTGGCATGAGTTTGTGAAACTATTCCACATTGTTTTAATTGAAGACCAAACTCGTAACTCAAATATTCGTCTCCGCGATCAGATCGCAGAATCTTTATTTTCTTGTTACGATGATTTTCCACTTCACTCTGAAATTCTTTGAACTTTTCAAATATTTCAGACTTATGTTTCATCAAGTAGATATACTCATATCTTCTCAAATCATCTGTGAAGGTCAGAAAATAACGATACCCGCCACGAGCATCAACACTCATTGGACCGCATACGTCGGTATGTATTATTTCCAACAAGTCAGTAGCTCGTTCCATTGTTCCGAAGAAAGGAGTTTTAGTCATCTTGCCCAAAAGGCACGGTTGGCAAGCATCAAATGATTCATAATCAAGTGATTCCAAAAGTCCATTTTTATGGAGTTTCTTCATGCGCTTTACACCGATATGACCCAAACGGCGGTGCCACAAATATGTTGCACTATCATTATCAACTTTGCATCTTTTGCATCAATATTATGAATATGTGTATCACTACGATCGAGATCCAACAAACTATTTTCATTGGGTGTATGACCATTGAAGGTTTTATTCATGTAAACAGAACAACAATTATTCTCTGGCTTTAAATGAATAACCGTTTTGCAATAAACATGATCAAATCATATTCATGCCCAACGCAAACGCCAAATAACATTTATTTAGGTTTAACACTAATCCCGAAAGTATAGGGAGTGTGCGATGATGGTCATATCAATCTTGGAACCACTTCCAACACACATCGTCACTTCACCCTCAACTAGTCTCTGTTTATTCTGTAACTCCTGTTTCGAGTTACTAATTTTTAGCAACCGAACAAGTATCAAATTCTCAGGGGCTACTATAAACACTAGTAAGGTACACATCAATAACCTGTATATCAAATATACCCTTGTTCACTTTGCCATCCTTCTTATCCACGAAATATTCACGGCATTTCTGCTTCCAGTGACCATTTCCTTTGCAGTGTAAGCACTCAATTTCAGGCTTTGGTCCAGCTTTGGGCTTCTTCGCGGGAGTGACAACTTGCTTGTCATTCTACTTGAAGTTCCCTTTCTTTCCCTTTTCCCTTTTCTTGAAACTAGTGGTCTTGTCAATCATCAACACTTGATGCTCTTTCTTGATTTCTACCTTCATCAATTTCAATATCACGAAGAGCTCGGGAATCATTTTTGTCATCCCTTGCATACTATAGTTCATCACAAAGTTCTACTAACTTGGTGATGGTGACTAGAGAACTCTATCAATCACTATCTTATCTGGAAGATTAACTCCCACTTGATTCAAGCGATTGTAGTACCCAGACAATCTGAGCACATACTCACTAGTTGAGCAATTCTCCTCCGTATTTTAGCTATAGAACTTGTTGGAGACTTCATATCTCTCAACTCGGGTATTTGCTTGAAATATTAACTTCAACTCCTGGAACATCTCATATGGACCATGACGTTCAAAAACGTCTTTGAAGTCCCAATTCTAAGCCATTAAGCATGGTGCACTAAACTATCAAGTAGTCATCATATTGAGTTAGCCAAACGTTCATAACGTCTACATCTGCTCCTGCAATAGGTCTGTCACCTAGCGGTGCATCAAGGACATAATTCTTCTGTGCAGCAATGAGGACAATCCTCAGATCACGGATCCAATCCGCACCATTGCTACTAACATCTTTCAACACAGCTTTCTCTAGGAACATATCCAAATTAACATATGAAAACAACAATGCGAGCTATTGATCTACAACATAATTTGCAAAATACTACCAGGACTAAGTTCATGATAAATTTAAGTTCAATTAATCATATTACTTTAGAACTCCCACTTAGATAGACATCCCTCTAGTCATCTAAGTGATCACGTGATCCAAATCAACTAAACCATAATTGATCATCACGTGAGATGGAGTAGTTTTCAATGGTGAACATCACTATGTTGATCATATCTACTATATGATTCAAGCTCGACCTTTCGGTCTCCAGTGTTCCGAGGCCATATCTGCATATGCTAGGCTCGCCAAGTTTAACCTGAGTATTCCGCGTGTGCAAAACTGGCTTGCACCCGTTGTAGATGGACGTAGAGCTTATCACACCTGATCATCACGTGGTGTCTGGGCACGACGAACTTTGGCAATGGTGCATACTTAGGGAGAACACTTTTATCTTGAAATTTAGTGAGAGATCATCTTATAATGCTACCGTCAATCAAAACAAAATAAGATGTATAAAAGATAAACATCATATGCAATCAAAAATATGTGTCATGATATGGCCATCATCATCTTGTGCCTTTGATCTCCATCTCCAAAGCATCATCATGATCTCCATCGTCACCGGCATGACACCATGATCTCCATCATCTTGATCTATATCAACGTGTCGTCACGTGGTCGTCTCACCAACTATTGCTCTTGCAACTATTGCTATCGCATAGCAATAAAGTAAAGCAATTATTTGGCGCTTGCATCTTATGCAATAAAGAGACAACCATAAGGCTTCTGCCAGTTGCCGATAACTTCAACAAAACATGATCATATCATACAACAACTTATATCTCATCACGTCTTGACCATGTCACATCACAACATGCCCTGCAAAAACAAGTTAGACGTCCTCTACTTTGTTGTTGCAAGTTTTACGTGGCTGCTACGGGATGAGCAAGAACCGTTCTTACCTACGCATCAAAACCACAACGATAGTTCGTCAAGATAGTGTTGTTTTAACCTTCTCAAGGACCGGGCATAGCCACACTCGGTTCAACTAAAGTTGGATAAACTGACACCCGCCAGCCACCTTTGTGCAAAGCACGTCGGTAGAACCAGTCTCGCGTAAGCGTACGCGTAATGTCGGTCCGGGCCGCTTCATCCAACAATACCGCCGAACCAAAGTATGACATGCTGGTAAGCAGTATGACTTGTACCGCCCACAACTCACTTGTGTTCTACTCGTGCATATAACATCAACGCATAAAACCTAGGCTCGGATGCCACTATTGGGAAACTTAATAATTTCAAAAAAATTCCTACGCACACGCAAGATCATAGTGATGCATAGCAACGAGAGGGGGAGTGTATCTTCATACCCTTGAAGATCGCTAAGCGGAAGCATTTATCAACGCGGTTCATGTAGTCGTACGTCTTTACGATCCGACCGATCCAAGTACCAAATGCACGGCACCTCTGAGTTCTGCACACGTTTAGCTCGATGACGTCCTCGCCTTCTTGATCCAGCAAGATGGACGAAGTAGTAGATGAGTTCCGGCAGCACGAAAACGTGGTGACGGTGTTGGTGAAGAACAATCTCTGTAGGGCTTTGCCTAAGCACTACAGAAACTATGACGGAGGATAAACTAGAGGGGATGGGGTTGCCGGCACACGGCTTGGTGTTTCTTGATGTGTCTTTTGTGCTAGCCCCGCCCCTCTATTTATATGTTGAGCCCTGGGGTCGAAACTTGGTGCAAAAGCCTCCTAAAAGTTGGTTTTGCCCGAAAGGCAAGAGTCCCACTCGGACTCCAGGACCAAACGCCACAATCCTTGGCGTCTGGCCCAGACGCCATGGGCCTCGGCGTCTGGCCCAGATGCCATGGGCCTCGGCGTCTGGCCCAGACGCCACGGGCCTCGGCGTCTGGCCCAGGGCCAGACGCCAGGGTCTCCGGCGTTTGGCCCCCTGGCCTCCGCAAAACTCCTTTTGCACCAACTTATAGCCCCGTGGGCCTGACCCCTTGGCCTAACCATATCATCCAATATATGAATCTTTAACTCCGGACCATTCTGGAGCTCCTCGTCATGTCCGTGATCTCATCCGGGACTCAGAACAACATTCGGTCACCAACAGACATAACTCATATAATACTATATCGTCAACGAACGTTAAGCATGCGGACCCTACGGGTTCAAGAACTATGTAGACATGACCGAGACACCTCTCAGGTCAACAACCAATAGCGGAACCTGGATGCCCATATTGGCTCCTACATATTCTACGAAGGTCTTTATCGGTCGAACTGCATAACAACATACGTTCACTATAAAAAAATACACTTCCGTGATAATACGTGTTTGTCACAGTAGGTCGCGTTTTCTGTCATGCATGTACATCCATGATGATTTTATGACAGAATCAAGATAGTCATACATGTGCTGTCGTAGAAGTGTTCCATGACATTACCAAAATTATCATCACGGAAGAGTCCACTTCCATGACGATAAATTGCGCGTCACAGAAGTGCTTTCGTCAAGGGTGACCGACACATGGCATCCACCGTAACGGAACGCTGTTAAGCTATCAGGTCGGGTTTTGGATCCGATAACCCGTTAACAGCCCCGACCAATGGGGATTTTCCACGTGTAAAATCATCATTGGCTGGAGGAAACACGCGTCGGCTCATCGCTGGGATAGATGTCATCAACTCATTGGACAGAAGGCGCCTATGATATGTCGACACGTGCACAGCCCAACAGAGACCCATTCCTGTGAAAAGGCCGGCCCGTCTGACTTGGTCAAAAGGTGGCGGGCCGGCCCATGGAAAGCCTGTTAACGGCATGTTCGCATATAGCCCATTTACAGCCCGCTAACCCAAGGCCCATTACGCCTTATTCGAATTAGGCCCAGTAGCGTCATGTGGGCCATCCAATATGATTCCAGCCCATTTTCACTTCTGGCCCATGTTTGGCCCATGACGTCTTTCGGCCCATATGAGGCCCTATGTAACTCTTGGGCTATTAACGACCCATGGCGAAACTGGCCCGTAATGAACAGTGTATCACTTTACACCCATTAACGGCCCATGGTGAAACTGGCCCGTAAAGAATAGTGTATCACTTTATACCCATTAACGGCCCGTTATTCTGTTGGGCCGTTTCCAGCCCATGTTATCTTTCGGCCTTCTCATAGCCCATTTATTCTTGGGCTCATTTCCAGCATTCGTTTACTTACGGCCTGAGGGAGTCCTGGATTAGGGGGTGTCCGGACAGCCGGACTATCATCGTCCGCCGGACTCCAAGACTACGAAGATACAAGATTGAAGACTCCGTCCCGTGTCCGGATGGGACTTTCCTTGGCGCGGAAGGCAAGCTTGGCGATACGGATATGTAGATCTCCTACCATTGTAACCGACTCTGTGTAACCCTAGCCTCCTCCGGTGTCTATATAAACCGGAGGGCTTTAGTCCGTAGGACAACATACACAACATACAATCATACCATAGGCTAGCTTTAGGGTTTAGCCTCCTTGATCTCGTGGTAGATCCACTCTTGTACTACCCATATCATCAATATTAATCAAGCAGGACGTAGGGTTTTACCTCCATCGAGAGGGCCCGAACCTGGGTAAAAACATCGTGTCCCTCGTCTCCTATTACCATCCGCCTAGACGCACAGTTCGGGACCCCCTACCCGAGATCCGCCGGTTTTGACACCGACATTGGTGCTTTCATTGAGAGTTCCTCTGTGTCGTCACCGATAGGACGGATGCCTCCACCCGTCTTCAAAGACGGTGTTTTCGCCGAAGGGGCCTTGGCCGCCGGCCAAACTATCCGGCTGGGTGGTTTTCTTATGACCGCCTGTCCGGCCGCCACTTCGACTATGACTTCTCAAGTCGTCAGAAGGAATCTTCACGTCAGCCCGAAAGCTGCCGAACAGTTGGATCCAATAGAGCTCTCGTCTGCTAACGAGCTCTTGGATCGCATTGCCGCCCTGGGAGTCGCTACGGACTACAACCAGATTGGGCTTAAAACCGATCTGAGAGAGATTAACTCTCCCCAGGACACCCACCACGTCGCCGTGGTAGAGGAGCAATACAGCAACTCTTCGCCTGTATTGAAAACTATTCATGTCCGGATTCCCGAACCCTCCATGCCGGATTTCTGCGGAGGGATGGACTTCGATGGAGCATTGAACTTCAAATCGTGCATCGCTCCGGACTCGCTGGATCGTGTCGAGCAAACCAAGTTTCCAAATTCGGAAACTCCTCGACCTTTGAGCCCCAAGATGGGCAGGGATCCGGACTTTAGTCCACCCACCCGCCCAGACATATGCGATCTATCTCTAATACGGCAAGAGCCCGCTGAAACAGTACACCACTACTGGGCCAGATTCCTCCTGGTTATGGACAGGATAAAGGACTGCCGAGAGGAAAACGCAATCTCAATCTTCTGCAATAATTGCACGGACAAGGGAATATTGAACGCCATTGATCGTTGCAAAATTACAAGTTTTGCCGATCTGGCGTCCATAGTACGAAAGTACTGTGCGATGGAGAGTTTCCGGAAAACCGAAAAAAAAATTTGGGATAATCCGGCCCCAACCCCAGTCTGCAACAAAAGGGTACCTCACGCTCGGGCCCCAGATGCAAAAAAGAAAAAGCAACAACCCAATAAGGGGCATGGAACCGTACTGGAGGGATGGCTCAATGGACCCTGTAAGCTTCATAGTACAGAGGGAGCCGCCCCAACACATAGCCTTCGAGCATGTTGGATATTACGGCAGGTGGCCAAAAGTGGCGAGGAGCTTCTAGCTCCGGGAAACCACTCCAACAATACCAGTACGGTATCAACAGTATTCGAGACCTTCGCATCAAACAATATGCGAAAGCGAACAATCCGCGGACTCGCTGAAGTCTACCAAGTAGCAACAGCAAATCCATGGAGCAACACAGCTATTACCTTCAACGCCAGCGACGAGCCTAAATTCCGAACAGCCAGAGCGCCAGCTGCACTGGTACTTAGTCCCATAGTGGACGGCTTTCGACTGACAAAAGTGCTCATGGATGGCGGCAGCGGACTAAACCTCATTTACAAGGAAACTCTGCAAAAAATGGAAATCGATTGGAGCCGCATTGAGCGAAGCAGCACAACCTTCAGAGGAATAATCCCTAGCCGGGAAGCGCGCTGCACCGGAAAAATCACACTCGATGTGGTGTTCGGCTCGCCGGACAATTACAGATCCGAAGAAGTCACGTTCCAAGTGGCCCCGTTCAACAGCGGATATCACGCTATATTAGGACGAGAGGCATTCACAATTTTTCAAGCCGTACCCCATTACGGGTATATGAAGCTCAAAATGCCTGGGCCCGGCGGTATAATCACTCTCGCCAGTGATCCGGACATAGCACTCCGCGCCAAAAAAAAGACAGTCGCACTAGCCCTGGAGGCACTATCCGAAGCCCTAGCGGCAGAAGAACTCACCGCGCTGCGCTCTACGGTGAACAGGGACGATGTGATACTCGATAAAAGATCCAAGTCCACCTCCTTCAAACCAGCAGATGAAATAATAAAATTCCAGGTCCATCCAACGGACCCAACAAAGACGGCCTCCATTGGGGCACAATTGAACCCCGAAGTAGACGCCGCACTGCGTGAATTCCTTCGGGAAAATTGGGACATTCTCGCCTGGCATCCTTCGGATATGCCCGGAATCCCGCGCAGGTTGGCAGAACACAGCCTAAACATCCTAAAAGGATTTAAGCCAGTCAAACAGCCTCTTCGACGATTTTCCGAACCCAAAAGACAGGCAATGGGAGAAGAGCTAGCCAAACTATTGGAAGCCGGATTCATCAGAGATATCAAACATTCGGATTGGCTAGCAAATCTGGTAATGGTACCAAAGAAGGACAAATCCTGGCGCCTATGTGTCGATTTTAAAGACCTCAATAAGGCTTGCCCAAAGGATCCCTTTCCTCTCCCCCGCATCGACCAAATTATCGATGCTACCGCAGGGCCCGATTCGTTGTGCTTCCCCGACGCATACTCTGGCTACCATCAAATCAAGATGGCGGAAGCAGATCAAGCCGCAACGGCATTCATCACTCCATATGGACCATTCTGCTTCAACACGATGCCCTTCGGACTTAAAAACGCCGGCGCAACATATCAGCGCATGATTCAAACATGTCTGGCCACCCAGATCGGCAAAACAGTAGAGGCATACGTAGACGACGTAGTCGTCAAAACCAAACACATTGAAACTCTAGTAGACGACTTGAGGCTCACATTCGACAACCTCAGAGCATATGACATCAAGCTGAATCCAGAAAAATGCGTTTTCGGCGTACCAGCCGGAAAGCTACTGGGCTTCATTGTATCCGGTAGAGGAATTGAAGCAAACCCAGCCAAGATCCGAGCTCTTTCACAGCTAGATATTCCAAAAGACCTCAAGCAAATACAAAAATTGACTGGATACGTGGCGGCTCTAAGCCGCTTTATCTCCCGCCTAGGAGAAAAGGCGTTGCCCCTCTATCGCCTCCTCAGGCGCACCGAACACTTCGAGTGGACGGATGCTGCCACTGCCGGACTCGAAGAAATAAAGGCCATATTGGCAACAAATCCGGTCCTAGCTGCGCCCAATCTGGGCGAACCAATGTTGTTATACATCGCAGCAACGCATCAAGTTGTAAGCGCGGTCCTCGTCGTCGAACGAGAGACAGAAGGGCACAAATTCCCTCTTCAAAAACCAGTGTATTATGTATCCACTGTGTTAACCCCCTGCAAATCCCGTTACCCGCACTATCAGAAGATAGCATATGCGGTGTTCATGGCGTCCCGGAAGCTCCGGCACTACTTTCAAGAGTGTTCGATAACAGTGGCCTCTGAAGTACCACTCAACGACATTATAAATAACCGCGACGCAACGGGCAGGATCGCAAAATGGGCTATTGAGCTCTTACCATTCGATATAACTTACAAACCTCGGCGAGCTATAAAGTCACAAGTTTTGGCTGACTTTGTCGCTGAATGGACCGAAGCCGAACTCCCTAAAGAGTACGGCGCATACTCCAACTGGACTATGCATTTCGACGGCTCTAAAATGTTGGCCGGACTAGGGGCTGGCATCGTATTGACGTCCCCAACCGGAGACACAGTCCAGTATGTACTTCAAATAATGTACACGGACTCCAACAATGCAGCCGAATACGAGGCCCTATTACACGGTCTCCGGATGGCAGTCTCCATGGGCATTCAACGCCTAGAAGTGCGCGGGGATTCAAACCTTGCAATATCCCAAATAAACGGAGACTTTGACACCAAGGATCCGAAAATGGCAGCATATCGCAACGCTGTTCTAAAAATGTCAGCTCGGTTTGAAGGACTCGAATTCCATCACATAGCCCGAGATAATAACCAAGCGGCCGACGTACTGGCACGCATCGGTGCGAAACGTGATGTTGTCCCTCCAAATATCTTCCTGGAACGGCTCTTCAAGCCGTCCGTACTATGGGAAGAGGAGTCTGGAATTGACAAACCGGAAAAAACCGCGCCAATCGGCGATTCAGCCGATGACATAACACCTTCAGCCCACGTTATAATGGCAGTAATCGCCCCGTGGATAGAACCTTTCCTAGCCTACTTGCTTAGGCAGGAACTTCCCCAGGACCAAAACGAGGCCCACTGCATAGTCCGGCGATCGAAAGCCTACAAGATCGAAAGCCTACAAAGTACAACCGGAGTCCTTCAAAGGTGTATCTCCGAAGAGGAAGGGTGAAGCCTCCTGGCTGAAATTCATGTCGGACTAGGCGGACACCACGCAGCAGCCCGGGCCCTTGTAGGAAAGGCATTCCGTACAGGATTTTATTGGCCGACGGCTCGGGCAGATGCCCAGGACTTAGTCCGAAAATGCGTTGGCTGTCAGCTCTTTGCTAATCAGAGCCACATGCCGCCCACCGCCCTCAAAACTATACCCATTACCTGGCCGTTCGCGGTCTGGGGGCTTGATATGGTTGGACCCCTAAAAGGGGGAGCCCACAAGCAAAGATACCTATTGGTCATGGTGGATAAATTCACCAAATGGATAGAGGCCAAACCGGTCAAAACGGCAGAGTCCGAACCAGTGATAGACTTTATATCCGGGGTAGTACACCGCTACGGAGTCCCCCACAGCATCATAACCGACAACGGCACGAACTTCACAGCCGACGAGGTTAAGTCATGGTGCAAAAATATGGGCATCAAGCTCGACTACGCTTCAGTCTATCACCCTCAAACCAACGGTCAAGTGGAACGAGCTAATAGTCTAATAATGAGCGGCATTAAACCCAGACTAGTGCAGTCACTTACTAAATCTGACACGCACTGGGTCGAGGAGCTCGACTCCGTACTCTGGGGGCTGCGGACAACGCCTAACCGTACTACCGGATTCACACCATTTTTTATGGTATACGACGCAGAGGCAGTCTTGCCCTACGACATTATTCATGACTCACCTCGAGTACGCATGTACGAGGAAAGAGAGGCCGAGCTTGATCGGCAGGACAGCTTGGACACATTGGAGGAAGAACGTGACGTCGCGAAGGCTCGTTCCACATTTTATCAGCAGCAGGCCCGAAGATATCAAAGCAGAGAAGTACGGGCCAAGACTTACAACGTTGGTGAACTAGTTCTACGCCTGCCGGACAAGAAAAAGGACAAGCTCAAGCCCAAATGGGAGGGGCCATTCATTATCGATCAAGTCCTGACCGGCGGAGCATACCGTCTACGAAATGCGTCGGATAACCGACTCGAGCCGAACCCATGGAACGCAGCCCGCCTCCGACGATTCTATGCCTAGCGCCGAACTAAGAGTTCGTCCCCTTCCCCCGTCCAAACTTTTACACTTCGGCTGTCTTTTGTTTCTCTTTTCATGCCTTTTTATTCAAAAGCCCTTACGGGCCTATTTTCGCATTTTTCGCATACGCATGATGTGCCATCCGCACTCATTATTCCTGGGGGCTTCTTTTACAGAAGCTCAATTATACGGGTTTCATACCCAGCACATGTGTCAAGCTTCCACATGTACCTTTTACTCGCCATTATATGCATCGATATGACTTAAGTTTTGGCCAAGCTGGGTTGCCTGGCTCCTGTGCTTACCCCTACGTTCCCGATTGTTCGGCTAGGAGGTAAAGGGAGCACCTCTGCGATTGTTACTGCCGGGTCAGCCGGATGTGTACCTCAGACTGGGTGAAGCCGAAAGCTAGCGTTCTTAAGGGAATATTCGGTCGGTGACTTAAAAGATGACTTTTTACCTATTTATCTATCCGCCCCCAGATGTTTTTCTGCTTTCTTTGCAGTCCGGACATGCACTTTAGGGCATGCCTCCCAGGGAAAGGAACCCTTAACGGAACTATTCTCCCTGGAAGATGTTTCTTACTAACCATGTAATATAGCATAACTAGTTGGGCACTTGTTTGATAAAGCACTAATGACCCCTACGCCTGGTCTCCATGCATACCACGGTTGTTTCTTAACCAACAAGGTATTCGAACACACTCCGGACTCTAGGGTCCCGAGGTCGAAGCGAAAAGGTCGGCAAAGACAAACGATCTACAATCCGGCTAGAAGGCATTTCACATGTCACTTTAAAGGAAAACATACATTGTCAAAATTTACTGATTGTATTCCTCCTCAATCCCGTCTAACAGGCTGTCCAACTTATAGTCCCGTTGGGAAAATTTAGCAGCCAACTCTACTTGGCTGTATACTAAACTCACAGGGATCTCCTTCCCATCGGGCCCCACCGGTCCAACTTCGGCCATGTGGTTGGGATCCGCCTTCTTGTAATGCGTCTTCACCATGGCCCAAGCCTCCCTGGCACCTTGACGGCAGGCCGAAATCTTCCACAAACAGAAGCGCCGGCGCACTCCCTGCAGCTTCTCCGCAAGCTCCCCGAGGCCCTCGGGTAGGGCGAGGGCTGGCCATAAAGCCTGGACGATGCCGTTCATTGTCTGCCGAACCCGTTCGAGCAGTTGCAGCAGCGCGGGAAGTTGATCACCTGTTGATACGGGCATCTCCTCCGCAGGGCGACCTGTGAGTATACCTACAAGACATACCATGTCAATTCACTTCCTCGTCGAACTCTTCTTTTCAAAAGAGTCCGCTCAAGCACTAACTATAAATGTCGCGACGAAGCCGCTGATTCTCCTTAACGGAGCTGGACAGCCCAGCTCGAGCGCCTTTCAGCTCTTCTCCGAGCTTGGCGTTGGCATCTTGGAGCTGGTTCCTTTCTTGCTGCACCCTATTCAGCACTCTCTCGCCGGCCTTTAGCTGGCGCAGTAATTCTTGCCTGTCCGGATCTTGTCCGGCGGCACCTGCAATGTCACTATTAGACTTGCGCGCATGCCGCACAGCGCTTATATTCATAAAAATGTGTTACCAGGAGGGGTCTCTGCGTCTCCTCCTGCGGCAGCAAGTGCGGCCTCAAGTTGGGCCTTGCATTCTTGCAGCTCCTGAGACAGCTGGGCATTCTTCTCGGTAAGAGCCTGCGTTTCAAATGATCCTTAAATCAGTTAACATAACTACTTTAAGTCTCGGGGGCTACTGGTATATATAACCATTAAAATTCCCTTACCCGTGTGTCTTTCACATACTGCTCTGTGGCTCTGGTAAAACCATCTTGAGCGGCACGGAGATGCGCGTCCCCTGCGTTAAAGGCGTCCAATGCCTCAGGGGAGAAGCACGCTTCATGAAATACTGTCTGGCAGCGCCTATGGTTCATGGCGCTCTCCACCTCAGACTTGGTGGCGGACAGTCTGTCAGTATCCTCCGTTGGAGAAGGATCCGGCCCACGTCTAGCACTTGCCTCCCCCTCCAGGCCAGGCGCTGGAGCCTGGCCGGTGTAGGTTGGATCAGCAACTTCCGCGCCCGCAGTCCGGCGAGCGCTCTTTCTCCTATAAAGATCACGAGCACTCAGACGCTTCCTAGGAACGTCGCTCTGAAAATTTAAATACGAGTTATACCTTTGCGGCGATGTTTCAGTCCGTGCCGCGCTCCTTTTCCGCCTGCTGGTCCGGACTGTCCTTTGTTGGTCAGCCGCCACGGGCTCGGCTTCCCGCCGTGAAGGCGCTTCCTGTAAAATACCATCGTCCGCGAAGGTCAGAAATGGGCAAGGAAGAGATAATGGTGTCCGGACCTCGGTCACAGTCACCTGGGAAGCCGGATACAGTCCGGGGTAGTCCGCCGTAATGGCAACTAAAGCGTTATCCACGCTGAGTTGGTAGAACACCCCATCGATCAGCTCCACCTTGATATCCGGGTCCTCTTCGGAGGCCGGATCCTGGGATCTTTCTAGATCCTCGGGTTGCGGAGCGGGACTTATCATGTCCTCCACAATCCGGCGCAGTTCCTGCGCCGAAGACATAGTGTAAGAAGCCTAAACTTTGAAAGCATGGGTTGAGCCCTTAAAAGTGTTCGCTTACCCATCCTCTAGGGTTGCTCATAGAAAACCCATTCAAGGGGTTCGTTCGAAGGAGGTCCTCCTTCTCCCCCTTGTATAGCCAGACAGGATCTGCACCAGATCCTCGGTCGAATCCGGCCCTTTTTGCGGCCATGATGGGTGGCATCGTCTTCCCCGTTGAAATCCCACATGGGGTGGCCTCTGTATTGCAATGGCTGTACCCCCCGCATGATGCATGTTGCCATGACTCCAATCATGGTCAACCCGGAATGGGCCGGTAATCTTATTCGGCCCATCAGGTAATGGACGCTCTTGTCTTCCTCCAATCGGGGGCTCCGCGGGCGCCAGCTAAGGCGTTTCTTCAAAGGAGCATCATTGAACTCCGGGAGGCCAATCCGGACTGGGTCCGGCAGCAGAGCGTCTTCTATGTAAAACCACTCTGAAGGCCAGTCTTCGGACGCCTTCTTCGGGGTACCGGATAGGTATCCGGTCCCGGCAATGCGCCAAATTTCGGCGCCGCCCACTTGATATATAGATCCCTCGTGAGAACGGGGTACGAGGCAGAACAGCCTCCTCCACAGTGCAAAATGGGGCTCGATGCCCAGGAATAGCTTGCAAAGAGCTACGTAGCCCGTGATATGCAGGACAGAGGCGGGCGTAAGGTGATGGAGCTGGAGTCCGTAGAACTCCAGGAGCCCGCGGAGAAACGGATGTATTGGAAATCCGAGTCCCCTTATCAGATAGGGGACGAAGCATACCCGCTCCCCTTTGTTGGGACTTGGGGTAGCCTCCGCTTGCTTCCCACCTTGGTAGGTGGCCAGCCCGGCTCGAACCGGGACCATGAAGGCCGGAGGGAGATATCCCCCCGCTTGGAGCTTCACTAGCTCGTTGTGTGGAACAGAGCACCTCCTCCAATCTCCTGGCGGTGGGCTAGGAGCGCGAGAAGAGGAGCCGCGTCGACGGTCCATGATGGAATGGATTTTTAGGTCAAAGGCGCTCCGATGATTTTTCGCGAAAGGAAGATGGTGTGGTTTGGATCTGGATTTTAGCCTCTTTTGTAGGCGGATGACTCGCACGACTAGGGGGTGAAACATAAAAGACACCCTGGCTTTTCGCATTCGTGCGACGCATGGAAGAAGGCCATTATTGGGCATAGAAGCCAAGAAGCATAGTATTTATGATGAAGCCGGACACTGTTCGGCAGGTACATGGAACTTGAAGGGAGAACCCGCCTTGCAACGCCGAAGACTATATATGCACTGGACTTATCGTCATTGAAGCCTGGTTCGGGGGCTACTGAGGGAGTCCTGGATTAGGGGGTGTCCGGACAGCCGGACTATCATCGTTCGCCGGACTCCAAGACTACGAAGATACAAGATTGAAGACTCCGTCCCGTGTCCGGATGGGACTTTCCTTGGCGTGGAAGGCAAGCTTGGCGATACGGATATGTAGATCTCCTACCATTGTAACCGACTCTGTGTAACCCTAGCCTCCTCCGGTGTCTATATAAACCGGAGGGCTTTAGTCCGTAGGACAACATACACAACATACAATCATACCATAGGCTAGCTTTAGGGTTTAGCCTCCTTGATCTCATGGTAGATCCACTCTTGTACTACCCATATCATCAATATTAATCAAGCAGGACGTAGGGTTTTACCTCCATCGAGAGGGCCCAAACCTGGGTAAAAACATCGTGTCTCTCGTCTCCTGTTACCATCCGCCTAGACGCACAGTTCGGGACCCCCTACCCGAGATCCGCCGGTTTTGACACCGACACGGCCCGTTACTGTCATTTTCTGCTTGTGGGCCAAATTCAGTTTGTGGTTACAGTCGGCCCGTTTGTGGTCCGTTAATACGTTGGGCCGTTTTCATAGCGTCATCAAATACGGCCTATTAATGATGGGCCGTTATGGTCGGCCCATGAACGGACGATTCCAACTCTAGCCCATTTACGGCCAGAATGCGGTCTGTTTGGCCCATGTTTGGCCAATCGATCATACGGCCCGTATAAGGCCTGAGGGAGTCCTGGACTAGGGGGTGTCCGGACAGCCGGACTATCATCGTCCGCCGGACTCCAAGACTACGAAGATACAAGATTGAATACTCCGTCCCGTGTCTGGATGGGACTTTCCTTGGCGTGGAAGGCAAGCTTGGCAATACGGATATGTGGATCTCCTACCATTGTAACCGACTCTGTGTAACCCTAGCCCTCTCCGGTGTCTATATAAACCGGAGGGCTTTAGTCTGTAGGACATAACCTCCATTACAACAATCATACCATAGGCTAGCTTCTAGGGTTTAGCCTCCTTGCTCTCGTGGTAGATCCACTCTTGTAATACACATCATCAATATTAATCAAGCAGGACGTAGGGTTTTACCTCCATCAAGAGGGCCCGAACCTGGGTAAAACATCGCGTCCCTTGTCTCCTGTTACCATCCGCCTAGACGCACAGTTCGGGACCCCCTACCCGAGATCCGCCGGTTTTGACACCGACATTGGTGCTTTCATTGAGAGTTCCTCTGTGTCGTCACCGATAGGCTCGATGGCTTCTTCAATCAGCAACACCGTCCAGGGTGAGACTTTTCTCCCCGGACAGATCTTCGTATTCGGCGGCTTCGCACTGCGGGCCAACTCACTTGGCCATCTGGAGCAGATCAAAAGCTACGCCCCTGGCCATCAGGTCAGGTTCGGAAGCCTAAACTTCATGGCCGACATCCGCGGGGACTTGATCTTCGACGGACTCGAGCCATAGCCGAGCGTGCCACGCTGTCACGATGGGCATGATTTAGCTCTGCCGCCGGACAGTGCCTTGGTGGCCGCACATGAATCCGCTCCGGCCTTCAGTCCGGAGCCAATCGCCCAGATCGAGGACCGGTGGCTGGACACCGCCTCGGGGGCTGCAACTTCCGCGGCGATGGAGCCGAACTCTGACCTTGTCCCCCATAAAGCTCGTGACTCCGAGGTGCCGGACTCCCTACCGGACTCCGAACCTCAGGCGCCTCTGCGAATCGAATCCGATTGGGCGCCGATCATGGAGTTCACCGTGGTGGACATCTTTCAGCACTCGCCTTTTGGCGACATCCTAAATTTGCTAAAGCATCTCTCGCTATCCGGAGAGACTTGGCTGGACTATGGCCAGGATGGTTGGGATGCGGACGACGAAGAAATTCAGAGCCCACCCACCACCCACTTTGTAGCCACTGTCGATGATCTAATCGACATGCTAGACTACGACTCCGAAGACATCGACGGTATGGACGACGATGCCGGAGACGAACAGGAACCAGCACCTACAGGGCACTGGAAGACCACCTCGTCATATGACATATACATGGTGGACACCCCAAAAGATGGGGACGGCGAAGAAGCAGCGGAGGCAGATTCCTTAAAGAAACAGCCCAAGCGCCGGCGTCAGCGGCGCCGCTCTAAATCCCGCCATAGCAAGAATGGAGATTCCGGCATAGGAGATAATAACACTCCACACAGTGCCGAAGACAATCCCCTCCAGCAAGATTCAGCGCAGGAGGATGCAGAAGCAAGCCCTCGCGAGAGAGTGGCAGACGAAGAGGTTGAGGATGATAATTACATGCCTCCCTCCGGAGACGAGGCAAGCCTCGGTGACGACGAATTCGTCGTGCTCGAGGATCCCGTCGAACAAGAGCGTTTCAAACGCAGGCTAATGGCCACGGCAAATAGCCTAAATAAAAAGCAGCAGCAGCTTCAAGCTGATCAAGACCTGCTGGCCGATCGATGGACCGAGGTCCTCACGGCCGAAGAGTATGAACTCGAACGCCCCTCCAAGAGCTACCCAAAACGCAAGTTGCTCCCTCGATTAGAGGAGGAAGCATACATACCTTCATCACCAGCGCACAATACGGCCGACCGACCACCCCGTGGTCGCGACAGAGAGGCATCCAGGCCCTCCACCAAGACCGTACCCCGGCATCGCTCCAAGAGTACGAAGCCAAGAGGGAACGCGCCGGACTTGCGAGATATATTGGAGGACAAAGGAAGGCAATCCAGATCCATCTACGGATCACGTGGGCGCCCCACGACCCACGACGAATACCGTCGCGCCGGATACAACAACTCCGGCCGGGCCGAACACAGTAGACAACGCTCACTCGAGCTACGTCGTGATATTGCTCAATACAGAGGCGCCGCACACCCGCTATGCTTCACTGATGAAGTAATGGATCATCAAATCCCTGAAGGGTTTAAACCCGTAAACATTGAATCCTACGATGGCACAACAGACCCCGCGGTTTGGATTGAAGACTATCTCCTTCACATCCATATGGCCCGCGGCGACGATCTCCACACCATCAAATACCTCCCACTCAAGCTTAAAGGACCAGCTCGGCATTGGCTTAACAGCTTGCCCGCAGAGTCAATTGGGTGTTGGGAAGACCTGGAAGCCGCATTCCTCGACAACTTCCAGGGCACATATGTGCGACCACCAGACGCCGATGACCTAAGCCACATAATTCAGCAGCCAGACGAATCGGCCAGACAGTTCTGGACACGGTTCTTGACAAAGAAAAACCAAATCATCGACTGTCCGGATGCAGAGGCCCTCGCAGCCTTCAAACATAACATCCGCGACGAGTGGCTAGCCCGGCACCTAGGACAGGAAAAGCCGAAATCCATGGCAGCCCTCACATCATTAATGACCCGCTTTTGTTCGTGAGAGGATAGCTGGCTAGCCCGCAGCAACAACCTCAGTAAAAATTCTGGCAGTCCGGATACTAAGGACCACAATGGCAGGTCACGTCGAAGCAAAAATAAACGCCGTATTAACGGCGACGACAAGGAGGATACGGCGGTCAACGCCGGATTCCGAGGCTCCAAACCCGGTCAGCGGAAGAAGCCATTCAAAAGAACCACTCCGGGTCCGTCCAATTTGGACCGAATCCTCGACCGCTTATGCCAGATACATGGCACCCCCGAAAAGCCAGCTAACCACACCAACAGAGACTGTTGGGTATTCAAGCAGGCAGGCAAGTTAATTGCCGAAAACAATGACAAGGGGTTGCATAGCGATGACGAGGAAGAAACCAGGCCGCCGAACAGCAGAGGACAGAAGGGTTTCCCCCCACAAGTGCGGACGGTGAACATGATATACGCAACCCATATAACCAAGAGGGAGCGGAAGCGTGCACTAAGGGACGTATATGCGATGGAGCCAGTCACCCCTAAGTTCAATCCATGGTCCTCTTGCCCGATCACTTTCGATTGAAGAGACCATTCGACCAGTATCCGCCATGGCGGACTCCCCGCATTGGTTTTAGACCCAATCGTCGATGGATTTCACCTCACGAGAGTCCTGATGGACGGCGGTAGTAGCCTGAACCTGCTTTATCAGGATACAGTGCGCAAGATGGGCATAGACCCCTCAAGGATTAAACCTACAAAGACGACTATCGGTGTCAAAACCGGCGGATCTCGGGTAGGGGGTCCCGAACTATGCGTCTAGGCGGAGGTAACAGGAGACAAGGGACACCATATTTTACCCAGGTTCGGGCCCTCTTGATGGAGGTAAAACCCTACGTCCTGCTTGATTAATATTGATGATATGGGTAGTACAAGAGTGGATCTACCACGAGATCAAGGAGGCTAAACCCTAAAGCTAGCCTATGGTATGATTGTTGTAATGTATGTCGTGTCCTACGGACTAAAGCCCTCCGGTTTATATAGACACCGGAGAAGGCTAGGGTTACACAGAGTCGGTTACAATGGTAGGAGATCTACATATCCGTATCGCCAAGCTTGCCTTCCACGCCAAGGAAAGTCCCATCCGGACATGGGACGGAGTCTTCAATCTTGTATCTTCGTAGTATTGGAGTCCGGCGGACGATGATAGTCCGGTTGTCCGGACACCCCCTAGTCCAGGACTCGCTCAGTAGCCCCTGAACCAGGCTTCAATGACGATAAGTCCGGCGCGCATAATGTTCGGCATTGCAAGGCGGGTTCCTTCTTTGAATAATCCAGAGAAGATCATGAACACCAGGATAGTGTCCGGCTCTGCAAAATAAATTCCACATTCCACCGTAGAGAGAATAAAATGCACACAAGTTCCATATGCTGACGTATTTTGTGGCATAACATCACACCACTACCAAGCCTTTACTTGAATCGTTTTTCATTATACCACCTCAGCACGTTTAGCGAAGCAGTTTCCTTGGCACGTCTTGTCGAAGCAGAGATCGTGCTCCCCTTATTCCGGGATTCTCATCAATACGAGCGTGGGTAACCCAACCGCGCCCGTCGCCACGCCTCCTCTATCGAAGGTGAATCCCGAACGGTCACGGAGACGGCTCTTGGTATTTTCCCCCTTTATAAGAGGACCAAGGCTCGTTTCTTTTCTTCAATCTTCCATCGAACCTCCTCCTTGCCCCAAGTTCCAACACCCAGAGCCCCAGATTCGAGCGCTTCGGATTTTCAACAATGTCTGGCTCCGACCTTCAGGGTCGGTGGATGCCCTCCTCCGTCACGGAGGGGAACGTGGTAAAGCTGCGTGAGGCCCAAGTATCTGTCCTACGAGATTTCGCACAGGTTGCCCGCCCAAGGGCAGGCCGTGCCCACTCCCGAGCCCGGTGAGTACGTTGTCTTCGTATCCCACCTCCGTCGGGGTTTAGGCTTCCCGATGGACCCCTTCGTGAGAGGGCTCATGTTCTACTACGGGCTGGATTTTCACGACTTGGCCCCGGAGTCCATCCTCCATATTTCCGCATTCATTATTGTCTGCGAAGCCTTCCTCCGCGTCACCCCCCACTTCGGCCTATGACTGAAGACCTTTAATGTGGAGCCGAAGATGATCGGGGGGCGTCAAGCGGAGTGTGGCGGGGCGGCCATAAGCAGATGGGCCGATGCCCTGTGGCCCGAGGGCTCCTTCCAAGAGGAGCCTGGCTTGTGGCAGCAGGAGTGGTTTTATATCACCGCTCCGAAGGGCAGCAAGCAAAAGCCGCCACCTTCATTCCGCTCGGGACCTCCACGCCGACTGATGTCGTGGGTCAACCAAGGGCTCAATTGGGGGCCGTCCAAAGACGTGCCCTCATTGCAGGGCCGGATTCGAGACCTCCAGGCGAGGGAGATCAATCTGGTTGTGGTGATGCAGGTTATGCTAATCAGGCGTCTTCTGCCCTGCAAACGCCGTCCTCTTCGGTAATGGGAGTTCAATCTGGAGGGACCACGAATTCTCCAACACTTCATGGGTACGACACCCATGGAGATGTACAAGTTGTTCTTCGGACCACAGGTGGCGTGTCCGGAATTGACCGAGGATGCAGGCCTAAGCCGCAATCGCCCGGATACTCAGGTAAGTAGCTCAGAGTCCGGACGTTCTGTTTATTTGCTTTTCTAGAGTTCGCCTCCTGACCCATTACTCTTCATCAGGAGTGGGTAGCGCGATCGAAGCTGATAAGGTGTCCGGCCCCCCTCCCAGAGACCGCACTGGAGCCCATGCTGGTCAGAATGTTGGAGGTCGCGCCCGAAGAAAGGGACGATGGGGAAAATAGAAGAGTTAATACCTCGCCCAAGGGGGCGCCTGAAGAGGGGGGGTCGAAAATCCACCTTCCAGGGGGAGAAGAGGACCGCCTCCGAAGACCTGGAGGCCAAAGCCTCTAAGCGGGAGAAGAAATCTTCACCAGAGGGTCCTGCGTCCGGGGAGAACCCGGACGTACAATCGTCTCTAAAGGATCAGCCCTCCAGCGAGCCGTGAGTAGGGAAAGGGGAGTTCATTAATAAGAAAATACCTCCATTTGTGCTTCTGTGGATAACCGAAATTTTGCTTTACAGTTCGGATCTGCAGACTTCTCAGATGAGTTCGTCTTCGGGGGATCTTCGTCCAGAGATGATGGAGAGCGAAACGCCTCCGCCTGCTGCGTCGCCGGACAGGGCAGACGAGCCTGAAGTATCGTCACGGAGGGTATCCCAGAGCCCGGTGGAGCCGGAGAGTTCGGCGCCGACTAGTGTCCGGCCGGGGGAGCTGAAGAGTCTGCTTGAGAGGGCGTCCATCTCAGAAGATCACCGTGCTTTGATGAGTATGGTGATCGGAAGGATTTCGTCCGCCGAAAGCGGATTGCATAATGCCGTCAGGAGTTTGCTGGCGGGATTTGAGGTACGCGAGAACGACGCGCCTTTTTGACAGTTTTGCACATAGAAGTGCGCCCTGTATAGATAGTATCCCCTGAGACTCGGTAGGTTGTCGAAAGCGACGGCGTGCTGAGGATCAAAATCGCAGGTATTGAATGTTGCCCTTCCTATGCAGGTGGCGGATAGTCCGCGGGCTAGCCGGACTAGTGGAGTTGTCGAGTTAATGCGGCAACTTGATGTGGCAGATGCGGACATCGCGCTTGTCAACCGGCGACTTGACGAGTCGCAAGGTAAATGAATTCTCCGCAGTCACTTATTAAGGGAGCCAAAGCCCGCCTCTGATAATATTTATGCTGTGACACAGACGGTGCTGCTGCTGTGGAGAGCCTTCGGGCCGAGCTTGCTCAAGCTAAGGAGCAAGCCCGAAGGAGTGATGCGGCTGCCTCGAGGGCGGCCGAGGAGTTAAAAGCCGAAAGGGCTGCACACTGCCTAAGCAGGGAAAAGATGGCCGAATTGGCTGTTAAATTGAAGGATGCTGCCGATCGCAACGAGGCTCTTGAAAAGGAGCGCATATCGGAGTGGGAAGACCTGGGGAAGGCCACCGCCGAGGCCAAGGATGCTCGTTCTGCAATGCGGGCTATGAAGGAGGAGCTGCGCCAGGCCGGGGATATTGTGGCTGGCAAGCCTTTTCTGCTGCGTCGCCGGTTTACGGATCCCAAGTATGCCCAGCTTGGTCACCTGTGGGGTCCGGAGGATCCATATATGGACTTAGCGGCAAGTGCGGCGGATGCCGTTGTGCACTTCCGTAGTCAGGAGGATCACAAGACGGAAGAGCTATTTTGGTCTCAATTCCATAGTCCGGATCGTTCACTTCCGTTGACCGATCAGTTGGCCGAATGGGCAGAGCTAAACAGGTTGTCCGGACTTGCCATGACTGATATCGTGGTGCATGTCTGGCCAGAGAGGCCCAAGGCGACGAGCTATTTTGGCTTATTGTAGCAATTTCTTGGAGCGGTGCCGCATATCAAGGAGATGAAGCGGTCGGCCTGCATAGAAGGCGCGCGGATGGCCCTTGCCCGTGTGAAGACACATTGGACAGAGATGGATGCCACCGCTGTTGCCGCCCAGGGTTCGGACGAAAGCCGGTTACCCACCGAGCACTATTTTGGGGAAGTTATGTGTGGCGCTCGTGTAATAGAGTCGCAGTGCTAAAAAAATATCACATCCAAATGAACGTTTTATCTTGTAAAACAATGATTATGATGTAACCGCTTTTTATACTTGTGCGTTCCAAGTGTTAAAATATCTCCTATGTGGCCGTTTATGTATACATTTGTATAACCTGAAAGATTGCAGTCTTCGGCTTCAGCCCCCACGCACAAGGTGCGGAGGTGTTCGCAAAAAATAGCGCTTTTTCACACTTAATCCGACGTCTCGGTCCTGTTAAGGAGGTGGTAGCGTAGCAAACGAGGCAATCCGGACTATGATGCTTTATCACTTTCACTTAGCCAGTGGAGTTCGAGGGTGGGGCTATGATATAGCCCCTTGGGGCACCGCGCTTCTCCGAATTCGGGGCGCCTGTGTGCCTGACCAGGAAACGGTCCTTCGTCAAAGCGGGGAATTCTAAACATTCCGATAGTCGATCGAGTGGTTGACCAGTCTCTCGCTGTATCATGACAGTCAGTTTTTGGCTTTCTCTACCGAGGTGCTCGCCCAGCCAAACTGGGGCACAATCGCAGTAGTTCTCCTGGTGCCGCGTTAGCCGATGATACGGAACGTAAGGCAGCAAAACACAGGAGCCGGGCAAACCCAACATTTGACCAAAGACATGATTCGGAGCTGATGCATATAAGGCCTAACTCGAGACGCCGAACACTCCCTAAGGTGTTTGGTCTTTGTAATAATGGGCAGAACAATGCCCTAAGCCCCTAGTGTCCAGGTACGGGCATGGTCCTCTGACGCGGCCGATGCCAAAACGTCAGGTTCCGCTTTGGTTATAATGAGAAACCAAGGGATTATAACAACAAGAGACAGTAAAAAAGGTTTACGCAGGGTCTTAATCTGAAAAGAATCCTCGCGACGGGTCCCTACTGCACGTCTGCGCCTGTGTCTCCATTGTGCCGTTATCCTGGACGGGTGTGCACATTGTTCATCTGTAAAAAGAGAGGAACTTAGTTTAAAAGGAATTTGTGCAAAATATATACGAAGGAAGAAATATAAGTAGTTAAAGCGGAGTCTGTGTGAGTTCGCTATTGCTTGTGTGCGCAGCCCCTTGTGAAGGGGTGTGCGGCTAGGGAGCCCCTAGCTTATTTATGCCGGACTCGTCTAATCGTGTCCGGGGTCTTTAAATGACCCTCGCACTGAAATGATGCCACGTGGACTGGGCATCTTAAGTGTAAGAGACGCGTAATGTGGTATGGCGTTGAAGCAGACAAAAGCTTCTCGTCCCAAGAGTGCTTGATAGCTACTTTTAAATGGGACGATATGAAAGATTAGTTTTTCGCGTCGAAAGTTGTTCGGTAATCCGAACAATACTTCTAGTAATAGGGAGCCTGTGCACTTGGTGTAAGGGCCTGGCGTCACTCCTTTAAAGGAAGTGCGGCTGTGTCGAATTTTAGTAAGGTCTATCCCCAATTTGCGGATTGTGTTTGGATACAGCAGGTTTAAGTCGCTGCCTCCGTCCATCAGGACTTGTGTAAATTGTAGTCCGTCGATTATGGGATTCAATATCAGGGCAGTCCATCCTGCATGTCGAACGCTTCTGGAATAATCCAGGTGGTCGAAACTGATTGGTTTTGATGTCCAATCTCTATGTTTCGCTGGATTGGACCGTGCGAGACCCATTTTAACGGGTGCCGCACTGTTTTTCCATATTATCACATGAAGTGAATTTACTGCTTTGACCTCTTGTGGGAAATTCTTTTGTTTTCCGGTGCTCTGCTGTTGGGGTTTGTCATCTTCTCTTGACGCGTCGAGCCCCTTGTGTTCGGCGTTTAGTCGGCTGGACTGTTTGAAAACCCAACAATCTCGATGGGTGTGGTTTGCAGGCCTTCCGGGGGTACTGTGGATTTGACATATCCGACCCAAAATCTTGTTTAAGTTGGATAGCTCATCGCTATCATCCTTAAGAGGCGGTGTTTTGTTGTTTGGCCGCGAGCTTTTGAATCCGGCATTGACTGTCGTGCTCTTTGGGCTTTTCTCTTTATTCCGGCGCTGCTCTTTTCTGCGCCGTGATTTTCCGTTTCCATCTCTGATCTCGGATGTACTTGGGTCGCTGGTGCTGCATCTTGCTAGCCAGCTATCCTCTCCCGCACAGAAGCGGGTCATGAGGCTTGTTAGCGCGGACATTGTCCTCGGCTTCTCTTGGCCGAGGTGTCTGGCGAGCCATTCGTCTCGGACGTTGTGTTTAAAAGCTGCTAAGGCTTCGGCGTCCGGACAGTCGACTATTTGGTTCTTTTTGGTGAGGAACCTATTCCAAAATTTGCGCGCTGACTCTCCGGGCTGTTGAGTTATATGACTTAGATCATCTGCATCCGGAGGGCGGACATAAGTCCCTTGAAAATTTGCTCTAAACGCGTCCTCGAGCTCTTCCCAACTTCCAACAGTGTTTTCTAGGAGGCTTTTGAGCCAATGACGTGCTGGCCCTTTGAGCTTGAGGGGTAGGTATTTTATGGCGTGGAGATCGTCTCCTCTAGCCATGTGTATGTGTAGTATATAATCTTCTATCCAGACTCCAGGGTCTGTTGTTCCGTCGTAGGCCTCTATGTTCATAGGTTTAAATCCTGCTGGGAATTCATGATCCAGCACCTCGTTGGTGAAACATAGTGGGTGTGCGGCGCCCCTGTATTTGGGTGCACCGCTGTCTTCGGACACTTGTCGTGTTGCATTGTTTCCTGGGGCCCTCTTCTTTGGCCCATAAATGGACCTGGCTAGGCCATCTGTCTTTCCAGGGTCGTTAGTCGGCTTATGTGCGGCGCTGCTTTCAGATTTTGGCCTATCATCTGGCCGTCTATCCAACCAGGCGGCCTCTTTGTTTTTTGACTGTGGGGGCTCTATGGCCTCCTCATCAAATTCTGGCAGTAGCTTGCGCTTCGGGTAGCTCTTTGATTGATGGCCATTGCCGTATTTGTCTGCGGTTTTGAGCACTTTGCTCCACCTCATTCTGAGTGTATCTTCCGCTGTTTTGAGCTTTCGTTTTTCCTTTTTCAAACTTCTTGCGGTGGCAACGAGTCTTTTCCGAAGGTTTTTATTCTCCGGCGGTGTGTCCGGCGTGAGGTCGCCTGGACTGTTGTTTTCGCCGGGCTTGGATTGATTATCCGACTCATCTTGTTTGGACGGTTGCTTGTCTGCGTGTTCGTCGTTCGCTGGTTTTCCCTGCTGTATTGCTGGGTCGTTAGGAGCGTTGTTGTTGTCGAGGCGGGACTTAGTGCGGCGTCTGCGTCGCCGTTTTGGTTGTTTGTCGGCGGGATTATCTTCTGCCGCGCCCCGTTGGTCCTCGTTATCGCTTCCTTTTGGGGTGTCCACCATGTATACATCGTATGACGAGGTGGTCTTCCCTTGCCTTGTAGGCGCTGTTTCCTATTCATCTCCGACATCGTCGTCCATACCGTCGATGTCTTCGGAGTCATAGTTTAGCATGTCGGTTAAATCGTCGACAGTGGCTACAAAGTGGGTGGTGGGTGGGCTCTGAATTTCTTCGTCGTCCGTATCCCAACCATCCTGAACACAATCCGGCCAGGGCTCTCCGGATAGCGAGAGATGCTTTAGCGAATTTAGGATGTCGCCAAAGGGTGAGTGCTGGAAGATGTCCGCGGCGGTGAATTCCATAACCGGCGCCCAATCAGATTTGATTGGCAGGGGCGTGGGAGGTCCGGAGTCCGGCAAGGAGTCCGGCACCTCGGAGTCACGAGCTTTGCGAGGGACAAGGTTAGTGTTCGGCTCCATCGCCGTGGAAGTTGAAGCCCCCGAGGCGGTGTCCAACCACCGGTCCTCGATCTGGGCGGTCGGCTCCGGTCTAAGGGCCGGAGCGGATTCTTGTGCGGCCACCAAGGCACTGTTCGGCGACAGAGCTAGATCATGCCCATCGTAACAGTGCGGCACGCTTGGCTGTGGCTCGAGCCCGTCGAAGATCAAGTCCCCGCGGATGTTGGCCGTGAAGTTTAGGCTTCCGAATCTGACCTGACGGCCAGGGGCGTAGCTTTCGATCTGCTCCAGATGGCCAAGCGACTTAGCCCGCAGTGCGAAGCCGCCGAATACGAAGATCTGTCCGGGGAGAAAAGTCTCATCCTGGATAGCGTTGTTGATTGAAGAAGCCATCGAGCCTATCGATGACGACATAGAGGAACTCTCAATGAAAGCACCAATGTCGGTGTCAAAACCGGCGGATCTCGGGTAGGGGGTCCCGAACTGTGCGTCTAGGCGGATGGTAACAGGAGACAAGGGACACGATGTTTTACCCAGGTTCGGGCCCTCTTGATGGAGGTAAAACCCTACGTCCTGCTTGATTAATATTGATGATATGGGTAGTACAAGAGTGGATCTACCACGAGATCAAGGAGGCTAAACCCTAAAGCTAGCCTATGGTATGATTGTTGTAATGTATGTCGTGTCCTACGGACTAAAGCCCTCCAGTTTATATAGACACCGGAGAAGGCTAGGGTTACACAGAGTCGGTTACAATGGTAGGAGATCTACATATCCGTATCGCCAAGCTTGCCTTCCACGCCAAGGAAAGTCCCATCCGGACACGGGACGAAGTCTTCAATCTTGTATCTTCGTAGTCTTGGAGTCCGGCGGACGATGATAGTCCGGCTGTCCGGACACCCCCTAGTCCAGGACTCCCTCAACGACCTTTAAAGGCGTCATACCAGGTGTTGAAGCCAATTGTACAGGCTCAGTCACACTGGAAGTGGTCTCCGGATCCCCGGACAATTTCCGGAGCGAGGAGTTAATCTTCGACATAGTCCCGTTCCGCAGCGGCTATCACGCTCTGCTCGGACGAACCGCGTTTGCAAAGTTCAACGCGGTGCCGCATTATGCATACCTCAAGCTCAAGATGCCAGGTCCTCGTGGAGTCATCACGGTCAACGGAAATACAGAACGCTCCCTCCGAACGGAGGAACATACAGCGGCTCTCGCGGCAGAAGTACAGAGCAGCCTTTTAAGGCAATTTTCGAGTCCGGCCGTTAAACGGCCGGATACGGCCAAACGCGCCCGGAGCAACATCAACCAAGACCACCTGGCACGATCCGAGCACGCGTAGCAATGCGGCCCCGACCCCAGCCCTCGCATGATTGCAAAACCAACCCTCCGCGTACATCATTACGCTCTGGAGATACCATGGGCCTGGGGGGAGGGGCACGACCACAATAGCCCCAGAGTGCGGCTCAACCACACCAGGGGCTCACAAGTGTGTCGCCTTTTTTTATTTTCCTTTTTTGTATACACAGGACTCTGTTCACCAGAGGTTCTGTCCGGTGGCGAACCCGCCGAACTCACGATGCAACAGCCAGGGAGGGAAGAAGGCTGCGACGAACACTCAGGTGGTCTCCATTACGAGCATTAAATTCGATTATATACACCAGTCTGCAGCCCACCCCTGGAGGGGGACATGTTTATTTAGTCCAATCCCTTGCTTACCGCACTATTTGTATCCTTCCGCACTCATAGCAGAACTCCTTGAATAAATAATGCAGCATCTTTTGCCTGTTATTGCAGTACTTTACACATACGTTCATTAATGACATCTTGCACCCGTATATTTTGGTACGGCCGAATACACCAGGGGCTTACGTTCCCCGCATTATGGTGTGATAAGTCCGAACACTTTCACAAGTGCGGCACCCCTAACTTATAGCATTATATGAATTGGCTCTGAATCATGTCGTGGGTCAATAGTTGGGTTTGCCCGGCTCCCACGTTTTGGTGCCTTACGTTCCGTTCTGTCGGCTAAGGTGGCACTGGGAGAACCACTGCGATTGCGCCCCGGTTGAGCCGGGCGAGCGCCTCAGTGGAGAAAGCTAAAACTGACTGGCATGATAAGGTGAGAGACCGGTCGCTGTTCGAGAGGTCTTTTCGGGTCCTTAAAGACTTATGCCGCTTCGAGCGAAGTACCGGATAATGTCTGACGAAGGCGTGGATAGCGCCCCGAATTCGGTCTTCCGAATACTCGGGGCTTCGCCGAAATTTAAAATTATAGAATTCTATGGCTAAGTGAGAGTGTTCAAGCATTATAAGTCTGGTTTCCTTGTTCGTTGTGTTGAGTGCCTCCCTCGATGGACCCAAAAATGGGAACAAGAGTGCTCAAGTTTATCCCAAACACCCCAGCACTTGCGGCTTGGGGGATGAAGCCAACGACTTGCCATCTCTCAGATCTTATAAACGGCCGCACAGAAGGTAATATTTTAAATTAAACAAGTGTTGCTTAGCGCATATGAACAAAGTTTTCAGCGCACAGGATAATACGTAGCAAGTTTACTCAAAAATTACATCTCTGGGGCACTCATCTACAATATTGCGGGCACCCTTCAGGACAGTCTTATAGTACATTTTGGGCGTGCGATACTCCTTGCCCGCTGGCAGCGGATCAGTAAGAAGCCTCTCCGCATCCAGCCTGCCCCAGTGCACCTTTGCGCGGGCAAGGGCCTGACGAGCACCTTCAATACAGGCGGAGCGCTTGACGACCTCCACCCAGGGGCACGCATCCACCAGCCACCGCACGAGGCCGAAATAGCTCCCAGGCATGGCCTGTCCAGGCCACAGTCGGACTATGAGGCCCTTCATGGCCTCCTCAGCCGCCTTGTGGAGCTCGACCAGCTGCTTCAGCTGGTCGCTAGGGGGCACCGGATGGCCGGCCTCAGCATACTGAGACCAGAAGACCTTCTCCGTCGAGCTCCCCTCCTGGCCACGGTAGAATGCGGCGGCATCGGATACACTGCGCGGCAGATCTGCAAACGCCCCTGGAGAGCTCCGAATGCGGGTAAGTGTCAGGTAGTTTACATTAACATGCTTGCTTTGCATGAGAAATGCCTTACCCGCCGCTATCTTCTTCACATCTTCAACCTCCTGAAGGGCCTTATGGGCCTCGGCCTTGGCGGACTTGGCACTTTCGAGAGCCGAGGCGAGCTCGGACTCTCGAGTCTTTGAGTCACGCTCCAAACTCTCATGCTTCTCCATGAGAGCCTGGAGCTCTTGCCGCACTTCCGCCACCCGCGCCTCCTGCTTCTCTCGCTCTGCCCGTTCCGCGGCCGCATTGCGTTCGGCCGCGGACATAGCCTCCTTCAGGGTCGCCACCTCGTTAGTGGCCCCTGCAGTACCCACGTTATCCTTGTCATTTTTATTGCATAAATCCTTTTCTGTAAGGTAAATCTTTAAAGTGGTGTTACTCACCTTCTTTGTCCTCGAGCTGCTTCTTGGCATGGCCGAGCTCTTGCTCGGACCGCTCGAGATCCTGCTTCAATGCACCGACCTCCGCAGTCAGTGCGGCAGAGGTCAGCAGCGCAGCCTGCAAACCCATATTGACATATTTTTTAAGCAACCCTGCGTATCTCTTTTTAGATCCTCAGTCCGGCTTTTCTTTCCGAACGCCGAACTGAGCATCAGGTGCTACTGTCTATGCGGTATTACATTACATAATATTAACTTCTTACCTCAAAGCCTGTTAGAAGGCTGCTGCAGGCTTCGGTCAGCCCACTCTTGGCGAGTTGAACCTTCTGAATCACCGCACTCATAATAGTGCGGTGTTCTTCCTCGATGGAAGCGCCTTTGAGCGCCTCCAACAAGTTGTCCGGCGCCTTCGGTTGGACGGGGGCCGCCGGTGTCATGGTCTTGCCCTTCTTGCGAAGGGGCCGCCCGCCGGACTCTGGAACCACTGCAAGTTCCGGCGTAGAGTCCGGCGCAAAGTCCGGGAGGCTGCCTTGCGGCGCCTCCGGAGCCTCCTCCTGATGGGTCCCTTTCCGGGATCCCACCTCGGCGTCCTCGTCGGCGTGAGGGGTGGAGGCAGTCGGGATGGAATCCACATCCGACGGAGCCAACGACCCGCTCGATGAAGCGGGAAGGTCGTCATCGGTCAGACTGCAGGCAGTATGCGGCATTAGAAGGACACTGTGTGACACGAAAGAAATTGCAGATTCAGGGATCCGGACACTTACGATCTCGCCGGAGGCCTGGCCCTTGAGGGCCACTCTTCTTTGCCAACGTTGGTGTTGGCGGAGCTGTCCGGGGCAATAGTTCTTCCCCTCTTGAACCCTACGGCCTTCCCTGTTGGGGAGGCCTTCCTCTTTCTCTCTCCCCCCTCTGGGAGAGAGTCTTCTTCCTCCTCCTCATCTTCGGGGGAGGAATCCGCCTCGGAGTCATCGGACACCTGAAAATGGGAACTCTTACGAGTGCCCGTGGCCACCTTCTTGGCCTTCTTTTCCGGCACCACGTGCGGTGCCGGGACCAGCAGCCCCGCCAGACGGGCGTCCACTGGGTCTTCTGGTATGGGAGCCGGGCAGACGAGCTGCTCAGCCTTCTTCATCCATTCCTATCAAAGGAGAAGGGAGATTAAAAACCCGCTTAGGGTCAAACTATTAACAACAAGTGTCCCGTAAGGGGGTAGAATCACTTACCTCGTCAGCTGGACGCTGCGAGTGGAATCCGCGATCTTCCGTCGCGGATGCGGGGGCTTCGGCGCCCTTAAACAGCACCCTCCAAGCGCCTTCGTACATTGTGTCGAAGAGCCCGCTCAGCGCCTGGTGCTGTTCCGGATCGAACTCCCACAGATTGAATGCCCGTTCTTGGCATGGGAGAATCCGGCGGACGAGCATGACTTGGACCATGTTAACCAGCCTAAGCTTCTTGTTCACCAGCTTCTGTATATAGGCTTGGAGTCCCGCCAGCTCCTTCGAATTGCCCCACAGCAAGCCCTTCTCTTTCCAGGAGGTGAGCTGCGTGGGGATACCAGATCTGAACTCGGCGGCCGCCGCCCACGTAGGGTTGCGCTGCTCGGTGATGTAGAACCACCCCGATTGCCACCCCTTGACGGATTCCACGAAGGCCCCTTCGAACCAAAGGACGTTGGGCATTTTGCCCAACATGGCGCCTCCGCACTCCGCTTGAGTGCCCTTCACTACCTTCGGCTTGACATTGAAGGTCTTGAGCCACAAGCCGAAGTGGGGCTGGATGCAGAGGAAGGCCTCGCACACGACGATAAACGCCGAGATGTTGAGGATGAAGTTCGGCGCCAGATCATGGAAATCCAGGCCGTAGTAGAACATGAGCCCCCGGACAAAGGGGTGAAGTGGAAAGCCCAGTCCGCGGAGGAAGTGGGGGAGGAAAACGACCCTCTCATGGGGCCCGGGGGGGGGGGGGATGAGCTGCCCCTCGTCGGGCAGCCGGTGCGCAACGTCGCCGGAAAGGTATCCGGCACTGCGCAGCTTTGTGATGTGCTCCTCCTTAACGGTGGAGGCCAGCCATTTACCTCCCGCTCCGGACATGGTCGGAGAAGGTCGAGGCGAGATGTGCGAACTTGGGCGCTGGAGCTCGAGTGCGCGGAGATGGATAAGCAAAGGAGGAAGAAGGCGTAAGTAAGAAGGTGAATCCTTATCCCTTATATATAGGCGGACGAAGACTATGCGTCCCTGAGGGAGTCCTGGACTAGGGGGTGTCCGGACAGCCGGACTATCATCGTCCGCCGAACTCCAAGACTACGAAGATACAAGATTGAAGACTCCGTCCCGTGTCCGGAGGGGACTTTCCTTGGCGTGGAAGGCAAGCTTGGCGATACGGATATGTAGATCTCTTACCATTGTAACCGACTCTGTGTAACCCTAGCCTTCTCCGGTGTCTATATAAACTGGAGGGCTTTAGTCCGTAGGACACAACGTACATTACAACAATCATACCATAGGCTAGCTTTAGGGTTTAGCCTCCTTGATCTCGTGGTAGATCCACTCTTGTACTACCCATATCATCAATATTAATCAAGCAGGACGTAGGGTTTTACCTCCATCAAGAGGGCCCGAACCTGGGTAAAACATCGTGTCCCTTGTCTCCTGTTACCATCCGCCTAGACGCACAGTTCGGGACCCCCTACCCGAGATCCGCCGGTTTTGACACCGACATTGGTGCTTTCATTGAGAGTTCCTCTGTGTCGTCATCGATAGGAAGGATGCCTCCACCCGTCTTCAAGGACGGCGTTTTCGCCAAAGGGGCCTTGGCCGCCGGCCAAACTGTCCGGCTAGGTGGTTTTCTTATGACCGCCTGTCCGGCCACGGCTTCGACGATGACTTCTCAAGTCGTCAAAAGCAATCTCCATGTCAGCTCGGAATTCGCCGAGCGGCTAGATCCGATAGAGCTCTCGTCTGTCAACGAACTCTTGGATCGCATCGCCGCCCTGGGAGTCGCTACGGACTACAATCAGATTGAACTTAAAACCGATCCGAGGGAGATTAACTCTCCCCAGGTTACCCACCACGTCGCAGTGGTAGAGGAACAATGCGGCGACTCTCCTCCTGTATTAAAAACTAAACATGTCCGGGCTCCCGAACCCTCCATGCTGGATTTCCACGGAGGAACGGACTTCGATCGAGCACTGAATTTAAAGTCAGGCATCGGATCGGACTCGCTAGACAACATCCAGCAATCTAAGCTTCCAAAATTGGAAACTTCACGGCCTTTAAGCCCCAAGATGGGTAGGGATCCGGATTTTATTCCACCCACCCGCCCAGACATATGCGATCTATCTCTAATACGGCAAGAGCCCGCTGAAACAGTACATCACTACTGGGCCAGATTCCTCCTGGTTATGGACAGGATAAAGGACTGCCGAGAGGAAAACGCAATCGCAATCTTTTGCAATAATTGCACGGACAAGGGAATACTGAACGCCATCGGCCGCCGTAAAATCACACGCTTCACCGACCTGGCATCCATAGTACGAAAATACTGTGCGATGGAGAGTTTCCGGAAAACCGAAAATCAGTTTTGGGACAATCTGGCTCCGAATACAACCCTAGTCCGCAACAAAAGGGTGCATCATATTGAGGCACCAAATGCAAAAACCAAAAAGCAAAAACCCCTTAAAGGGCATGGAACCGTACTAGAAGGATGGCTCAGCGGACCCTGTAAGCTTCATAGTACAGAGGGCACCGTCCCAACACATAGCCTTCGAGCATGTTGGATACTACGGCAGGTGGCCAAAAGTGGCGAGGAGCTTCTAGCCCCAGAAAACCACTCCAACAATACCGGTACGGTATCAACAGTCTTCGAGACCTTCGCATCAAATAATATGCGAAAACGAACAATCCGCGGCCTCGCCGAAGTCTACCAAGTAGCAACAGCAAATCCATGGAGCGACACAGCCATCACCTTCAACGCCAGCGACGAACCTAAATTCCGAACAGCCCGAGCACCAGCCGCACTGGTGCTTAGTCCCATAGTGGACGGCTTTCGACTTACAAAGGTCCTCATGGATGGCGGCAGCGGACTAAACCTCATCTACGAGGAAACTCTTCAAAAAATGGAAATAGACTGGAGCCGTATTGAGCGAAGCAGCACAACCTTCAGAGGAATAATCCCTAGCCGGGAAGCGCGCTGCACCAGAAAAATCACACTCGATGTGGTGTTCGGCTTGCAGAACAATTACAGATCCGAAGAAGTCATGTTCCAAGTGGCCCCGTTCAACAGCGGATATCACGCTATATTAGGACGAGAGGCATTCACAATTTTTCAAGTTGTACCCCATTACGGGTATATGAAGCTCAAAATGCCTGGGCCCGGCGGAATAATCACTCTCGCCAGTGATCCGGATATAGCACTCCGCGCCGAAAACAAGACAGCCGCACTAGCCCTGGAGGCACTACCCGAAGCTCTAGCGGCAGAAGAACTCACCGCGCTGCGCTCTACGGTGAACAGGGACGATGTGATACTCGATAAAAGATCCAAGTCCACCTCCTTCAAACCAGCAGATGAAATAATAAAATTCCAGGTCCATCCAACGGACCCAACAAAGACGGCCTCCATTGGGGCACAATTGAACCCCGAAGTAGATGCCGCATTGCGCAAATTCCTTCGGGAAAATTGGGACATTTTCGCCTGGCATCCTTCGGATATGCCCGGAATCCCACGCAGGTTGGCAGAACACAGCCTAAACATCCTAAAAAGATTTAAGCCAGTCAAACAGGCTCTTCGACAATTTTCCGAACCCAAAAGACAGGCAATGGGAGAAGAGCTAGCCAAACTATTGGAAGCCGGATTCATCAGAGATATCAAACATCCGGATTGGCTAGCAAATCTGGTAATGGTACCAAAGAAGGACAAATCCTGACGCCTATGTGTCGATTTTAAAGACCTCAATAAGGCTTGCCCAAAGGATCCCTTTCCTCTCCCCCGCATCGACCAAATTATCAATGCTACCGCAGGGCATGATTCGTTGTGCTTCCTCGACGCATACTCCGGCTACCATCAAATCAAGATGGCGGAAGCAGATCAAGCCGCAACGGCATTCATCACTCCATATGGACCATTCTGCTTCAACACGATGCCCTTTGGACTTAAAAACGCCGGCGCAACATATCAGCGCATCATTCAAACATGTCTGGCCACCCAGATCAGCAAAACAGTAGAGGCATACGTAGACGACGTAGTCGTCAAAACCAAACACGTCGAAACTCTAGTAGACGACTTGAGGCTCACATTCGACAACCTCAGAGCATATGACATCAAGCTGAATCCGGAAAAATGCGTTTTCGGCGTGCCAGCCAGAAAGCTACTGGGCTTCATTGTATCCGGTAGAGGAATTGAAGCAAACCCAGCCAAGATCCGAGCTCTGTCATAGCTAGATATCCCAAAAGACCTCAAGCAAACACAAAAATTGACTGGATGCGTGGCAGCTCTAAGCCACTTTATCTCCCGTCTAGGAGAAAAGGCATTGCCCATCTATCGCCTCCTCAGGCGCACCGAACACTTCGAGTGGACGGATGCTACCACTGCCAGACTCGAAGAAATAAAGGCCATATTGGCAACAAATCCGGTCCTGGCTGCGCCCAATCTGGGCGAACCAATGTTGTTATACATCGCAGCAACGCATCAAGTTGTAAGCGCGATACTCGTCGTCGAACGAGAACAGAAGGGCATAAATTCCCTCTTCAAAAACCAGTGTATTATGTATCCACTGTGTTAACCCCCTGCAAGTCCCGTTACCCACACTATCAGAAGATAGCGTATGCGGTGTTCATGGCATCCCGGAAGCTCCGACACTACTTTCAAGAGTGTTCGATAACAGTGGCCTCTGAAGTACCACTCAATGACATTATAAATAACCGCGACGCAACGGGCAGGATTGCAAAATGGGCCATTGAGCTCTTACCATTCGACATAACTTACAAACCTCGGCGAGCTATAAAGTCTAAAAGTTTTGGCTGACTTTGTCGCTGAATGGACCGAAGCCGAACTCCCTAAAGAGTACGGCGCATACTCCAATTGGATTATGCACTTCGACGGCTCTAAAATGTTGGCCGGACTGGGGGCTGGCGTCGTCTTGACGTCCCCAACCGGGGACACAGTCCAATACGTACTTCAAATAATGTACACGGACTCCAACAACGCAGCCGAATACGAGGCCCTTTTACACGGTCTCCGGATGGCAATCTCCATGGGCATTCAACGCCTAGAGGTGCGCGGGGATTCAAACCTTGCAATATCCCAAATAAATGGAGATTTCGATGCCAAGGATCCGAAAATGGCAGCATATCGCAATGTTGTCTTAAAAATGTCATCTCGGTTTGAAGGACTCGAATTCCATCACGTAGCCCGAGATAATAACCAAGCGGCCGACGTACTGGCACGCATCGGTGCAAAATGTGACGCTGTCCCTCCAAATATCTTCCTGGAGCGGCTCTTCAAGCCATCCGTACTATGGGAAGAGGAGTCCGGAAACGACAAACTAGAAATAACTGCGCCGACCGGCGATCCAGCCGATGACATAACACCTTCAGCCCACGACATAATGGCAGTAATCGCCCCGTGGACAGAACCATTCCTAGCCTACTTGCTTAGGCAGGAACTCCCCGAAGACAAAAATGAGGCCAGCTGCATAGTCCGGTGATCGAAAGCCTACAAGGTCCATGAGGGAGAACTTTATAAGAAAAGTACAACCGGAGTCCTGCAAAGGTGTATCTTCGAAGAGGAAGGGCGAAACCTCCTGACTGAAATTCATGCCGGACTAGGCGGACACCACGCAGCAGCCCGGGCCCTTGTAGGAAAGGCATTCCGTACAGGATTTTATTGGCCGACGGCCCGGGCAGATGCCCAGGACTTAGTCCAGAGATGCGTCGGTTGTCAGCTCTTCGCTAATCAGAGCCATATGCCACCCACCGCCCTCAAAACTATACCCATTACCTGGCCGTTTGCGGTCTGGGGGCTTGATATGGTTGGACCCCTTAAAGGGGGAACCCACAAGAAAAGGTACCTATTGGTCATGGTGGATAAATTCACCAAATGGATAGAGGCCAAACCGGTCAAAACGGCAGAGTCCGGACCAGTGATAGACTTTATATCCGGGGTAGTACACCGTTACGGTGTCCCCCACAGCATCATCACCGACAACGGCACAAACTTCACGGCCGACGAGGTTAAGTCATGGTGCAAAAATATGGGCATCAAGCTCGACTACGCTTCAGTCTATCACCCTCAAACCAACGGTCAAGTGGAACGACCAAATGGTCTAATAATGAGCGGCATTAAACCCAGACTAGTGCGGTCACTTACAAAATCCGACACGCACTGGGTAGAGGAGCTTGACTCCGTACTCTGGGGGCTGCGGACAACGCCCAACCATCTACCGGATTCACACCATTTTTTATGGTATACGGCGCAGAGGCAGTTCTGCCCTGCGACATTATTCATGACTCACCTCGAGTGCGCATGTACGAAGAAAGAGAGGCCGAGATGGATCGGCAGGATAGCTTGGACACATTGGAGGAAGAACGCGACGTCGCCAAGGCTCGTTCCGCATTCTATCAGCAGCAGGCTCGAAGATATCAAAGCAGAGAAGTACGGGCCAAGACTTACAACGTTGGCGAACTAGTTCTACGCCTGCCGGACAAGAAAAAGGACAAGCTCAAGCCCAAATGGGAGGGCCCCTTCATTATCAATCAAGTCCTGACCGGCGGAGTGTACCGTCTACGAAATGCGTCGGATAACCGACTCGAGCCGAACCCATGGAACGCAGCCTGCCTCCGAAGATTCTATGCCTAGCGCCGGACTAAGAGTTCGTCCCCTTCCCCCGTTCAAATTTTTACACTTCAGCTGTCTTTTGTTTCTCTTTCTTCTCTTACCCCTTCTACTAAAAAGCCCTTAAGGGCCTACTCGCGCATTGTTCACATACACTTGATGTGCCATCCGCACTCATTATACCTGGGGCTTCTTTTCCAGAAGCTCAAATTATAAGGGCTTCATGCCCAGCACATGTGTCAAGCTTCCACATGTGCCTTTTACTCACCATTATATGCATCGATATGACTTAAGTTTTGGCCAAGCTGGGTTGCCTGGCTTCTGTGCTTACCCCTACGTTCCCGATTGTTCGGCTAGGAGGTAAAGGGAGCACCTCTGCGATTGTTACTGCCGGGTCAGCCGGATGTTACCTCAGACTGGGTGAAGCCGAAAGCTAGCGTTCTTAAGGGAATATTCGGTCGGTGACTTGAAAGATGATTTTTTACCTACTTATTTATCTGCCCCCAGATGTTTTTCTGCTTTTTTCGCAGTCTGGGCATGCACTTTAGGGTATGCCTCCCAGGGAAAGGAACCCTTAACGGAACTATTCTCCCTGGAAGATGTTTCTTACTAACCATGTAATATAACATAACTAGTTGGGCACTTGTCTGATAAAGCACTAATGACCCCTACGCCTGGTCTCCATGCATACCTCGGTTGTTTCTTAACCAAGAAGGTATTCGGACACACTCCGGACTCTAGGGTCCCGAGGTTGAAGCGAAAAGGTCGGCAAAGACAAACAATCTACAATCCGGCTAGAAGGCATTTCACATGTCATTTTAAAATACATTGTCAAATTTACTGATTGTATTCCTCCTCAATCCCGTCTAACAGGCTGTCTAACTTACAGTCCCGTTGGGAAAATTTGGCAGCCAACTCTACTTGGTTGTATACTAAACTCACAGGGATCTCCTTCCCATCGGGCCCGCCGGTCCAACTTCGGCCATGTGGTTGGGATCCGCCTTCTTGTAACGCGTCTTCACCATGACCCAAGCCTCCCTGGCACCTTGACGGCAAGACGAAATTTTCCACAAACAGAAGCGCTGCCGCACTCCCTGAAGCTTCTCCGCAAGCTCCCCAAGGCCCTCGGGTAGGGAAAGGGCTGGCCATAAAGCCTGGACGACGCCGCTCATTGCCTGCCGAACTCGTTCGAGTAGTTGCAACAGCTCGGGAAGTTGATCACCCATTGATATGGGTATCTCCTCCGCAGGGCGACCTGTGAGTATACCTACAAGACATATTATGTCAATTTACTTCCTCGCCGAACTCTTCTTTTCAAAGGAGTCCGCTCAAGCACTTACTATAGATGCCGCGACGAAGCCGCTGATTCTCCTTAACGTAGCCGGACAGCCCGGCCTGAGCGCCTTTCAGCTCTTCTCCAAGCCTGGCGTTGGCATCCTGGAGCTTGTTCCTTTCTTGCTGCACCCTATTCAGCACCCTCTCGCCGGCCTTCAGCTGGCGCAGTAATTCTTGTCTGTCCGGATCTTGTCCGGCGGCACCTGCAATGTCATTATTAGACTTGCGCGCACGCCGCACAGCGCTTATATTTATTAATAAAAATGTGTTACCAGGAGGGGTCTCTGCGTTTCCTCCCGCGGCAGCGAGTGCGGCCTCAAGTTGGGCCTTGCATTCTTGCAGCTCCTGAGACAGCTGGGCATTCTTCTCGGTAAGAGCCTGCGTTTCAAATGATCCTTAAATCAGTTAACATAACTACTTTAAGTCTCGGGGGCTACTGGCATATATAACCATTAAATTCCCTTACCCGTATGTCTTTCACATACTGCTCCGTGGCTATGGTAAAACCGTCTTGAGCAGCACGGAGATGCGCGTCCCCTGCGTTAAAGGCGTCCAATGCCTCGGGGGAGAAGCACGCTTCACAATACTATCCGGCGGCGCCTGTGGTTCATGGCGCTCTCCACCTCAGACTTGGTGGCGGACAGTCTGTCGGCATCCTCTGTTGGAGGAGTATCCGGCCCGCGCCTTGCGCTTGCCTCCCCCTCCAGGCCGGGCGCTGGAGCCTGGCTGGTATAGGTCGGATCGGCAACCTCTACGCCCGCAGTCCGGCGGGCGCTTTTTCTCCTACAAAGATCATGAGCACTCAGACGCTTCCTAGGAACGTTGCTCTGAAAATTTAAATACGAGCTATACCTTTGCAGCGACATCTCAGTCCATGCCGCACTCCTTTTCCGCCTGCTGGTCCGGACTGACCTTCGTTGGTCAGCCACCGCGGGCTCGGCTTCCCGCCTTGAAGGCGCTTCCTACAAAACACCATCGTTCGCGAAAGTCAGAAATGGGCAAGGAGGAGGTAATGGTGTCCGGACCTCGGTCATAGTCACCTGGAAAGCCGGACATAGTCCGGGGTAGTCCGCCGTAATGGCGACTAAAGCGTTATCCATGCTGAGTTGGTGGAACACCCCGTCGATCAGCTCCACCTTGATATCCGGGTCCTCTTCGGAGGCCGGATCCTGGGATCCTTCTGGATCCTCGGGTTGCGGAGCGGGACTTACCATGTCCTTCACAATCCGGCGTAGTTCCTGCGCCGAAGACATAATGTAAGAAGCCTAAACTTCGAAAGCATGGGTTGAGCCCTTAAAAGTGTTCGCTTACCCAGCCTCTAGGGTTGTTCATGGAAAACCCATTCAAGGGGTTCGTTCGAAGGAAGTCCTCCTTCTCCCCCTTGTACAGGCCGGACAGGATCTGCACCAGATCCTCGGTCGAATCCGGCCCTTCGCGGCCATGACGGGTGGCATCATCTTCCCCGTTGAAATCCCACATGGGGTGGCCTCTGTATTGCAATGGCTGTACCCCCCGCATGATGCATGTTGCCATGACTCCAATCATGGCCAACCCGGAATGGGCCAGTAATCTTATTCGGCCCATCAGGTAATGGACGCTCTTGTCTTCCTCCAATCGGGGGCTCCGCGAGCACCAGCTGAGGCGTTTCTTCAAAGGAGCAGCACTGAACTCCGGGAGGCCAATCCGGACTGGGTCCGGCAGCGGAGCGTCTTCTATGTAAAACCACTCCGAAGGCCAGTCTTCGGATGCCTTCTTAGGGGTACCAGATGGGTATCCGGTCCCGGCAATGCGCCATATTTCGGCGCCGCCCACTTGATATATAGATCCCTCGTGAGAACGGGGTACGAGGCAGAACAGCCTCCTCCACAGTGCAAAATGGGGCTCGATGCCCAGGAATAGCTCGCAAAGAGCTACGTAGCCCACGATATGCAGGACAGAGGTGGGCGTAAGGTGATGGAGCTGGAGTCCATAGAACTCCAGGAGCCCGCGGAGAAACGAATGTATTGGAAATCCGAGTCCCCTTATCAGATAGGGGACGAAGCATACCCGCTCCCCTTTGTTGGGACTTGGGGTAGCCTCCGCTTGCTTCCCACCTTGGTAGGTGACCATCCCGGCTCGAACCGGGACCATGAAGGCCGGAGGGAGATATCCCCCCGCTTGGAGCTTCACTAGCTCGTTGTGTGGAACAGAGCACCTCCTCCAAACTCCTGGCGGTGGGCTGGGAGCGCAAGAAGAGGAGCCGCGTCGACGGTCCATGATGGAATGGATTTTTAGGTCAAAGGCGCTCCGATGAGTATTCGCGGAAGGAAGATGGTGTGGTTTGGATCTGGATTTTTGCCTCTTTTGTAGGCGGATGACTCGCACGACTAGGGGGTGAAACATAAAAGACACCCTGGCTTTTCGCATTCGTGCGACGCATGGAAGAAGGCCATTATTGGGCGTAGAAGCCAAGAAGCACAGTATTTATGATGAAGCCGGACACTGTTCGGCAGGTACATGGAACTTGAAGGGAGAACCCGCCTTGCAACGCCGAAGACTATATGTCGGTGTAATAGAGTAGGGGTACCCTAGTATCCCGAACTTGTGCACGGGCAGTTGCAGCGTCCCGCGGCAAGGCTTGCCGGGCGACCGCCAAGGTCCTCCGTTGGTTCCTTTGGAGCCATTCAAGAACAAATTACTTTAACTGAGAAGACAAGACCCCGGCAAGAGGAGCTTGCCGGGATGGACAAGGCCCCGGCAAGAGGAGCTTGCCGGGAGGACCCCGGCGAGCGACAAGCTTCCGGGCGCGACAAGACAACAACCGCGGCAAGGCACTTGCCGCGGCGAAGCCATCACTCTGCGCCCACGCTCCAGCGCATCCGACGACGTGTCGCCACAGGATCGTTCCTGGCGCACGTGGCGGGTGGTTGTGCAGCCAAGCGGTGCGAGGTGGCAAGCGGAGATGACGAGAAGGCCATCGTGGCAAGCGGTGGCGCCCCTAACGGTCGCTTTTATGCACTATTTGGGCGACGCGGACGGGCATTAAATGCTCTTGTCCCCTGCCATCAGAGTTAGGTAGGATGCACTGTAGATAGCAGTTGTACCAACCCCCCCTTTTTTACATTTGTACCCTTGCCTGCGTTGCCACCTGTCGGTGACCCCTTTAGCCTATAAAAGGAGGCCCATGCGCAACGTAGGGGAGGTTCGACTCTTTTGAAACTACAGAATGCTCACGCTCTCGAGCAAGAACACAATATGAACACAAAGCAGCAGTAGGAGTTTTATCTCTTCGGAGAGCTCCGAAGCTGGGTAAAATCGCTTGCGTGCTCGCCTCGATCTGCTCTTCGTGCGACCCCCACTCCCTGCCGGACCGAGAAGGGGCCCCTGCCCCATAGGTGTTCGTTTCCCATGACAAGAAGATAATGGTGTGGACCAGGCATCGTTCAAGAAAAGTTCCGCCCTTGCCGGGAAGCAGACAACAGAAAAGCTAAGTTGCCAAAGTTTGAGCAATTAGTTTTTAAAATTTTTAAGTTATCTTCCTCGAACGATCGCGCTTTGTATGGAAAACCTGTGCGCGGAGGAACCAACTCGTAGCTAGTTGCGCCCTTACTTTGTTTCGAGTCCGCTCAACAACTTAAGTGTGCTGCGACTAGTTGCGACAAGGTTTCTTGCCAGTAGCGGCACCGCCCGCGAGCTGCTGATGTTCCGCACTCAGCGCTCGCGGCAAGGGTGCCCATGCCGGCAAGTTCCCTAAAAGCGTAGGGTAAAAACATACAAAGGGAGAGATCAAGTAGAGGAAATAACATAGCAGATGATACCCAAAGTGAAGTTCATTACAAGATAAACTTGTCGCAGCTCTAACAAATTGTTTTCATGATATGACTAGCAGCGGCAAGAAAAGAAGAAAACAGGCAGCTTAATCAACACGACCACCGTCAACCCTCTTGACCTCGTTCACCCTGTTTACAATGGGTGCGACGAGGGCCTTGAGTGCGTCAAGATCAACGTCCGCCGGCAGCCTCCTGAGGACGTTGGTGAGGTTGAGGCCTGGGTTGCGGAAGGCCACCTTCACTAGCACTTTCTCCAGAACTCCGGCGCAGATCGAGCACGACTCGTCGGCCAGCTGCTTTGGGATCCTTTCCCGGAGTTGCTGGAGCGCCGTCGCCACGCCTTTGAAGAACATAGTGAGCTTGGCGCTGGGCTGGAGTTTCTCGTCGGAGGAGTACTCGAAGCCCGCCAAGTCCAGTTGCGCCAGCTCCTCGTCGATGACTGCAGCAATGTTGATGAGGCCCTCCGTCCAGAGCTCCACCGTAGCCCTGAAGGTGTTTTGAGTCTCGGCGGCCCTCGTCAGCAACTCCTCGTTGTCCTTGATCTCTTTCTTCAAATCCTCCTCTCGCTTCTTGACGCTGTCCAGCGTCTCAGTCAGCGTGGCCAGCTTCAGCTCTAGATCAGCATTTGAGTCTTTGGCGGCGTTCAGTTCCCTGCCCTTATTGGCGAGTTGAACTTGCAAATCGCCATGAGCGAGGGCGTCCTTCTCGCGTTCGCGCTGGAGCGCGGCAAGCTCCTCATCTTTCCCTTTCGGGCTAGCTTCCAGCTGCGTCATTTTCACCTCCAGTTCCTTCTTGGCGGCCTCGGCAGCCGCGGCAGCGTCCTTCGCTTCCTTGAGTGCCCCGCCAAGTGATTGCTCACGCGCGGCAAGTTCATCCTCGTAGCTGTCCAAATTGACTTTCCGCTGCGTCAGTTCACCTTCCCGGGTGGACAGATCCTCAGCGGCAAGCCTCTGTTGCTCCTCAACCTCAGCCTTTTCGAGGAGAAAGGCCTTCCGCGCCTCCGCAAGCTGCGCCCTCTCCTCCGCGATGGACCGGAGGGCCTCTTGGTTGCGGCTCTGGAGCTCCTCCGCATGTTTCTCTATGTCCGCCCCCGCTTGCGTGACAAGCGCTTCCCGAGACTCCAGCTTCGCTTGTCGGGCGCGGTAGAGCGACACCAACTTCCGGAGCAGCTGCTCCTCCTCAGACTCGCCACTGCTGCTGCTTGGCGCGTCAACCACCGTCAGCCCAACAGAGGCGAGCACTTCTCCATCAAAAGCCTCTCCCTCGAACGGCGCCCTGGAGCTTGATGCCTAGGGAAGCTTGATGAAGACACCGTCGCCGGCCTTCAGGTAGGCGTCGGGCTGGGGCTTTTCGGAGCCTGGCGCAGCGTCAGCGGCGGAGGGATCGGCAGTTGGCGTAGCGCCTTGCGCTCTTGCGGCCCCCGGGTCGTCAGTGCGACCACCAGACCCCTCACCAGCTCCTGCGCCGGCAGCCTTGGCGGCCTCTTCGTCGGCAGGATCGTCAGCGCCGGCCTCTTCTTCGGCGGCAGCGGTTTCGTCAGTATTGCCGCGCCCGCCCTCCTTGCCGGAGGCCTCAGTCTCCATCGGCTCCATGGAGGGAGGATCTGAAGACAGGAAGAGGGAGAAAAAGTCAAGCAAATATCCAAAAAAAGAAGAAGATCAGAAGAAGAAGAAGAAAAACCCAAGGGAAGTTTTCTGGCAAGAAGGATTACCTGTGCTGGGCTCTGTAATCATGGGCTCAGCCACCGGGGGATCGCTGGTCCCGTCCCTTGCCGGAGAACTGCCCCTTGCCGGGGACCTCTCCCTTGCCGGAGAGCGCTCCCTCGTCGGGGAATCATCCCTTGGCGGTGTAGTGGAAGCGGATAGCACCTCAGGGGCGGCCTCTGGTTGTTCCTGGTGAACCTGTTCTGCTCCTGCACAAGCAAACCAACAATCAGGATATCAACAAGGAAAGAGCACCCATCCGCACCCCATAACAGGAAGTGAACAAATACTTACGCTGGGGGCTGCGATGGGGGCTGCTTCGAGGAGAGATTGCCGGGTCCGACAAGGTAGTCTCGGACGTGTCCTCTGTAGCCACAGTGGGATCGTCCTCGATGACAACCACGGGGACCTTGGCCCTCTTCGCCGCCCTCTCGGCCAGAGTCCTGAAACGGAACAAGGTTCAGAGGGAAGCAGATCAGATACAAGACAAGAAACAGCAAGAAACGAAGAAGTATAAGTACGACAAGGAGAAAGTCTTACTCCTCCTCCTCTTCTTCCTCCTCGTCGGAGTTGAGCACGGAAAGGTCGAAGTTCGGTGCCCTTTCTGCGTGACGAGGCGGAGGAGTGGGCTCCCTTGGACGCTTGGCGGGAGCTGCAGCAGGATCGGAAGTGGCGGCCCGAGAAGACCCCGCTCCAGTTGCCGGTGCGCCGTGAGGCGCTCCCGCGGCAACGGTGCTTGCCGCGGTGGAGCGCGTCCCGCGGCGCGGCGGCTGTGGGCCCGTCTGCCGCCCTGCTGTGTCTCCGGTCCTTCGGAGGCGCCTTCTTGGCTGAGCTGGGGGCTGCACTGAGGGCTCTGCTTGCGGCAAGTTACTTGAAGACGGCTGGCCACTTGCGCCCCCAGCGGGCTCGCTCGCTTCGGCTTCGGGCTCTCCCTCGCCAACGACCTCCTCGACAAGCTCCTGTCGGTCGGCAAGGCTTGCCGCCTCGGCCGCCTCTGCCTCCTCCAGCGTAAAACCAAACTCGCCCGCGGCGGCGGCTGCCGCCGCCTCCTCCGCCCTGGTGGCGATGCGTCGCATCTCATCATCAGTGGTGTCGCGGGTGAGGAGCCTCTGCTCATCGGCGCGGACCGCTACCTCCACCAAGTTGTCGAAGAATTGCTGCACAATGTCGTCGGAGGGCTCCCGCCAAGTTGGGATAATCCCATGCGAGTCGCACTCCGGCACCATTGCGCGGATGCGGTCAAGCTGGGAGTTGTTGCACAATGGGACGACGCCCTGCGGCAGCCTGAACCACTCGGGGTGGTTTGGCTCGTGCTTGAACAGTTCCTTGAGCGTCCCATCCAACTCCAAGACAGTGAAATTGGAATTGAGGCCTGGACGCAGCCTCATGATATCTGTCGGGCCCCCGAACAGCCAGGCGGGCCTCCCCCTCTCCTGCAGAGGGGCGATGCGGCGGTGAATAAAGTCCGCGCCAACAGCCCCTACAGTTAGCCCGGCAAGCCTGAGTCACAGGATCCGGGTGGTGGCGATCTTCAGCCTGGCATCGTCCACTGCCAGGGCGCTCCAATCGCCGCCGCGCACTACTCGGGCTTGGCGCAGGTTGGTGAATGGCTGCGGATCCGCGTCAACAATCCAACACCACTCCGCTCTCCACTCCTCCCATTTGCTACAGAGTTCCCGCTCCAGATAGGCCTCCTTCTTGCCGGTCCTCGAGATCCAGGCGATCCCGCCGGACAAGGGCTCTCCTTTCTCGACCCGGGGCATGAAGTAGTGGCGGAAAAGGGCTACATTTGGGTGGATTCCGACGAAGTTCTCGCAAAGATGCGCGAAAACCGCCATGGTCAGAACGGCGTTGGGGGTGAAATCGAGAAGATGGAGTCCGTATGTGTTCATGACGTCACAGAAGAAATCGGAAAAGGGCGGGCAGAGCCCGCAATAGAAGAACAAGGGGAAGAAATAGTATCCTTTTGGACACCGCTGCGAAGTAGAAGCTTTGGCGGAGAGTACCTGCGTGCGCGGATGCGCCCGCGTCTCCATCGACCAGAAAAGGTAGAACCATTCCCTCAGCTCCTTCGCGGAGAGCTCAGGGGGGAAGAGTGCCCGCTCCTTCCGCAGTGCCTCAAGCCGCAGCGCCTCGGCAGACTTCATGCCCTTCCCGGCCTTCGGAGCCATGGTGGAGGTGGTGGGGGAGATCGACGGCGCTGGTGGCGACGGCGGCGACGGGAATGGAGTGCTGCTCTCTTTCGGCTTTGGGAAGCGGGAGGGAGCGGCGGAGCTTTCTGAGGAAGGAACTGCAAGTTGCAAAGGTGGGGGAACAGCCTCTGTTTCCCCTGCTTATAAGGAGGAAGAGGCGAACGTTATGCCTTTTTCGATTAAAGAACCACCCACGATCTCTCCCACGACGCCGTGATCGACGCGTGCCGTTACGGGAGGGCGCGATGGGTGCGGAGTTAGATTTGACATAATCCAGGCCCGCACGTGCCCGTGCCCTGTTTTGGGCCTGGCCCAACAGCGCTCGGCACCGTGTATGGCCCAGGCCCGGGGGCTCCTGTCGGTGTACTAGAGTAGGGGTACCCTAGTATCCCGAACTTGTGCACGGGCAGTTGCAGCGTCCCGCGGCAAGGCTTGCCGGGCGACCGCCAAGGTCCTCCGTTGGTTCCTTTGGAGCCATTCAAGAACAAAGTATTTTAACTGAGAAGACAAGACCCCGGCAAGAGGAGCTTGCCGGGAGGGACAAGGCCCCGGCAAGAGGAGCTTGCCGGGAGGACCCCGGCGAGCGAAAAGCTTCCGGGCGTGACAAGACAACGACCGCGGCAAGGCACTTGCTGCGGCGAAGCCATCACTCTGCACCCACGCTCCAGTGCATCCGACGACGTGTCGCCACAGGATCGTTCCTGGCGCACGTGGCGGGTGGTTGTGCAGCCAAGCGGTGTGAGGTGGCAAGCGGAGATGACGAGAAGGCCATCGTGGCAAGCGGTGGCGCCCCTAACGGTCGCTTTTATGCACTGTTTGGGCGACGCGGACGGGCATTAAATGCTCTTGTCCCCTGCCGTCAGAGTTAGGTAGGATGCACTGTAGATAGCAGTTGTACCAACCCCCCTTTTTTACATTTGTACCCTTGCCTGCGTTGCCACCTGTCGGTGACCCCTTTAGCCTATAAAAGGAGGCCCGTGCGCAACGTAGGGGAGGTTCGACTCTTTCGAAACTACAGAACGCTCACGCTCTCGAGCAAGAACACAATACGAACACAAAGCAGCAGTAGGAGTTTTATCTCTCCGGAGAGCTCCGAAGCTGGGTAAAATCGCTCGCGTGCTCGCCTCGATCTGCTCTTCGTGCGACCCCCGCTCCCTGCTGGACCGAGAAGGGGCCCCTGCCCCATAGGTGTTCATTTCCGACGACACTATATACGCGCTGGACTTATCATCATTGAAGCCTGGTTCGGGGGCTACTGAGGGAGTCCTGGACTAGCAGGTGTCCGGACAGCCGGACTATCATCGTCCGCCGGACTCCAAGACTACGAAGATACAAGATTGAAGACTCCGTCCCGTGTCCGGAGGGGACTTTCCTTGGCGTGGAAGGCAAGCTTGGCGATACGGATATGTAGATCTCCTACCATTGTAACCGACTCTGTGTAACCCTAGCCTTCTCCGGTGTCTATATAAACCGGAGGGCTTTAGTCCGTAGGACACAACGTACATTACAACAATCATACCATAGGCTAGCTTTAGGGTTTAGCCTCCTTGATCTCGTGGTATATCCACTCTTGTACTACCCATATCATCAATATTAATCAAGCAGGACGTAGGGTTTTACCTCCATCAAGAGGGCCCGAACCTGGGTAAAACATCGTGTCCCTTGTCTCCTGTTACCATCCGCCTAGACGCACAGTTCGGGACCCCCTACCCGAGATCCGCCGGTTTTGACACCGACAGTCCCCACTAGCTTGGTAAAACTCGCTTATCTCCCAAGCGCCACCATCAATGGTGCGGTTGGGTTACCCACGTCCGTATTGATGAGAATCCTGGAATAAGGGGGAACATGATCTCTGCTTCGACAAGACGTGCCAAGGAAACCGCTTCGCTAAACGCGCTGAGGTGGTATAATAAAAACGATTCAAGTAAAGGCTTGGTAGTGGTGTGACGTCATGCCACAAAAAAGTCAGCAGATTGAACTTGTGTATATATTATTCTCTCTACGGTGGAATGTGGAATTTATTTTGCAGAGCCGGACACTATCCTGGTGTTCACAATCTTCTCTGGATTATTCAAAGGAGGAACCCGCCTTGCAATGCCGAACATTATGCGCGCCGGACTCATCGTCATTGAAGCCAGGTTCAGGGGCTACTGAGGGAGTCCTGGACTAGGGGGTGTCCGGACAGCCGGACTATCATCGTCCGCCGGACTCCAAGACTACGAAGATACAAGATTGAAGACTCCGTCCCGTGTCCGGATGGGACTTTCCTTGGCGTGGAAGGCAAGCTTGGCAATACGGATATGTAGATCTCCTACCATTGTAACCGACTCTGTGTAACCCTAGCCCTCTCCGGTGTCTATATAAACCGGAGGGCTTTAGTCCGTAGGACATAACCTCCATTACAACAATCATACCATAGGCTAGCTTCTAGGGTTTAGCCTCCTTGATCTCGTGGTAGATCCACTCTTGTAATACACATCATCAATATTAATCAAGCAGGACGTAGGGTTTTACCTCCATCAAGAGGGCCTGAACCTGGGTAAAACATCGTGTCCCTTGTCTCCTATTACCATCCGCCTAGACACACAGTTCGGGACCCCCTACCCGAGATCCGCCGGTTTTGACACCGACAAGGCCCATTGATGATACGGCTCATAGAAGGCCCATTGTTTCTACGGCCCGTAGAAGGCCCACTGTTTCTACGGCCCGTAGGAGGCCCAGTTTCACTACAGTAAATATTAGCCCATGGTCATTGTGGCCTAGTTTTAAAAAATAGGTTATTGCAGCCACTAGCAAACCACAGAAAAAGAACTGCACTGACTACAAGCAAACAAATAAACAAGACAACAAGGAAATAAATAAGCAAGCAACTTACACTAGGCTATCACGGCTATTATACATATTACATCCACTGGGCATCAAAGTTCGCCACCAGTGCAAATATAGGGAACACGGCAGCATATAAACGCCGCAGCAAAACAAGTCCAGAACTGAAACCACTTCAGAAGAGCTCAAGAAACAATATCCTGGGTACCCATAATGCTGGCAAGATGCTTAGCAAGCTTATTAACTTTCTCTTGTTTGGCGCTTAAGTCCTCCAGCGCTTGCTGTTGCACCAGAAAGTATGCATCTGAATTCTGCAGGGACTTCCTCAGTCCTTCGGCTTCCTGTCGCATAACATCTGATCGATGTCTTTCAACTTGAAGTTGAGACTCAAGAAGCCGAACTAATTCAGGCAACGAGTTCGAAGAGCTGGTGCCAGCAGTGGTAGCCAGTAACTCAAACACTACAACAAGACAGGACTTTGGGGTTGTCTCAGTGTCTTCAATATAGTTTTTATCAGCTTTCTTGGAGACCAACAGGGATGTCTCACTGTCTTGAACCTTATCTGCATTACTTCCTTTACCATTGCATAACAGGGTACTCTTCTCCAATATTTTATCCACGTTCTAAAAGAGAAACAAACAAACACATCTCAGGTTTACAATGTAGTATATGAAACTCATTTTGGTAAACCAGTTCAGTAGTAAGGTGGATAGGATAACAGCATGAAACAAACATATATCTATGTAGTATGGTCACTGTATGGTCTTATATCATTCTAGTTTATGTTGCCAAATCAAGATAGACACAGTTTGAATCATATCTATTTAAGACAAAGCAGCATAGACAGAATATAAGTGTGGGAAACTACACAACAATAACAACAGTTGTAATGTGCATGGCATGAGAACATAACTGTTTATTCAATTGAAACTGAAATCAACATAGAGCAAGTTACAACAGCAAACAGCCAAACACGTTGAAGAAACATGTTTAAAACATACATGTTTGCCATTGGAGTTTCAATTGCATCCTTCAAATTTGAAATTGGTTGGTATCAATAAATACAGTGATGCAAGAGCAAAGTAGTATGAACCATAGCTATGGAACCTGACCTGAGAACAATTCTTCTTCTGCTTTAAGCATTGACTTCGGGTTCAGAGTGGTGGTCCTCGTGATTTGGGCACTGCAGTTGCCTTACTAACTGCTCGTGTTTGGGTGCTCTGTGGTGGAGACGGTGATGTGTCAACGGGTACTGGGTGTCTATCTGCTGGTTTTGGGGTTAGAAGGGGTGTAGCTGGTTCTCTGTCCAACTGGGTAGGGGTACAATCTGCATGAGTGTGGGTTATGCGTGGTGGGGGTGGTTCTTGGGCAAGTACAACCGTGGTTCTATCTGTATCGACAGGTAGCACGATCTTTTCTGAAGACCGTGTTTTTACTCCCACAGATACTGCCATCACTCCCTCCAATTGAAATGGCTGATAAACAAGAAAAGTAATTGAATGTACAGACATTGTAAGATAGACAGGTGCAATGGATAGTAGGGAAGAAAACAGGGCATGAAATAATTCACATTTATGTTGTCTAAGCAAACAGAATAGCAGGACATAATTTCACATATATGATGGCTAATTAAACAGGATAGCATGACACAATTTCACATGTATGATGGCTAACTAAACAGGATAGAATGACATACTTCAAAATATGATGACTATGTAAATAGGATGACATGATATAACTATACGATGTGTCTATTAAAATGGTTGGCATGCCATAAATCACAAACATGCCGTCGATGGAAACATGATGGCATGATATAATTCACGGATAGAATGACATAATTTAAAATATGATGACTATGTAAACAGGATGAGATGATATAACTATATTATGTCTTTAGAAAATGGGTTGGCATGCCATAATTCAGGTACATGCTGTCTATGTAAACATAATTCAAATATATGATTTATATACTAAGGAAGTGAGCAGAGGGCAATCGCATATATGATGTGTCAACTAAGGAGATGGCATTCAATATTGTGTATATGATGTACAAACTAAGCATTGCAATACAACATATGCATTATATGAGTAATATAACCCTGCCAAGTTTGAGCATACACCTGAGGGGGATAATAGGACTGGTCATCTGCCTCTGAACCCTCCTCTGAAGAGCTATCTGTAACCAGCAAGATATCTGCTTCAGCAGGTAGCATTGTCTGCTCTGAAGACCTTGTTTTCACTCCAGATTTCTCCATCACCAATTCAAATGGCTGATGCACAGGAAGAGCAGTTGAATATACAAACATTGTCGACAAAAGCAATGAGAAATACAAAAAAAGGACGGCATGATATAATTCACATATATGACGCTTGCCTAAATAGTATGGCATTGCATAATTCACATACATAATACCTTGCAACAAGATAACATTGCATAATTCACATATATAATGTCTTGCAACAAGATGGCATTGCATAATTCACATATATGGTAATTAGACACTAAACAGGTGGCATTCACACAAAGCATGTCTAAACTAAGCAAATGACATAGCAATGCAAGATACCATGCACACGATATGAGCAACATAACCCTGCCAAGTTAGGGCATGCACCTCGGGGGGAAATATGACTGGTCATCTGTCTCTGAATCCTCCTCTGAGGAGCTATCGGTAACCAGCAAGACATGCGCTTCGTCAGATAACATTGTCTGCTCTGAAGACCTTGTTTCCACTCCAGATTTTTCCATGACCGTGTCGAATGGCTGATGCACAGGAAGAGTAATTGAATGTACTAAAATTGTTGACAAATTTAACACGTAATAAAAAAATGATGGCATGGTATAATTCACATATAAGATGACTCGCTAACCAGGGTGGCATTGCAAAATTCACATATATGATGCCTGGCTAGACAAGATGGCATTGCATGATTCACATATACGATAAACAAACTAAACAGATGGCATTGACATAAAGCATGTCTAAACTAAGAAGATGACATCTTTAATGTATACAATAAGCAATGCAAGGCACCATATGCTTGATATTACCAACATCAGCATGCCAAGTTAGAGCGAAGACCTCATGGGGTAAATAGGAGTGGTCTTCTCCTTCTGAATCCCCCTCAGAGCAGTTATCTTCCTCTTGATTACGATCCAAAATGGGTGGAGGGGGCTGCCTTTGCGCCCACCATGGAACGACGTCTGCATGAAATTTTATTGCCACGCAAGGCTCGTCTCTTTTGCTCTACATGATCAGTTCCATTGTGTACAATAACTGGCATGCATAGGAATAAAACATAGTGAGATTATGTAAGGAGTGCATGCACAAATCCAGAGTGATGGTAGCAAACTGTGGATAGACCCAAAACAATGATAGCAGGCAGATAATAGCTTTAGTTAAAAAATACAGATAATGGCTCCTTTAATGTTTGTTTGCACCCAACATGAAACTCATAGTAGACACCGGAGATTAACCAGATAGTAGATAGATAGTACTGATTGTTGCCCCAACATGTACCCCACAACCATTTAAAAACTCAAGTTTCAGCATTACTTTGGACCTGGCTCGGAGTCTAATAGGTGAACACGACGATAATGTAGCATGTCATCATATTAAGCAACGCATAACGTAAGCAGACACGGAAGAGTGCGACCTCTCTTGCGGACCCGTGTAGTCCTCAAGGTCATCTGCTCAGTTGATGATGGTAATGCAGTTGTCGTGGCTTTCGGCGGCGGGGAAGAAGATCTGAGGCGGCCAAAGACAGTCTGGAGAGCGGATCCCTGCTGTGGTGAACCCTTCCATCGTTGGAGCAGCTGAGCTGGGGTGGAACACAGCGCCGCAGGAGCAGGACAAACCACACAAGGTTTTCTTTGACACATATCTGTAACACAAGTAATTGAGTAAGGGCTTGTTTGAATTTGAGGATTCTAACAATGCAGGGATAGGAAATAGACATGAATAGGATAGGAATGCACGTGCAAAACAGAGAATTTAAAAACTCAGGATTTCTGCCAATCTGGGTGTTTGATTCACAACAATTGGAAGATCACAGGATGCAAAAAAGCATGGTGTGATTAAGTCAAACCACAAGAAAATGTACGGTTATAATGCTATTATGCTACTATCTCTTAGTCTTGTGCTAGATGAATAGGAATATGAAAAGGAGGAGAAGTGGAAATTAGAATTCCTACGGTTTTTCTTTCAAGGAGACACTAAAGGAACAAATCCTACAGTTTTCCTTTGCTCCATTCCTTTGCACCAAATTCATGAAAAGTAGTACCATAGGAAACTTTCCAATTCCTATGTTTTTCATTCACTTTTCCTTTCAAGCACTGGCGATTCTAGTAGGCAGGCTTGAGCAAGGAAAATCCTACACTAAAAAAATGTTTTTGTGCTACTTCTATTACTTTGGACCCAGGCCACTGCCAAACTAGCTCAACTCCAGGGCCCATCGACAAATGCACAGCTCAAACACGCAGAGATAAATAATGATGGCGTTCAAGAGAGTCCATCACGGATAACTAAGTTGCCTGGTACCTCACCGCTTGTCATATAGTAGGATAAAATAATCGTATTTCTCGTTACTACGAGTGCTCAGTGGACAATATATATAACATGTAGAGTAAAAAAGAGATGCAACAAGTGTACAACCTCTTTGGCGAAGCCATGTCGATCTCAGCGTTATTGGATTGGCCAGTGAGGATGCTCCGGCTGACTTGGCTGTCAGAGGAGGGGAAGAAGATCTTAGGCGTCTAGAGATGGAGCCCGAGGTACTGCTCCGCTGTGATGGAGGGTTTCATCGTTGGAGCAGCTCCAGTGAATTGTACGACGCCGAGGCTGAAGCAGGACAAGAGAGACAACGAACAATGTTAACCTGAGTGGAATTCTAATAGCATCTCCAATACATGACGTAAAATACATAACCACAAAGTGCTAGATGTAAAATAAATCAGCTGCTCATCTCTGATCTTAACTATGAAAACTGAACTTAACTGTCGAAATTGAACTTAACTGTCGAAACTGAACTTAACTACCGAAACTGAATTTTGTTGTCAAAACTGAATTTTGCTGTCGAAACTGAACGCACTAGCAAGGTGAGGCTACACGTCGGTCGACTGACTTTTTCATCTCTGGTCAGTCGATTTTGCAGCCGTTGGATACGAAATCAAGGGCCTGCGGTTCATATTCAACCTCCACCCCCTGAGCCGCCAGCCACCACCGGCCAAACAGCAGCCCCCCGCCACCCGCAATAGGCGGTGCGCCGCCCCGCCCGCCCCGAAAACACTCCCCACCGCCGGTCCGCCGCCGCCCCGGCCATCCCTCTAGGCCCCCCCGTGCCGAGCTTTTTCTCCGGCGATCCCCACGCCACCGCCCCGCCAATGCCCCGCCACCGCCGGCGACCACCGCCCCCATCCTGAACCCTAAGATAGATAGTGGGGTACCTC
>NC_041393.1:188114708-188140909 GCF_002162155.2 Triticum dicoccoides | reverse complement strand
CCCCTGAAAATTGACTGACCCAAAAGTCGATTCAGTCGACTGAAGTGTAGCTAAATCAGAGCAGCATTGCAAGCGAGAGCAAGAGTGAGAGCAGCAGCGCGAGCAAGAGCAATAGCAAGAGCAGACCAGGAAGGGGACCGAGAGCAAGAGCAGAGCAGCAGCAAGAGCGAGAGCTAAAGCAGCAGCAGCTCCTACTGATGTGGACGTCGCTGCCGAGGGAGCGACGCCGTGGAGGAAGTGGTCGGCGACGCCGCCGTGGATGGAGCCGCGCCGTGTTGGCTCAGGACCGAGCGCCGGCAGCACCGTGAGATCGAATCAAGAAGAAAATGCGGCGATTAGTGTACAACCTCTTTGGTGGCGCCGATTAGGCCGCAGCTTCATCCAAGGAAACGGTGATGATGATGCTCTTTCGGTGGTGTAGGTGAAGACGGCGGTGTGGGAATGGAGGTGGCACGAAAGACGAGAGGAACGTCGGGGCAGCTCCTTGGAGGTGGAGGACGGGGTGGCTGAACCGGCGGGACGATGAGATCGACGACGGATCCTCATCCGGTACGGTGGATGAGGGACGTCGAGGTGTTGCTGTGGACAACGTCGTCGGGGAAGAGGCTCCGGCTGGGTGGCGGACGGAGCAGGGTGTGGGGTTTCGTCGCGGGTTTTTGCGGCCTCGGTGTACGAATGGGTGGGCGGATGGGATGGCAGTGGGGAACCATGGCTTAGAGACGCGCTTGTCCGAAATGTGGGGTAAGTTACGAAAGTACCCCCCACCGATTTGAGGCGGTTCTTTCAGTTCAGGGGTACCACGGGCATTTCGCATGTCGGGATATCACAGGAGGTGGGAGCTTTCGCGCGCGTTGTAATTTCGGAATAGCAAGGCGCGGGTTGAGATGGAGGGAGTTGCCGGAGCACAACGAGACAAAGATATATCTTAAATATTTCGGGCTAACAAGGCGCGGGTTGAAGAGGCGGGAGTTTCGCAGCACGATAGACAGAGACGCTAGCTTGAATTTTCGGCATAACAAGGCGCGGCTTGAAATTTCGGAAGAACAAGCTTAACGTGTACCCCAAAAAAGACAATTTGCACATCAACACGCACAACACACACACAAACACCATTTAGACTAGAGTAAGGTACACGTGCATTGCACGCATGAGATTTGGCAACCAAATTATGAATAAATGCCACATTATAGCATGCAAGCTTTGAGTCATATATGCATGATGTAGATGTTCGTTTAATTCTTATAGTTCATTTCATTCAAAATCATCTAGTTTTTATAAGAAAGCTAATCTATTTTAAGATTCATGGAATTGTGCGTTGTAAGACATAAAGTAAAAACAAATAATGGCAAATCATGTAGAAAATCATTTGGGCAATTATGATACGGAAGATTCTAGAACAAATAAGAAGTGCTTGTGTTTTGATGTTTGTGCATTATGCTTAAGTTCAACCATGGAGTCTTCTAGATTATACATGTGGCGAAATCTGGTGGAATCTAGATGATATCCAACGACCAGTAGTGCTCAAATTTGCCATCTTTGGACCATCGGATTCGCCTCATCCAACGACCATCTTTCAAAGTTAAAGTTACCCGCACACAATATAAAAATATATAAAATATAATATATATATATATATAGGGGTATAGATATAGATATGTGATGCGAAAGCCGCCCATCATCTCCAATTAGAATAGTGTGTCCATGCACGGATGCGACGTGGCCAAATGATGTCTGCCATCGGTATCTCAAATTCAAATCAGTCTGACCTTGTTCGATGTGTATACATTACAACATGCTCGTTCCAAACCACGCCGCGCAGATCTCCGTTATATTCATGCATGCATGGGTTTCAAACATCAGGATCTCTTATTCAAATATTTGAATTCAACATTACATTGATTATGACCTCACCTATTCTTTTACACCCACACAGTAGTCTTCTCTTTATAATTGTACCACTAACTTTCTCTCGTGCATGCATGCACACACACTACCAGTCAGCGTTATCCATCGCACGCATGTAATCTTTTTCTTCAGGTCGGTCTCCCATGAAGGCACACACCCACGCACATCCCCCTCTCCATCATATCGGGCATTCTTTATCTCTCACGCGTGCATGCGCAACGATCGATGTTCCTCTATGTATGTGTGTATATAGCTAAGTCTTTCATAGTTTTCCACACAAACCGATTAATCGATATATCCAATGAGGTCTCACCCTCTTTCCCACGTCCACATCGATCAATATATACCTCTCTATATAGGATTAACATATATAGCTAATACACCCACATTAATTATATATCCAACGTCCCCCTCTCATCATCCATGCCTTCTGCTTCATCTCTCACACGCGTGCACAATGGCGAAGACAGGGGCAGTAAGGGCCCTGCCCCCCCCCCTAACATCACTATATATCAAGGCTAATATGAATGTGATCATTAGACAATTGCTGCTAAAAATGGTTTAATTTCATGAATTGACCCTCCTCGTAAAGGATTAGCAATGCTTGTCCCCCTAGCTCATTTATTTTTCATGGCTCCACCACTGCGTGCAACAGCGCACGTGTTCGCCCCCTCTCTCTAAATATCGATCTCGCACTTGTGCATTCCTTCATAGTCTCCCTCCAATCGGCCCCTCGCACCATCTTCTAGCCCCCACCGGATTTTGCCACATGTACAATCTAGCAGACTCCATGGTTGAACTTAAGCATAATGCACAAACCTCAAAACAACACTGGTTCTCTTTTGTTCTAGAATCTTCTATATCATAACTGCCAAAACTTTTTTTCTAGTTGAATTTCCATTGTTTGTTTTTACTTTATGATTTACAACGCACAATTCCATGAAGCATAAAATAGATTAAGGGCTTCTTTGATTCAAAGGATTCTCAAAGGAATTTTGGAGGATTCTAATCATTAGGAATTTTTCCTATCTTGGTTGTTTGATTCGTAGGATTGTAAACCATAGGAATTTTTCCATATGATTCATTTGCACTAGATTTCATAGGAACATCCCATCCACTCAAACCTCTTTTAAAGAATTCTGCGTTTTTTCTATGCACAATCAAACACTCGTACAATCCTGGAGGATTCAAGACGACATTCCACTATAATCCCATGTTTTTCCTATTCCCGCGTTCTTAGCTTTTTTATAAAAACTAATTGATTTTGAATGAGATGAACTATAAGAATTAAACGAAGGGCTACATCAGGCATATATGACTCAGCGCTTACATGCTATAGTGTGGTATTTATTCATAATTTGGTTGCAAAATCTGATGCGTGCAATGCACGTGTACCTTACTAGTACTTCGAGTATGTGCAAAACACGTAAATGAGAATACCAATGGCACGCTACACAGTGTCTCTCTTATAGTTCATGAAGCCACGTGGCACATGTGGAGGCATTGTCGCGACCTCCTTGCGTGGATTGATCACAGTGACGTGCTGCTGGTTCCAGAAGAATGTACTCGTCCTCCCTGAGCCATACTGGCGGTACATGCACGAAGCGAAGATGTGCATGCACGCCACGCACGCACTCATTCCCTCACACGCACACGCGGGTACACGGGCAGACGCAATTTTTGTACCAAGATCCACCCCATGTGATAATTTGACGCGTGTAAAGTCGTTCACTTCATTGATGGTCAATTAATACAACGCATGCAAATTGAGTGGACGTGAGGGCGGAAGAAAGACATTATTACTCCACTGCGTGCATGCGAGTAGTTAAATCGTGGGTTGCTAGTAGTACTTCCATTGGTCTCCTTCGTATTTTGTGCCAATTTTTGACAGTAACATAATATTTACGCATTTGAGCAGTGTAGTACTTGAAATTTATGTTCCGCTAAACTCATTGGGAGCCGTTTCGGGCCTTGAAACCAAAACCATCAATTAATCTTTACCTTGTTCCCATCACATTCGAAAGCCTGCTCACACCTACTAGTACGTACCAAACCTCAACCACTATGCAGGTATTAGTACTAGTGCTAGTACTTAGGTTATAAAAAGGGGAACTACCTAACCGAAAATTACTCTACCTTTCCTCCTCATAAGTGCTTCTTCTTCGTCCGTCGTTGCCATGGCCGGTGAGCAGAGCTCTAGGTCGAGAACTACTCATAACAAGGGAGCGGCAACCAAGGCTGTGGAAAAAAAAGAGGGCTCGCCGCCACGCAGAGACCTCGGAAGATCTCTCGCGGGCAGGCGATGGCTCCCAGGAGCGCCCTAGCCGCGGAGGCGAACATGCCGAGCCGGCGAAGCTGGAGTCGTTATCCCTCAACGGCATGCCCGATCAGCTCAATAAGCACCTCAATAAGCAGAAGGAGTTCATCCAAGGCTTGATGGAGTTGCTGAAGGAGAGCCTCGACGACATGCCCACTAAGCTCAATCAGTAGGGGGAGTTGACTGCCGGCTTGGTGATGCTGCTGAAGAAGAGCATTGCCTCGGAGAAGAAGGCGACCGGCGAAATCCTGCGACTTCAGTAGGACAAGGCGAAGCTCTGCCATGAGATCGACCTGTTGAAGGAGAAGAACGCCGGCTGGAAGAAGCTGCATGAGAATAGTAGTTCCTCGATGAAGATGCTACAGGCCCTCGTCATGGAACAGAAGGAGGAGTTGGTGAAGCTCCGCATCGAGCACCCGACTGCTGTCAAGGTATGTAATGCGGCCGTGGAACAGATGATGAAGGCTCGCGTCGAGAAATCCCACGTCATGGACAGAATGAAGAAGATGGCGGAGGAGACACGCAAGGAGATGGAGGTCGTGGAGGTGATGAAGAAGCAGTTACGACTCCGCGGCGAATTAGATCATTTGGGGTGATAATCTTCCTTCTTCTTTTGCTGCTGTGTTTCATATTTTGCTTCGGGTGTTTCGCCGCACGTGTCACGTTCTCTGTGAGGCATGAATAGAACAATGGTTTTTTTAGGGAATGAATAGAACAATGCTAACAATGAGATGACTAGAAAAATAGATCATTTTTATCACCATATGGCACCAGGCTACCGTGTTTCATGCTCCTCCGTCGCAGTACTACTCCAGTGGAAAACTTGAGTATACCGCACGGTTCTTTGCTCCTCCTCGATCAGGTCGTTGGCGCATTTATACGAGCAGTCAAATCACAAGGCCCCGCCTTCCAGCAGTAATGAGCTATCAAATCACAAAGGCCCTCGCCTCTTGTGAAACCGACCAAGCTAGACTGCCCCGCCCTCTAGCCTTTTAAAAAATGTATACTTTTGTACAGCAGTAGTATCGATGGATTGCGCCATGGAGCAAAACTTGAAATTAAAAAAAAGGTGGTACATATAGAGAGCGCTCGTCACCAAATTATGCATATAGTACTATTAAAAAGGCTAGTCACAATAATGGTGTCCAGCACAACCCACCTCTCAAATAAAACTAAGCACCCTGGAATTCTTTGACAAAACTAAGCACCCTGAAATTCTTTGACAACTAAACTGTTGGCTATATGATGTTGGCCATATATATTGTACGTATATAATGTGAAGAAATGAGTGGTAGTACTATACCAACTAAAAGATGAAATGTAAGAAATACTAGTATGTACGTACTGAAGAGTTAAAGTAACAAGAAGAAACATAACATAGTTCTGCTGGGGGCTCAGCACAACACCTGAAATTAAACTTTGCAACTATTCCGGTAGACACTGCATTAGAACCACCATGAGCAACAACACTGCCACCTTACTCGGAGTCCTCGTCCACGTCCTCGACTTCGTCCTTGTCCCTCTTCCTCTTGGCCGATACTTCTTTGCTTGAACCGCACACTTGGTTGTTGCTCTTCATCCAACCCTTGTAGATATTGAAGCAAAGGTAGCCATCCATTGCAGCGTAGTGGATGTGGTCTATATCTAGTACATTCCGCTGCCATGCATGACGATGAAACGTGTAATGAGGTTTCTCCAGTTTACCGTGCGAAGGATGAACCATGGCTCCTGCCAGGGTCAGCATTGAAGGCTGACGAGAGGGCACCAGCCGATTCTTCTGGAGGTCGAAGGTGTTGCCTACAACGAGGCCTATCCGATGCAGGACTTCTTTGTCGTTACCAAAGTCTACAGTAACGAATTTGACTAGGTTGCTCTCGAGGAAGTCATTAAAATCCTGGCACTCAACGTCGGCATGGCATATGTGGTAGACCAAGCATAAGTCATGCACACAAACCTGGATCACGGCGGGCTTCTTCCTCTCTTCGTCCTTTAGATCCTTCTCTCTTCCCAGGACTGTGGTGTACTCAACATCTAGCCCAGCGACCCACTCATCATCTGAGTCTTCGAACATGCGTCTGAAGCGAGAAAGGCATCCTTTCACCGTCGCGGAAGAACGGGTGTCGATGACGTCGAACTCGTCGCCAATGATGGTTCTAACCTTGTACTCACTGCCGATCGGGGAGATTTGGGACGCCATGGATTTGGGAGGAGGGTTAGGATTAGTGGAACTGCCGTAATGTGAAAGGACGGGGCGACTAGGAGCGAACCGTCGTAGTATTAAAGGACATGCGGGGACGAGTAGGAGTGAACTACCAGCATGCGAACGGCAGGGTAGTGGCTTTCCATTCTCCCATAATACGGCCTTCCGAGAGCCCTTGGATATGAGATCGAACGGTTGCATGGCGTGATTCTAGACCTATGGGTGAATATCCTATCCTGGAGGGTTATTCTGCAAATTTTCAGCAACTTAGCATGCGACCGTTTGATCTCATATCCAAGGGCTGCTAGCAGCCCGTATCATGGTCGCGCCTACCATGACCGTCGCGTCGCTCGTGTGGTCGCGCCCTTGGAGATTTAACACGGTGCGTTAGGCTATCTGATGTTGGCATGTCATACATAGTCATCACTTAGTCACTCATACTACAACAAGGTTTTGGCTATAAGGTTGGCTATAAGTGTATTTTTTTACTTCTCTCTATCTCTTTCTTCGTACTCCCTCCGTCCCATAATATAAGAACGTTTTTGACACTAGTGTAGTGCCAAAAACGTTCTTATATTATGGGACACAGGGAGTACTAGTATTTATTGCATTTGCCAAGGAGTGACCTCTTCCAATGAAATGGTGTTGCTAAGTTTGCTTCATTTAATTAGCTATAGACTCAAAATTGTCTTTTCACCTAGGTACACGCGCTTAGAGCATCTCCAGTGTTTGGAGGCAACCTTGCCTCTAAACTGGGACCCACGGGTCTGCCTCTAACCATAGATGAAAACCCCGTAGTGTGCAGCCTCTAGCGTTAGAGACAAAGCCGGGCCCAAAATTAAATAAAATATGATGCATTTGTCAACCAACTCATCGGTCCCTCCAGCACCTAACTGATTGACAATGGGGACATCAGAATATTTTATTCACCACAAAGCATTGGAGGCCGGCGCTTAGCATAGAGGCGTCTCCAAGAATTTTTAGCCTAGAGGCGGGTGATGCGGTGTATAGAGGCAGTGTTCATGGGTCTAGAGGCAACCTTAGTGGCGCCAAATACTCACACTGTGGATGCCCGTAGCACTGTTTCTTCCTTGGGTCAGCAAACTAGTCTCTCTCTTCTTGATTAACTTGCCACATCAGACTTTATGCCTATGTGGCAAGCTTAAGCACCTGTAGGAGCAAGTAAGTACAATAGTGCGCTTTACATGGCATTTTTGCATATATGGAGGAAAGAGAGGCAAGGAAAAAGTGGAGAAGTGGGCTCTCGTGCAAGAGCCAGCCTCTACTACATGGTGGAGCATTGGGAGAGGCACATGTATGGAGGTGGTCAGGAATCAGGAGACTCACGCCGGTCGTAGCGCCACAGTTAAAATGATAATGGCAAGTCAAATCACGGGGCCCCACCTGTCCAGCAGTAACTCGTTGTCAAATCACACGGCCCTACATTTGCAGCAGCCTACTCCCTCGTCTTCTCGCATCTCTGTCGAACCGACTAGGCGGAACTGCCCCGCCGCCTACCGTGCAGGAAAAGCCCCGCCCTCGACTTTTAAATAGTATACATTATACTAATTTTCTATCCATGGATTGCGCCCGCGCCATGGAGCAAAGCGTCTAAAAACGGCGGTACACATGTACGGAGTATACAGCACGCCCGTCGCGTTCGCGTCGCACCCCAGACGGTCGGCCGGTCTGGCACGCTACTCTCCGAATGGAACACGCGTCATATTGCGTTCGCACACACATGTGGGACGGCAATTGAGAACCAACCATAGGCACACTCCCCGGCCCCGCAAGTCGGGTGACTTAATAGAAGAGGGAGACGAGTGATAGTACTAGAGAAGTGGTGTAATGTGTTGGTGCTTGGACGATCCCTGCAAGACATGGAAGATCAGTTCGTCCATGCATGTGACCAGACTCTAGCAGACATGCCTGGATTGGCTATCGTCTACATATCGTGCAGGTTGTGTTGTACATGGATGTAGTTGTGGTGAGAAATCTAAAAAAGGTTTCTTGTCATCTCGCAAAATTAGGTGTCATGTGCTTCGGATCACTGCGAGGGTTAAACAGCGACAACTGAGTTGGGCTAGTCATTGGGGGCACATGCACGAACAGTGACTACTCGGCTACCATCTAGGTCAAGCCGGCTATGTTAATTAGGACATCTATCGACGGCCCCTTTTCTACGAGTTTATCTTTAATTTGAGCTTTGTTCCTCCTCTAGTTAGTCCATCGGGATTCAGGTTGTCTCCTTTGGGCAGTGAGGTTATGATTTCTTGTCATGTGGCATTTTTTGTGTTATATGTTATAATCCGGCGCTTTAGATCAAAATGATGACAACTGCGCCTCCGGGCCACGTGCATGAAGACTTCTCGACATTCATTGACGAGGTCAAGCCGGCTCCGGTAGACAAAAGAAAACTAGTACTACTCCACTATATAGGCAGGAGCCTCCGCGCTTGCTTGCTAGTGTTGCTCTCTTCACACTGTCTCGACCTCTCCAGATCTAAACACGACAGCGGTGGCCACACACACTCTCTCTCTCTCTCTTTGCTCACCACTGGTCACAGATCCAGCCGGATCCTCTCCGCCGGGGAAGGTGAGAAGGTGCAACGTTCACGCGGTCATCCTCGGCGACAGCTCTTACCCACTGATGGGCGCGTCCCGATCAGCCTGCCTTGTCGTTCTCTCCCAAGCACCGCTGGCGAGGGAGGGCCTCCGACCCCTTCTTCCTCACTGCCATAGTGTGGGCAGATCCGGCCTCCCGCCGCCCACCTAGTGACATCCCGGCGACCATCAGGTATAACTTCCTTCGAAACCGGCCTTGCTCTACTTCCCGATCTCCTGACGTTGCTGCATTTGTATCTTTTACTATTTCTCAGGCCCCCTCGTAGATAGGATCGATCGACTGTTCGAAAACCACCTATTTTTTTACGTTTAAGAGGTAAAACTAGTTCATGCACTTGAATCTAGTACTACTTGGTTCAAACAAGGAAGAAAGGGGGTGGGGTGGGGGAGGATTTGTTACCTGAATCTAGGACTTGGTCGAAAGAGGAAATAATGGGGGCGAAAAGTAGCAGAGACTGGCTATCCAACTGGTCTCTAGGTCTAATAGGGAAAAAAAGGGAAACATAGTACAAACTCAATATAAACCCGATCTATTGGTTGAAAAAGGAAATAAAGTGGGGACTGGGGGACAAGTCAACAGAGTAAGTCCAGCACTAGATTTGCTAGCCTCACACAGTATAAGGTGGCTATACCGAACAAAAATGTAGCAGTCGCCCTGTTAAAAGTAAGGACACGTTAAACCAATGTTGTTTTCAATGTAATGCCTCCAGTAATATGAATCAATGGCACTTCTTTACATGTCCTGCTAAAATTTCCCATTAAGATAAGTTGGTTCTTTTCGTTAGAAATGCAACTGTCTTGGTCCGTCTACTCTCCCGTGCCCAAAGTAATGTCGTATTTAACGGTTGTGATAGTTAATCCTAATGCCCACACTAATATCTAGCAATGCCACTTCTTTAGAAATTGCTACTGTCCTTGTAGGATTGCCATTCAGATAAGGAACATGCTTCTTTTCATTTGATGCATGTTTCATCACTTGTTAGTCACCCTCCTTTCCACCTTTTTGTGCAAACAGAGATATACATTTCACGCTCAATCTTAGTTGAACTGCACAAATGATATCCAAATTATAGTTGAGCATTCCAGGAGCTTCACAACCAACCTTGATTTTGCTCAATGATAACCCACAAGTATAGGGGATCGCAACAGTTTTCGAGGGTAGAGTATTCAACCCAAATTTATTGATTCGACACAAGGGGAGCCAAAGAATATTCTCAAGTATTAGCAGCTGAGTTGTCAATTCAACCACACCTGGAAACTTAGTATCTGCAGCAAAGTGTTTAGTAGCAAAGTGTTTAGTAGCAAAGTAATATGATAGTGGTGGTAACGGTAACAAAAGTAAAGACAGCAAAAGTAATGTTTTTGGTATTTTGTAGTGATTGTAACAGTAGCAACGAAAAAGTAAATAAGCGAGAACCAGTATATGGAAAACTCGTAGGCACCGGATTAGCGATGTATAATTATGTCGGATGTGGTTCGTCATGTAATAGTCATAACATAGGGTGACACAGAACTAGCTCCAGTTCATCAATGTAATGTAGGCATGTATTCTGTATATAGTCATACGTGCTTATGGAAAAGAACTTGCATGACATCTTTTGTCCTACCCTCTCGTGGCAGCAGGGTCCTATTGGAAACTAAGGGATATTAAGGCCTCCTTTTAATAGAGAACCGGAACAAAGCATTAGCACATAGTGAATACATGAACTCCTCAAACTATGGTCATCACCGGGAGTGATCCCGATTATTGTCACTTCGGGGTTGCCGGATCATAACACATAGTAGGTGACTATAGACTTGCAAGATAGGATCAAGAACACACATATATTCATGAAAACATAATAGGTTCAGATCTGAAATCATGGCACTCGGGCCCTAGTGACAAGCATTAAGCATAGCAAAGTCATAGCAACATCAATCTCAGAACATAATGGATACTAGGGACCAAACCCTAACAAAACTAACTCGATTACATGATAAATCTCATCCAACCCATCACCGTCCAGCAAGCCTACGATGCAATTACTCACGCACGGCGGTGAGCATCATGAAATTGGTGATGGAGGATGGTTGATGATGACGACGGCGATGAATCCCCCTCTCCGGAGCCCCGAACGGACTCCAGATCAGCCCTCCCGAGAGAGATTAGGGCTTGGCGGCGGCTCTGTATCGTAAAACACGATGATTTCTTCTCTCTCTGATTTTTTTTCTCCCCGAAAGCCAATATATGGAGTTGGAGTTGGCATCGGAGGGCCACCAGAGGGCCCAAGAGGTAGGGGGCGCGCCCCCCACCCTCGTGGACAGGGTGTGGGCCCCCTGGTCTTCATCTTTTGCGAGGATTTTTTATTGTTTTTTCTAAGGTGTTCCGTGGAGTTTCAGGTCATTCCGAGAACTTTTATTTTCTGCACATAAAACAACACCATGGCAATTCTGCTAAAAACAACGTCAGTCCGGGTTAGTTCCATTCAAATCATACAAGTTAGAGTCCAAAATAAGGGCAAAAGTGTTTGGAAAAGTAGATATGACGGAGACGTATCAACTCCCCCAAGCTTAAACCCTTGCTTGTCCTCAAGCAATTCAGTTGACAAACTGAAAGAGAAAAAGAAAAACTTTTACAAACTCTGTTTGCTCTTGTTGTTGTAAACATGAAAAGCCAGCATTCAAGTTTCAGCAATTATTATGAACTAACCATACTCACAATAACACGTAGGTCTCACAATTACTCATATCAATAGCATAATCAGCTAGCGAGCCATAATAATAAAACTCGGATGACAACACTTTCTCAAAATAATCATAACATGATATAACAAAATGGTATCTCGCTAGCCCTTTCTGAGACCGCAAAACATAAATGCAGAGCACCTTTAAAGATCAAGGACTGACTAAACATTTTAATTCATGGTAGAAGAGATCCAGTCAAGTCATACCCAATATAAACCAATTATAATGAATGCAAACGACAGTGTGCTCTCCAGCGGGTGCTTTTAATAAGAAGGGTGATGACTCAAATAAAAGTAAATAGATAGGCCCTTCGCGGAGGGAAGCAGGGATTTGTAGAGGTGCCAGAGCTCGGTTTTGAAATAGAGATAAATTATATTTTGAGCGGCATACTTTCATTGTCAACATAACAACTAAAAGACAATGATATCTTCCATGCTAAACAGCTTATAGGTGGTTCCCAAACAGAATGGTAAAGTTTATACTCCTCCTCCTCCACAAGCATCAATCCATGGCTTGCTTGAAACAACGAGTGCCTCCAACATTAAACGGGTCCCAAGGGGAGTTTTGTTTGCAGTTATTTTGATTTAGTTTGCATAAAGCACGGGACTGGGCATCCCGGATACCAGCCATTTTCTCGTGAATGAGGAGCGGAGTCCACTCCTCTTGAGAATAACCCGCCTAACTTGGAAGATAAGGGCAGCTCTAGTTGACATATGAGCTATTTGAGCATGCAAAACAGAATGTTTATTTGAAGGTTTAGAGTTTGGCACATACAAATTTACTTGGAAGGGCAGGTAAATACCGCATATAGGAAGGTATAGTGGACTCATATGGAATAACTTTGGGGTTTTAAGGAGTTTGCATGCACAAGCAGTATTCCCGCTTAGTACAGGTGAAGGCTAGCAAAAGACTGGGAAGCGACCAACTGAGAGAGCGACAACAGTAGTAAACATGCATTAAGATTAATTTACACCGAATACAAGCATGAGTAGGATATAATCCACCATGAACATAAATATCATGAAGGCTATGTTGATTTGATTCAACTACATGCGTGAACATGTGCCAAGTCGAGTCACTCAATTCATTTAAAGGAGGATACCATCCCATCATACCACATCATAATCATTCTAATAGCATGTTGGCACGCAAGGTAAACCATTATAACTCATAGCTAATCAAGCATGGCACAAGCAACTATAATCTCTAAATGTCATTGCAAATATGTTTACTTCATAATAGCTAACTCAGGAATGATGAATCATCATATTTACAAAAACAAGAGAGGTCGAGTTCATACCAGCTTTTCTCATCCCAATAAGTCCATCATATATAATCATTATTGCCTTTCACTTGCACGACCGAAGGATGTGAATAATAATAAGAGTGCACGTGCATTGGACTAAGCCGGAATCTGCAAGCATTCAACTCAAGAGAGAAGACAAGTAATATGGGCTTTAAATCATGCATATAAGAGCCACTAAGCATTTTCAATATGGTCTTCTCGACCCCCAAAGAAAGGAAAAGAAATAAAAACTATTTACACGGGAAAGCTCCCAACAAGCAAAAAAAGAACGGGAAATATTTTTGGGTTTTCTTTTTAATTCTACCACAAGCAAAGAAGTAAACTACTGCTATTTTTTTGGTTTTTCTTAAGGTTTATCAAACACACAAGAATAAAGCAGGAAAAGAAAATAAACTAGCATGGATATTACAGTGAAAGAGTATGAGCACCGACATCTAGCAATGAGTGTGTGTGTGTGTGAACATGAATGTAATGTCGGTGGGAAATATGTACTCCCCCAAGCTTAGGCTTTTGGCCTAAGTTGGTCTATTGCCAGGGATAGCCTGGCGGATATCCGTAGGTGAAGCTAGGGTCATACTGTGATGCAGCGGCTATCGCTGCCTGAGCTGTAGCGTGGAGTCGAGCAGCCTCCGCTCTCCTCTCGTACTCATCTGCCTCCTCTCTGGTAATAATATATCTTCCTTTTGTCTGTGAATCAAAGAAGGCAGGAGAAGGAAGAGCAATATGGACTACACGACGTCTGCTAAAGATTAGTCGATACTGGAGAGGTGGTTCAGTCCTCTCAATGAACTGGTGGGAAACCATAGAATCAAAGTCTAAATAAGAAGGGGGTAATTCCATATCACCCTCACGAATATCTATCTCAAGAAAATTAGCTAAACGAGTTGCATAAATTCCTCCAAAGAAATCTCCATTATGTCTATTCTGATGCAACCTGTGAGCTACAATGGCTCCCATATGATAAGATTGGTCTCCTAACACAACACTCCTAAAAATGCTGAGATCAGGGGCACACATGTGACATGCTTCATCTTTAGCATTAATACATCTACCTATGAAGAGAGCAAAATAATGTATAGCAGGAAAGTGAACGCTCCCTATAGTAGCTTGTGTTATATCTCTAGATTCCCCCACAGATATTCTAGCAAGAAAGTCTCTATATTCAGATTTAGGGGGATCCCTGACATTACCCCAAGATGGAAGTTTGCAAGCAGAAGTAAAATCCTCTAAGTCCATGGTATAAGATTTGTCATAAAGGTCAAACATCACTGAAGGAGAATTACGCGAAGATGAAAACTCAAACCTCCTCACAAATGAACTTGTGAGATCATGATACTGGGGGCATTTGTCAGCTTCAAAGTCCTCAAGACCAGCGTTATTCAAATATGCACTAAATTCTTCTTTGATTCCCACTTGATTCATAAAATTTTCTGATGGCCATTCACAGGGCCTCACAGGTGCATCTCTTGGTGTTTCCTTGTCAGCATCACGTATTGCAAGTCTGGGACCTTGCTTCCTTGAAGAACCACCTTGGAACATCCTCCTCAACATATTGTTTTCTCTGAAAAATTCTGAAATTTTTAGTAACTTCAAATAAAAGTGAACCAACTTCAATAAAATTGATAGCAACAACTCCCATAAGTGCCTAGAGCCTATATAAAGCATTGGAACTACTTGGAACCATATAAATTTGTCATGCAAGCTCAAGAACATGGTCACCTATGCAGCATAAATTTGCAATGAATAAAGCACTAGAACAAAAACTAATTGGACCAATGGAGGAGTCACATACCAAGGAACAATCTCCACAAGCAGTTTTGCGAGAGGTGCCTTGAGCAAGGAGATCGAAAATCACAGCAACGGGGGCTGGAACTCGTGCTTGAGTTGGTTTTTCGTGTTTGTGTGAGGCAGAGGAAGAAGATGGGTGCATGGATAAGTGGAGGAGGGCCACCATGGGCCCACGAGGCAGGGGGCGCGCCCAGGGGGTAGGGCGCGCCCTCCACCCTCGTGGCCAGGTGGTAGCTCCCCCCGTGGTAATTTTTGCACAGTAAATCCTCAAATATTCCCGAAAAAATCATATTAAATTGGCATGGCATTCTGAGGACTTTTATTTTTGGGATATTTTTATATTGCACGGATAAGTCAGGAGACAGACAGAAAAATGCTATTTTACTTTATTTCTACTAAATAACATAAAATATAAAAAGGGTACGGAAGGTTGTGCTTCTAGTTTCATCCATCTCGTGATCATCAAAATGAACCCACTAACAAGGTTGATCAAGTCTTGTTAACAAACTCATTCTGAATAATCACGGAACTGGAGAAATTTCGAATAACACTAAGTTACCTCAACGGGGATATGAAAATCCCCAACAATAATAATATCATACTTTTTCTTGACAGTAGGGAGAGGAAATTCAAAACCTCCCAATATAATCGATGGAATTTTTCCAATAGAGTTGATACTATAAACTTGAGGTTGTTTCCTCGGAAAATGTACCGTGTGCTCATTGCCATTAACATGAAAAGTGACATTGCCTTTGGTGCAATCAATAACAGCCCCTACAGTATTAAGGAAAGGTCTTCCAAGAATAATAGACATACTATCATCCTCGGGAATATCAAGAATAACAAAGTCCGTTAAAATAGTAACGTTTGCAACCACAACAGGCACATCCTCACAAATACCGACAGGTATAGCAGTTGATTTATCAGCCATTTGCAAAGATATTTCAGTAGGTGTCAACTTATTCAAGTCAAGTCTACAATATAAAGAGAGAGGCATAACACTGACACCGGCTCCAAGATCACATAAAGCAGTTTTAACATAATTTCTCTTAATGGAGCAAGGTATAGTAGGTACTCCTGGATCTCCAAGTTTATTTGGTATTCCACCCTTAAAAGTATAATTAGCAAGCATGGTGGAAATTTCAGCTTCAGGTATTTTTCTTTTATTAGTAATGATATCCTTCATATACTTAGCATAAGGATTTGTTTTGAGCACATCAGTTAATCGCATACGCAAAAAGATGGGTCTAATCATTTCAACAAAGCGCTCAAAATCCTCATCATCCTTTTTCTTGGATGGTTTTGGAGGAAAAGGCATGGGTTTCTGAACCCATGGTTCCTTTTCTTTACCATGTTTCCTAGCAACAAAGTCTCTTTTATCATAATGTTGATTCTTTGATTGTGGGTTATCAAGATCAACAGCAGGTTCAACTTCTACATCATTATCATTACTAGGTTGAGCATCAACACGAACATTATCATTAACATTATCACTAGGTTCATGTTCATCACCTGATTGTGTTTCAGCATCAGAAATAGAGGTATCATTTGGATTCTCAGGTGGTTCAGCAATAGGTTCACTAGAAGTTTGCAAAGTCCTATCATTTTTCTTTTTCTTCCTCTTAGAGGAACTAGGTATATCAATATTATTTCTCTGAGAATCTTGCTCGATTCTCTTAGGGTGGCCTTCAGGATACAAAGGTTCCTGAGTCATTCTACCAGTTCTAGTAGCCACTCTAACAGCATAATCATTTTTCTTACTATTCATTTCATCAAGCACTTCTTTTTGAGATTTAAGTACTTATTCCACTTGAGTGGTAACCATAGAAGCATGTTTGCTAACAAGTTTAAGTTCACCTCTAATATCAGCCATATAATCACCCAAGCGTTTAATTATAAAGGTATTCTGTTTTAATTGTCTACCAAAATAAGCATTAAAGTCATCTTGCTTAAACATAAAGTCATCAAACTCATCCAAGCACTGACTAGCAATTTTAGTAGGAGGAACTTTAGCTTTATCATATCTATAGAGAGAATTTACCTTTACTACCTGTGTCAGGATATCGGGAGGCTCTTCAGTAAATAAGTAATTGAGATCATATACTTCTTCAGCAGGCGGTAAATTAAGACCATGTATTTCTTCAATAGGAGGTAAATTCTTAACATCTTCAGCTTTAATACCTTTTTCTTTCATAGATTTCTTTGCCTCTTGCATATCTTCGGGACTGAGAAATAGAACACCTCTCTTCTTCAGAGTTGGTTTAGGAATAGGCTCAGTAATTGGCTCTAGAACTGGCTCAGGAGGTGGCTCGGGAGGTGCCCAATTATTTTCATTTGCCAACATATTATTCAATAGAATTTCAGCTTCATCATGTGTTCTTTCCCTGAAAAGAGAACCAGCACAACTATCCAGGAAATCTCTGGAAGCATCAGTTAGTCCATTATAAAAGATATCAAATATTTCAGGTTTCTAAAGAGGATGATCAGGCAAAGCATTAAGTAACTTGAGAAGCCTCCCCCAAGCTTGTGGGAGACTCTCTTGTTCAGTTTGCACAAAATTGTATATTTCCCTCAAAGCAGCTTGTTTCCTATGAGCAGGGAAATAGTTAGCAGAGAAGTAATAAATCATATCCTGGGGACTTTGCACACAACCAGGATCAAGAGAATTAAACCATATCTTAGCATCACCCTTTAATGAGAACGGAAATATTTTGAGTAAATAAAGGTAGCGCGATCTCTCATTATTAGTAAACAGGGCAGCTATATCATTTAACTTAGTAAGATGTGCCACAATAGTTTCAAATTCATAGCCATAAAAAGGATCAGATTCAACCAAAGTAATTATATCTGGATCAACAGAAAAATCATAATAATCCTGATCGGGAACACAGATAGGTTAAGTAGCAAAAGCAGGATCGGGTTTCATCCTATCTCTAAAAGATTCTTTACTCCATTTAACTAGAAACCTCTTAAGTTCATGTCTATCCTGGCAAGCAAGAATAGCTGCAGAAGATTCCGCATCAAAAAGATAACCCTCAGGAATAGCAGGCATATTTTCATCATCACTAACATCATCGTGTTCAGGTTCAATAATTTCTCTTTCTCTAGACCTAGCAATTTGCTCATCAAGAAATTCACCAAGGGGCATAGTAGTATCAAGCATAGAAGTAGTTTCATCATAAGTATCATGCATAGCAGAAGTGGCATCATCAATAACATGCGACATATCAGAATTCATAGCAGTAGTAGGTTTAGGTGTCGCAAACTTACTCATAACAGAAGGAGAATCTAGTGCAAGGCTAGATGGCAGTCCCTTACCTCCCCTCGTTGAGGGCAAAATAGTAGTTCGATCATCTTTCAAGTTCTTCATAGTGTCCAGCAGATATAAATCCCAAGTGACTCAAAGAATAGAGCTATGCTCCTCGGCAACGGCGCCAGAAAAAGGTCTTGATAACCCACAAGTATAGGGGATCGCAACAATTTTTGAGGGTAGAGTATTCAACCCAAATTTATTGATTCGACACAAGGGGAGCCAAAGAATATTCTCAAGTATTAGCAGCTGAGTTGTCAATTCAACCACACCTGGAAACTTAGTATCTGCAGCAAAGTGTTTAGTAGCAAAGTAATATGATAGTGGTGGTAACGGTAACAAAAGTAAAGACAACAAAAGTAATGTTTTTGGTATTTTGTAGTGATTGTAACAGTAGCAACGAAAAAGTAAATAAGCGAGAACCAGTATATGGAAAACTCGTAGGCACCGGATTAGCGATGGATAATTATGCCAGATGCGGTTCGTCATGTAACAGTCATAACATAGGGTGACACAGAACTAGCTCCAGTTCATCAATGTAATGTAGGCATGTATTATGTATATAGTCATACGTGCTTATGGAAAAGAACTTGCATGACATCTTTTGTCCTACCCTCCCGTGGCAGTGGGGTCCTATTGGAAACTAAGGGATATTAAGGCCTCCTTTTAATAGAGAACCGGAACAAAGCATTAGCACATAGTGAATACATGAACTCCTCAAACTATGGTCATCACCGGGAGTGGTCCCGATTATTGTCACTTCGGGGTTGCCAGATCATAACACATAGTAGGTGACTATAGACTTGCAAGATAGGATCAAGAACACACATATATTCATGAAAACATAATAGGTTCAGATCTGAAATCATGGCACTCGGGCCCTAGTGACAAGCATTAAGCATAGCAAAGTCATAGCAACATCAATCTCAGAACATAATGGATACTAGGGATCAAACCCTAACAAAACTAACTCGATTACATGATAAATCTCATCCAACCCATCACCGTCCAGCAAGCCTACGATGCAATTACTCACGCACGGCGGTGAGCATCATGAAATTGGTGATGGAGGATGGTTGATGATGACGACGGCGATGAATCCCCCTCTCCGGAGCCCCGAACGGACTCCAGATCAGCCCTCTCGAGAGAGATTAGGGCTTGGCGGCGGCTCCGTATCGTAAAACGCGATGATTTCTTCTCTCTCTGATTTTTTTCTCCCCAAAAGCCAATATATGGAGTTGGAGTTGGTGTTGGAGGGCCACCAGAGGGCCCACGAGGTAGGACAGGGTGTGGGCCCCCTGGTCTTCATCTTTTGCGAGGATTTTTTATTGTTTTTTCTAAGGTGTTCCGTGGAGTTTTAGGTCATTCCGAGAACTTTTATTTTCTGCACATAAATCAACACCATGGCAATTCTGCTGAAAATAGCGTCAGTCCGGGTTAGTTCCATTCAAATCATACAAGTTAGAGTCCAAAACAAGGGCAAAAGTGTTTGGAAAAGTAGATACGACGGAGACGTATTAGTCAATTTTATTGCAACTAATGAAGAAGAAGCTCTGTGGGTTTCGTTTTCTGATGGAAATGGAACCGGGGCTGGAGCCCTTTTCTTAAAAAAAATTGAAGAAGAAGTTGCTAGCTCACGGGACATTGCTTCATTTTAGGTGAACTGCACCAAAAGGTCCCATGAATTGAATCATCCATGTTGGTGACTGAAAGAGCCAGCTTCAGCATCCCAGTCTAAGCACCCCCGGCCTCCATCCTTGCGACGCACGGTACACCTCGTTTGCCACCTGCTCGACCCTAGTGTTACTGATAAAATGAAGTAATAATACAGTTAAAATAGAGCGAGTGTCATCTCTATCATTTCATTTCCAATGTAGATAAAGAAAGTGCTTCTTTATGTTAATGTATGTTTCATCAACCAGTCCCATTGTTAATGTTTAAGCTTTTCTACAAACTGGGGTGCTTAATTTTAGTTGATATGTAGAAAAATAGAGATTTGAATGTCTCAAGGCGCCTCCTTGTACTACCGCTGTAGACTGATGTTCATCACTGGCAGAAGGTGTATCTGGGAGACTTGGGACGATGTCCAGTATGAGGTGTACCGTATGAGGCGTCGCAGGGCCCATCTCGCCCTCGCAGCATGGCATACTATGATACTATCGCAATATTTTCTTCTATTTATTTTGTGTGTTTCATCAACTAGTGCCACTATAATGTAATCACGCCTTTTCATTATCTGTGCAAACAGGGTTATTCAGCTGCATTTTGGTGGAACTGCACAAATGTACGTCTGGAACCGGCATATATGCAGAGTGCGAGGTGTGCCAAGTAAAAATTACCGACACCAACCATGCTGCATGCACGCATTGGCATCCACCACCACCAGTGGGATGTGTGGCGCTCTCTGTGGACGGATCTTTCTCGGCAGCAAATCCTCTAACCAAATACTAGTAGCTTATATTGGCAGTTTTGTAGGGAGTACTCTTTTCTGAAAGAAGCACCAATCTATTTTTCTTTATTTGTACAATGTGTCACAACTTTGACCCAAAGGTCTAGAGCTATTTTAGGGTGATTGGTGTAGTTCTCAGAGACTGATTGTAAGCATGATTTTCATTAGCTGTCACACTGATTGTAAGCATGAGCAGGTGGAAGATTAGGTTAGTGTGAAGCTTACCTTAAACCCTACCGCCACCGTTGAAACAAGGCGAGCGTCGAGGGAACCATGGAGAACGGCGGGGAAGCGACGTTGCGCCATCCGGCCTCCTCTTGCGGTGGGAGAACGAATACTCATGTGGCTCCGGCTGGCTCTGCACCCTCACGAATGGCACACCATACTCGATCGATTCGTTATCCTCTGGGTGCTCGACCTTCGACCTGCACGCCCACCACCTCCGCCTGACTGTCGCCTCGGGCGAATCTGTCTGCTCCATCGCCCATAGGAGATACTTGATGAACTCAGAGGACTGCGGCGTGATTGCCGCCGAGGAGTACATGTACATCGCCGCCCTCATCGCCGCCGTCTCGCTCTTTCGCATACATTGCCACATGGCCCGCACCGTCCTTGAAATCTCCCACTCATTGTCAATACAACTAAGGATCTCCTTCAACCTGGCTAACTTTGCTTGGTCGCCGCTGGCGATCTGCCTGATTCGCTGCTGCATCCTCTCCATAGATGTCCTTCTGAGTGGTCCGGTGCTAGCTTTGGAAGATGGGAGGAGAGACGGTGGTCTTGCAATAGAGAAGAGGGAGAGGAGAGACGGTGGTTTTGGAATGGAGATGATGGAGAGGAGAGGAGGTGGTTTTGCAATGGAGAAGATCAGAAGAGGGAGAGGCGAGACGGTGGTTTTGGAATGGAGATGATGGAGAGGAGAGGAGGTGGTTTTGCAATGGAGAAGATCAGAAGAGGGAGAGGCGAGACGGTGGTTTTGGAATGGAGATGATGGAGAGGAGAGGAGGTGGTTTTGCAATGGAGAAGAGGGAGATGAGAGGAGGTGGTTTTGCAATGGAGAAGAGGGAGAGGAGCGTGCGGCAGCGATTTAGGATTGGACGAGAGGGCCGGCGCGCTGTGACTGGATCAAAATCAAAATCAATTTACCCTTCAATTAAGAAAGCGACCCCACATTAACTAGTCTCCCTTTTATTCTGGGTCATAATTGACCATGATTTTTGCACATAAAATATATGTTATACGTTGCAAAAATAATATAATTTGAAAGTACATTCGGATACGAACCAAACGATATAATTTTTGGTGACATGCAGTCACATTTTGCTTGTCAAATACAGTACGTGGTCAAACTTTGACCCAAAATACGCAAAACAACAAAAAATACTTCCAAGACCAGCGCCGCTCTTCCGCTCTTCCCCTCTTAAACCACTGCCGCTTCTCTCTTGTTCCAATCTAAATCCAGCGCCGCTCCTCTCCTCTTCCATTTCAAAACCCTCCTCTCCTGTTCCAGTCCAAAACCAGCGTCGCTCCTCTCCCGTTCTAATCAAAACCAGCGCTGCTCCTCTCCTCTTCCATTCAAAAACCACCGCCGGCGAGTGAAGGTGTTGTGAAGAAGTAGATCGATGGAGGAGTACAACCGATACGTGAGGATCGCAGACGGCGACCCTGTGAAGCTAGCTAGGATGTTGGAGATACAGTCTTGGTTTGACAACCAGGACCAACTAGCGGCGACGGCGACATCCATGGCCAAATATCTGCAACAGAGTGAAAAGGCGGCAATACTCCCAGAGGGAGTCGCGCCGGAGTACATAGAGCTGCTCCTCTGGTCCATGGAGCAAACAGATTCACCGAATCTGATCGTGAGGGAGCGGTGGTGGGAGTATCGATCCTAGATGGAGCATCCACCAGAGATTGAAGGATCGAGCATCTACGGAGTACCGTTTGTGAGGGTGTCCTGCCAGAGCGAGCCGGTGGAGTCTTCTTCGACCGAACCCAACTTCAAGAGGAGAAAAGCAGTTGGCCCGATGACGCTTCCCCGCCATTGTCTCCCTCGCCGTTCACATCGTCTCACGGGGCGGCTGTCTGCCGCCGAGGAATAGGAGGGGGCTGCCCCCCCCCCAGCCCAATAGTCGGGCAGGTTGTGAATTGTCAGGAGAAGCTTAGGGTTGTCAGTGTTTGCAGGTTGTGACTTGTGTTTTGTGTTGTGTATTTTGAGAGTACTTTCAGATATGAATGTCTTTTGAATTTCAGATGCAGTATTGAGCATATGAAGTATTTTATGAATTCTAGAGATCTATTTTTAGCACTTAAAAAAATGTAGTTTCATAGGAGTATAAAAGTGCAGACAATGTGATTCTCAGAGAAGAAACTGCAAGTTTCAGTTTCAGATAAGAAACTGCAAGTTCAGTTTCAGATAAGAAACTGCAACTTTCAGAGGCAGAGCATTTATATTAACACGACCTTTTCAAACAGGGTTAACATCATGTTGGAAGTTTTATTCATGGTCGAAAATGGAACTACCAGCCAGTTAACATCATGCTGATCAACATTCATGCATAGCACATCTTCATATGATGCACAGTCAAAATTCCCACACAACGTCGAGTGTGCGAAACACAGAAAAAACGTGGGACGAAGTTTTGGCAAGTGTTGGACGTGGTTTTGGGCTGCCCCGTCTAGGCTTTCATTTTTAACATGCGCAGCCCACGACCTCGGATGGGAGGTCTCCCATCCGAGGTTTTATTTTTGGCAGCCCAATTTATGTATTTTTTTGAAGAAAACGCAGAGGTCTGTTCTATTTTTCTATATAAGAACAGGAATGCCAGGTCCAACTTATGTTTCCCTTCTAACTATATTATATATATTTAAATTATTTTATATGTTATTATATATTATTTTTATTGTCATCATATATTTAACAGATACTTACATATGTAAGAAAACAATATCCCACATCTTATTAACTTATAAAAATAATTTCTTAACAAATAAAATCCTGGATTGTTTTGGCACGAAAATCCTAGTGATTGTGTACAAAAGCTTGGTAAGATTTAAGGACGAATGTAATAATATAACTTATTACTTAAATATATTTATAACAAAATGCTCAGCCCCTTTTTACTTTTTGATAACATTGCTGGCCCAACCCAACATTATAATTAGAATCAGCCCAGCAAAATCGTGTGTTTCGAGAAAGTGCAAATGGCCTGTAATTTTTTAAGAAATATAATAAATGGGCCGCATGGACGCTACATTATTTGTTCACCCAGCCCAGCTAATGGCCGTAATTCAAAAAAAGATCAAATTGACTGTAAATTCTACCGCGCAAAAAAAAAGACTGTAAATTCTGAAAAATGGGTTGAATACGTGCCGCATTTTTGGAGGCTGAAATGTGGGCCAATAGGTCGAAGCCAATGCAAGTTGTTGTCAATTTAGTCAACAAATGATTCTGACATGTTAGCCGTTGGATTTACATCCAACGACCGGCATCCATCTTCAATCTCTCGTCTTCTTCCTCTAGCGCCGCCGGGACCACGTCCCGCCTCCTGCTGCTAGCAGCTCTGCTTAGCATGCTTCGCTATGAAGCACTACTCCACCGTTGGCCAGGCCATCCCTCCACCCCTCCACACCTCCTGTTCTTCTCCACCGACTGCCGAACCACACCGCACTAGAACCAGTTAACCCTCGTACATCTCTCAGTCTGCGACTCTACTCCCGCGTCTTCCCATCTCCGGCTCGTTGCTGTCCGGGGCCTCGCCGTCATCCACCACCTTGGATGCGCTCGGCGCGGCATGGTCAACGTGGTCAACGAACGATACCATCAGAAGTAGATTGTGCGTGGAGAGGCTGACAGCTGGGTCCATGGCCGCACACAAGGAAATGCCTCCTTATTACGCGCAAAATAATGATTCCTCCACCTGACATCTAGGACCACCGGAAGGGCCTCTGTATTTCGCGAAAAAAATGTGCCCCCCACTGACATGTCGGACCCACCAGCTATCTTCGCATGCAAGGAAGTGCCTCCTTATTACGCAAAAAAAATGAATACTCCCCCTGCCAGCTGGAACCCAACATAGTGGGAGGCTGACTTGTGGGACTACCAAGTTGACAGGGACGGAGGGCTTTGTCAACTTAGTCAATATGAACGATTCTAGCTCCTGTTACCGTATGATGTTCATCCAACGACCTTAGTGCTTCTTCAACCTCTGGTCTTCTTGCTCCAGCCGCCCAAACCAGCGCCGGTCGTGCCGCGTGCTCCTGCCTCCCGTGGCCGGTTGTGATGCCGCGGAGGCCTCACCGCCCCCTACTACTCCCACCGCTTGCCAGGCCATCCCTCTACTCACCCACACCCCCTGTTATTCTGTGGCGACAGCAGCCTCACACCATAGTTGAACCAGTGAACCCTCGTACTCCTCTTCGCGTGGGCATCCACTGCTGCGTCTTCCCTGGCTCCGAGTCGTCCCCTTCCTAGGCCTCGCCGTCGTCCACCGTTGTGGTGCTCTCGGCGCGGCGTGGTCAACGTGGTCAAGGAACGACTTCCATCAGACGTGGACTATACGTGGAGAGGCTGACAGCTGGGTCCACGGCCGCAGCAAGGAAGTGCCTCCTTATTACGCGCAAAATAATGATTCCTCCACCTGACAGCGGGGACCCACCGGATGGGCCACCGTATTTCATGAAAAAAAGTTTCCCCCTGACTGTTGGGACCCATCAGCTACATCTTCGCACGCAAGGAAGTGCGTCCGAGCAAAAAAACGATTCACCCCCTGACTGCTGGGACCCACCAGCTACATCTTCGCATGCAAGGAAGTGCGTTCGGGTAAAAAAAATGATTCGCCCCCCTGACTGTTGGGACCCACCAACTACATCTTCGCATGCAAGGAAGTGCGTCCGGGCAAAAAAAACGATTCGCCCCCCTGACTGCTGGGACCCACCAGCTACATCTTCGCATGCAAGGAAGTGCCTGACAGTCGGGACCCACCTGGTCGAAGCGTATGTAGCGTTGTCATTCTGGTCGTGAACGTGTACGTACATATATACTGGTCGGTATAGAGGCGCGCACGTGTCGTAGTAGAGGCGCGTACGTGTTGTAGTAGAGGCACGCACGTAGCATGTACACGTACGTACAGCGGCCAGGGTGCAAGAAAGAAAATACGGCCACGTACGTACATATGGGCAGGGTCTCGAACGCCTACTCGCGCATACGTACGTGGCTGGGTCAGAACGGAGAAATAGCGTCGTCGTTGTGTTCATGGGGAGCCAACCGGCTGGGTCGGAACGGAATGTGTGGTCATGTTCATCGGGAGGGCTTGGACGGAACAGGCAATGGAAACGAGGCCTGGCGTACCGCAGAATGGAGGAAACGGACCTCCTACGTTCGAAATGGGGACCTGTTGATCGGGAGGGGTGTGGCGTACCGCAAAACGGAGGAAACGGACCTCCTACAGTCGAAACGGGGGTCATGTTGATCGGGAGGGATGTGGCGTACCGCAAAACGGACGAAACGGACCTCCTACGGTCGAAACGGGGGTCCTGTTGATCGGGAGGGGTGTGGCATACCGCAAAACGGACGAAACGG
>NC_041393.1:188082088-188114034 GCF_002162155.2 Triticum dicoccoides | reverse complement strand
CTTCAGTTAGCAGCAGTAGCGAAGGAATCGCTCGATCGGGTTCAGTTAACAGCCGTCGGTCGATCGCTCGGGTTCAGTAACGCGTAGCCTGCAGTGCAATCGCTCGGGTTCAGCTAGAGCCCAACGCCTCGCTCGGGTTCAGTTAGAGCCAACGCCTCGCACGTGTACGAGAGAAACACGCATCGCTCGGCCCCCGACCTCCCACCGTAACTGGGAACTCCCCGAAATTTTCCTCCCCCTCGCTTCTACCACGGTTTTTTCCGTCATGGACGGCCCAAAGAATGTCATGCAGCTGCGTCTCCGGCCCGCCCAGGACAAAAAGCCCATTTTCTGTCATGATTTTTTGTCATAGAAGTAGGAGCCCACCACATCTATGATGATACCGGGTTTTGTCACAATTATCGTCGTAAAAGTGTCATATGTATGACAGAATTTTTTTTCGTTCGGCCCAAAATGTCACGGATATGTCTTTTTTTGTAGTGGTTGTTCCCTTTGTCATCGGTATGTTACTTGCCCGAGATTTGATCGTCGGTATCTCAATACCTAGTTCAATCTCGTTACCGGCAAGTCTCTTTACTCGTTCTGTAATACATCATCCCGCAACTAACTCATTAGTTACAATGCTTGCAAGGCTTATAGTGATGTGCATTACCGAGTGGGCCCAGAGATACCTCTCTGACAATCGAAGTGACAAATCCTAATCTTGAAATACGCCAACCCAACAAGTACCTTCGGAGACACCTGTAGAGCACCTTTATAATCACCCAGTTACGTTGTGACGTTTGGTAGCACACAAAGTGTTCCTCCGGTAAACGGGAGTTGCATAATCTCATAGTTATAGGAACATGTATAAGTCATGAAGAAAGAAATAGCAACATACTAAACGATCAAGTGCTAAGCTAATGGAATGGGTCAAGTCAATCACATCATTCTCCTAATGATGTGATCCCGTTAATCAAATGACAACTCATGTCTATGGTTAGGAAACTTAACCATCTTTGATTTAATGAGCTAGTCAAGTAGAGGCATACTAGTGACACTGTGTTTGTCTATGCATTCACACATGTATTATGTGTCTGGTTAATACAATTCTAGCATGAATAATAAACATTTATCATGAAATAAGGAAATAAATAATAATTTTATTATTGCCTTTAGGGCATATTTCCTTCAGTTGGATCATATGGTGTTTCTCCCTCTCTATCTTGTTGTGATGAATTGAGTTTTCCCTTTGAGATTTCGTTTTATCGGATTGAATACTTTTATGGATTTGAGAACACTTGATATATGTCTTGCATATGAATACTCGTGGTGACAATGGGACATTATATCGATTCACTTGATATATGTTTTGGCACTCAACTTGTGGATTCCCGAGGTGACATTGGGGTAATCTATGCATAGGGGTTGATGCACGTTTTCGTCCTTGTTTCTCCAGTAGAAATCTTGGGGAACTCTTTGAGGTTCTTTGTGTTGGATTGAGTATTATAAATCTAAAATTGTTGATGCATATCGAATAATCAACTCACGGATACTCGCGGTGACATTGGAGTATCTAGGTGACATTAGAGTTGGTTGATGTGTATCATATGGTGTTATTTTAGTATGAACTCTTGGTTAGATCGATCAGAAAGAATAGCTTGGTGTTATTTTAGTACGAACTATAGGATAGATTGATCGGAAAGAATAGCTTTGAGGTGGTTTCGTACCCTACAAACAATTTCTTCTTATGTTCTCCGCCAGATAAGAACTTTGGAGTGATTCTTCATCACACTTGAGGGATGGTTATATGATCCAATTAGATTAGCATTTTGAGAGATTGCACTAGCGAAAGTACGGACCCTAGGCCTTGTTTTCAAGCATTGCAATATAGTTTGTACTCACTTTTATTGATTGCTACCTTGCTGTTTTTATTTATCCAGATTATAAAAATATATTTCTACCATCCATATTACACATTTATCACCATCTCTTCGCCGAACTAGTGCACATATACAATTTTCCATTGTATTGGGTGTGTTGGATACACAAGAGACTCTCTTTTTATTTGATTGCAGGGTTGTTTGAGAGAGACCATCTTCATCCTACGCCTCCTACGGATTGATAAACCTTTGGTCATCCACTTGAGGGAAAATTGCTACTGTCCTACAAAACTCTGCATTTGGAGGCCTAACACGAGTCTACAAGAATAAGTTGCGTAGTAGACATCAGGGAAAATAGCTCCTCTTGGGGCGTCGCCGACGAAATATGTGGCATGGGGGGAACCGATTCCTAGCCGCGAACACAACGACAAAAGGCAAAAAAATAATTTAAAACGCCCAAACTCGACAAAATTCAGTCAATTTGGACGAAATATAGGCGATTTCATTGATGTTTTGGTGAATTAAAAAAACATAGATAAATTGCCTAGTTCATGCCGACGAGGTTGTAGAAGATGGTGTAGTCCTCGCCGTCGCTCGGCGGCCCGTCCTTCAGGGCGGCCTGGCTGCAGCCCTGCCCTGGGTCATGATACGTCTCCGACGTATCTATAATTTTTGATGTATTCATGCCATGTTTATAATATTTCTACATGATCTTGGTATGATTTGGTTAGAACTAACCCGGACTGACGCTATATTCAGCAGAACTACCGTGGTGTTGTTTTTTGTGCAGAAACAAAAGTTCTCGGAATGCGCTGAAAATCAACAGAGATTTTTTTGGAAAACATAAAAAATACTGAAATGAAAAGTTATCGGAGGGGAGTCCCGTGGGGCCCACGAGGGTGGAGGGCGCCCCCACCCCCCTGGGGCACGCCCCTGTGCCTCATGGACTCTCCGTGGGCCCCCCCTGACTTGTTCTCGACGCCAACCTCTCCTATAAATCCCCAAACCTCCAGAACATAACCTAGATCGGGAGTTCCGCCGCCACAAGCCTGTGTAGCCACCAAAAACCAATCGGGACCCTGTTCCGGCACCCTGCCGAAGGGGGGATCCATCACTGGTGGTCATCTTCATCATCCCGGCGCTCTCCATGGCGAGGAGGGAGTAGTTCACCCTCGGGGTTGAGGGTATGTACCAGTAGCTATGTGTTTGATCTCTCTCTCTCTCTCTCTCTCTCTCTCTCTCTCGTGTTCTTGATATGGCACGATCTTGATGTACCGCGAGCTTTGCTATTATAGTTGGATCTTATGATGTTTCTCCCCCTCTATCTCCTTATGATGAATTGAGTTTTCCCTTTGAAGTTGTCTTATCGGATTGAGTCTTTAAGGATTTGAGAACACTTGATGTATGTCTTGCATGTGCTTACATGTGGTGACAATGGGATATTCACGTGATCTACTTGACGTATGTTGGTGATCAACTTGTGGGTTCGGTAACCTTGTGAACTTATGCATAGGGGTTGGCACACATTTTCGTCTTGACTCTTCGGTAGAAACTTTGGGGCACTCTTTGAAGTTCTTTGTGTTGGTTTGAATAGATGAATCTGAGATTGTGTGATGCATATCGTATAATCATACCTGCGGATACTTGAGGTGACATTGGAGTATCTAGGTGACATTAGGGTTTTGGTTGATGTGTGTCTTAAGGTGTTATTTTACTACGAACTCTAGGGCTGTTTGTGACACTTATAGGAATAGCCCAATGGATTGATCCGAAAGATAACTTTGAGGTGCTTTCGTACCCTACAATAATCTCTTCATTTGTTCTCCGCTATTAGTGACTTTGGAGTGACTCTTTGTTGCATGTTGAGGGATAGTTATATGATGTAATTATGTTATTATTGTTGAGAGAACTTGCACTAGTGAAAGTATGAACCCTAGGCCTTGTTTCAAAGCATTGCAATACCGTTTTCGCTCACTTTTATTACTTGTTACCTTGCTGTTTTTATAATTTCAGATTACAAAAACCTATATCTACCATCCATATTGCACTTATATCACCATCTCTTCGCCGAACTAGTGTACCATTGTATTGGGTGTGTTGGGGACACAAGAGACTCTTTGTTATTTGGTTGCAGGGTTGTTTAAGAGAGACCATCTTCATCCTACGCCTCCCACAGATTGATAAACCTTAGGTCATCCACTTGAGGGCAATTTGCTACTGTCCTACAAACCTCTACACTTGGAGGCCCAACAACGTCTACAAGAAGAAGGTTGTGTAGTAGACATCAGCTCACCACTGCGGGACGGCTTGCTCCACGTAGTGACCTCCTCGTTGTTGTCGGAGAGCACGATGATACCGCCCTCGTCGCGGCCGCGGCGCCGCTCGGCAATTTCATCCAGAGCAGGGCGCTGGCGCTCCATCTCCTGCGCCACGTAGTCTGTGCGTGACCAGGTGAGGCCGCTCTCGAGGTCGGTGGCCATGTCCTCGTGCTCCTGCTTCACCATAGTCGCTGGCTCCTTCTTCGGCTTCACCAGGAGAATGTGGCCGCGGGGAGGAGAAGGGACGCGGCGGCCCTCATTTATGACGAGGTTGCCACCGCGGCTACGCCGACGGAGCGACATCTCCTGCGGCTCGGGCTTGACGGGGACGAGTGCCGTCGGCGCCAACCCGGAGGAGTGGGAGCCAGAGGATGATGGGTCCATGTGCCTCGGCAACCAAGAGCTTCCGCGGCGGCGAGAGAAGGGCGGCGCTGGGTACTCCAGTCGTGGCTCGTTGACTCCCTCGATGTGCGCGAGCAACACGGAGAGAGTTCGCTCGGGCGCGTCCCACCATTGGCGGCGGCCCTCCGAGTTATGGCGCCCCCTCGGTGTTGGCTCGCCATTGGTAGACGCCAGCTTCTCGGCGTGACGTCGCTGGAAGTACGCAGTCCACATTGCGTGGTTGTCCGCCGCGTACCGTGGTTCTTGGTGCGTGTACTCCGGCATGTTGACCCGAATCACCATGATCTCGGCGGGGCGTTCCGCGTCGGAGGGCGGCGGAGGCACGAGGACACTACCGACGCTCAGCCGCCATGCACCCCGGTACGCGCATGTTGGGCAGCGTCAGGTAGTTCGCCTCCTGCAGTAGGCGAGCTTCCCACTCGTGCAGCCAACGGCAGGCAAAGCCGTTGGCCGCCGCCCCGTCGCCGGGAAACCTCTCCGCGATGGCGACTGTGCGGCGAGCGGCAGTGAAGGTCACCTTTTTTTGGGCGAGAAAGGTGAGGAGAAGAGATGGTCGACGTTGAGGCGAAGAGATGGCGAGTGTGCGGCGAGCGGTGGCGAAGGTCGGCTTTTATAGCGGCGAGAGGGCGTGAGGTGTAGACGCGTGGCGGGAAAGGGCGGGACGCGCGGCGGTGGCTCGCCATCACTATGCCACCAGTCATTCATCAATGGAAAGGCTGATCGGCGACAACATTGAATCGCGCGAGAGCCGAGGCGAGGCGATGAGGACGATGAAGCACAATCGCTGACTCAGTGGGCCCACAGGAGGGGGGATCTGGCGCGGTTTGTTTTCGCGCCATTTTTCTTTCCCCCGACGCCCCCGATCGCCCTCAACGCGCTCGGTTCGACATGTGTTCGCCGGTGCCAATTTCGGTCCAAACCGGCGAATTTTAGGCTCCTGGGGCGTGACTGGGCGATTTTTTTTGGGCCGACGATAAAAAAGATACCTTAAGGGACGTGTTGGGGAGGGGAGGAGTGGAGATGCTCTCATCATCATCATCATCATCATCATCATCATCATCATCATCATCATCATCATCGCTTGGGAAGCTATTTGGGTGTCGCATGGACATTTATGTCCATGTCATTGGTCATGTATCGAAACTATTGCCCGCTGCGGCCTTGATGTTTATCTTACTCTCCCGTACTCTAAGAACAAACGTAGCCCCTGTGTGTCTGTGTTGATATCTATTCACGTGATCAGTCGAGATGCCTGAGACGAGTAAAACGAAAATAGCATAGGCGCGAACAAATTTGTAGGTGGATGGTTAAGAGGACAATGATATCCTCAACCATCAAATTTCAAGACCTAAATTTGACATCGGTGCTCGCATTTTTCTAGATTTATTTTACCCCTTTTGACGATATACCTTTGTGGTAAAAGACGTACTCCCTCCGTTCCAAATTACTTGTCTTAGATTTGTCTAGATACGGATGTATCTAGACTCATTTTAGTGCTAGATACATCCGTATCTAGACAAATCCAAGACAAGTAATTCGGAACGGAGGAAGTATCTGTGACAACTTCATCAATCTCAAAATAATGTGACGGCTCAGTCTCTTTGAGGTGCTCATAGGAATATAATGTGTGTCAGTGCGTTCGTAGAGACGAGTGTGGGTACGTATGATGTACCGTGTCCAAGAAAACAAGGTAGACATGCACAGCTCAAAAATCTGGGATGGACGGAAAAGAAGGTTGAATTTTTTATGACCGTCGGGCGGCTTCCACGAAAGTTCTCGCGCTTTTACTCCTACATACACTCCTGGTCTGGTCTTCTTTTTTATTCCGCTTCACACACACTTTTACCTCCCTCCCTTCAATCATTCATCAACGCTCAGTCCCGTCCACACCCACCACCCCACAGCCCACAACAAGCGGAGTGTGTGTTGCGTTTTCTCCGCTAACCCCTCCAAACAAAACCCTCTCCTCCGCCTTCGCAAGCAAGCCACCTCCGCCGAATTCCTCTCGCCGCTGCTCTTCTTCCTCCCCTCGCCTCAGCGGGCCGGGGACGACGGCGCGGACCTGCATTGATTTGTTTTTCGGGGTGAGGAACCCTAGCCTTTTCTCGATTGTTTCCTCTGCGCGCCGCGAGCAATCGGCCCACGCTCTTCCCTGTGCGATTGACGATGAATCGGAACCCGTCCAGCCCGCCGCTTTTCTCTCGGATTGCTGTTGTTCGTTGTCGTGTGGAGGAGCATTTGTGCCAGTATTTTTTTCGTTTCCATTTCTGGAAGGTTAGGCGAGCGCGGGGCGCCGATTCCTGCTTTTCCCCAAACTCGAGGGTTTCATGGAGCTCGGCTTCTGTTTTTGCTGGTGGATTTGGGGGTGTTTTTTTTTGTTTGTTACTGAACTCTACTGCTCTGCTCTCGCTGATTTCCTCTGTTCCTGTGTGAGAGGGGTTGAAATGGATTTTTCTGTCTCCATCGTCTTATTCGTCACGAGCGCGACTGATTATTACGCGCTGATCGCATTTAGCTAGCTTTGCCCTGATTGGCTGACACGTGTACAGATCGGTCCCAATTATTACGCGCTGATCACATGTAGCTAACTTTGCTGTGATTGGCCACACGGATCTCCATAACTTCGTACTCGCAGCAGCTTCAAAAATTGAAGCCCCGAAAGACCATATGAAATCCATCGTACACAAATAATATCAGCGCCTGCGGCGTGCGGACATGATTATCCCCAAATCTGTAAATCCTGTGGAAAATTGATAATTGTATAGCCGATTCACATGTGCTCACATTTCACAGATCAATCCACATAACATCCGGCAAGGCGAAGCCCCAATCACCACTAACTCAATGTTTTTTTGTTACCAAAAGGATAATAGAATAGAGTTACCATTGGAAATGTGGCGTGCCCTTTGTTTTCATGACCATTTATTACATTTAATTGTTTGATGAACTGGATTGTGTGTTTGTCCTTCGTTTGGCATGCCTGTTACTCACTCAATCTAGTTGCTTCAGGTTAAGCAATGGCATTGTTGGACTGGATTGAGTTGTCTGATGACGAGGAGGTGGCAGTCAAAGAAAGACTTCCTCCAGAAAAAGTCAAAGAAGAATTTCCTCCAATAGAAGTCAAAGAAGAATTTCCTCCCACAATAGTGAAAGAAGAACTGGATACTCATGTACATGGGACAGCTCAGTTGGAAGTAGAAATTGTTGATTTAACCACAGAAGAAGCTGACGTTGAAGAGGATAGGAATGCTCACGGGAAAGGGGACGCTGCTCAGGGGGCAACAACATCACATAGACAACAGTTTGTTGCACCTCATGGACAAGGCGAGGCAGCTCAGACAGTGGTACCAAGACAAGAGTTTCTTGCTGCTGCTAATGGTGTGGAAGAGTTTCTTGTAACAGGTAATGTTGTGCAAGAGGCTATGCAGTCTGGAAATCAGGATTTTGCTGCAGCTGTTGATTGCGCAGAAGAGGCCACGCATTCTGAAAATGCAGATGAAGCTGGCCCATCATTATTTACAGAACAAGGTGCTGCGGCAGGCGATTGCGGTGAAGAGGCTATGCAGTCTGGAAATCAGGATTTTGCTGCAGCAGTTGATTGTGCAGAAGAGGTCATGCATTCTGAAAATGCAGCTGAAGCTGTCCCATCGTCGTTTACAGAGCAAGGTGCTGCGGCAGGCGATTGCGATGAAGAGGCTATGCAGCCTGGAAATCAGGATTTTGCTGCAGCAGTTGATTGTGCAGAAGAGGCCATGCAGTCTGAAAATGCAGCTGAAGCTGTCCCCTCGTCGTTTACAGGGCAAGGTGTTGCGGCAGGCGATTGCAGTGAAGAAGCTATGCAGCCTGGAAATCAGGATTTTTCTGCAGCAGTTGATTGCGCAGAAGAGGCCATGCAGTCTGAAAATGCAGCTGAATCTGGCCCATCATCGTTAACAGAACAAGGTGTTGTGGCAGGTTATTGCAGCGAAGAAGCTATGCAGTGTGGAAATCAGGATTTTGTTGCAGCAGTTGATTGCACAGAAGAGGCCATGCAGTCTGAGCATGCAGCTGAAGCTGGCCCGTTATTGTTTACTGGACAGGGTGTTGTGGCAGGCGATTGCGGTGAAGAGGCTATGCAGTCTGGAAAGCAGGATTTTGTCGCAGCAGTTGATTGCGCAGAAGAGGCTATGCAATCTGGAAATGCAGTCGAAGCTGCCCCATCATCGTTTATCGAAGGTGTAGCGGCAGGTGATTTTGCTGAAGAGGCTATGCGGTATAACCATGAAAACCAAGCTGCTCAATGCTCGCTAATGACAGGACAAGCTGCTGCATCATCCTTGTCAATGACAGAACAAGGTGCTACTACATCTTCACAAAGGACAGTGCAACAGAGTCACAAGAGAGATGCATTGCTAGGTTCCCCTCCCATCTCAACCGCGGCGCCTTTTCCCCGGCAATTCTGGAAGGCTGGGGAGTACAAGGTTGCTGCCCGAGCTTCCATCAACAGTATGTTCTTATTCTCTCCGTGCCCAGGACTTTATTTAACAGTCCCACCAATAAACATTGCCTGTCCCGTTTAGAGCGTCCATCATGGCAGGTTGGGTGGATTACCCTGCTTGTCCACTCTGCTCTCCCCATTGGTGGACTGAAACTTGCTCACACGCAGTTCCCTGTTTCATGGAACTGAGAATTGTGTTAATGTTATTAAAAAGTTCAGTTAATTATAATCCTTACTCTGTTACATGTCTCAAGAGTATTGACCAGTGAGATTTTTTTGCTGCACTTTTGTGTATATGGCAGAGCTTCATCCAACCCGCACTGCCACCGATGAGAGTCCTTCATAGTTTACCTTGGCTACCAAGTTGTTTACTTCAATCTTCAGTCGGTTTATTTCATTGTTATAGTTGGGTTTATTTTCGTTGGATATATTCCACAAAATAGAGAGATGCTTCCATCTATCAAATAGTCTGTTACATAAGGTGATAAGGCATCCCTAAATTTGGGAGGCCGTGTCCAGAGTCTATTATGCATGCATGAATTAAGGTTCTTCTGTTTAAAGTGTTTTCCCCAGCCTCTTTCTCGGTTGTATTAATATAAAAATATATAGAGGAAAACATGCACTGACAGGTTCAATATGGCCCCATCTGCATGCACATTATTTCCATTTTCTGGTTGTTCTTACTTCTTACCATTTAATTTTGCAATTTGATTAGATGGCCAGAACTGCTTAAGGATTAATCCCAAGTTTCTTCACTCGAATGCTACGTCACACAAGTGGGTATTTGGTGGTACGTCGTAGTGATATCTGTAAAGCTGGCACTTCACTTCTGCTTTTGTATGTCTATGCTCCTATCTAGGGAATCCTGACTATATTGATGTATGCTTAACTCTCTTTCTACAGCTATTGCAGAACTGCTCGACAACGCTGTTGATGAGGTTTCTGTTTCAAATATATGAACACTAATAGTATCACCATTATCTATGATTCTCATGCTTTGTTTTGTTTCTTGATTCTTCTGTTTTGCATCGGAACGTGGAGTAGGTGCAGAATGGGGCAACCTATGTGAAAATAGATAAAATGAAATATTCTCCTGTCGGAGAGTATTCATTAATGGTACAAGGTAGCATACAGATATATATGTACTATCAAATTGCACTGGCTATATTATGTTTATATAGTATTTTCTGTAGCTTATTTCTTGAATCCCATTTTCAAGATGATGGAGGCGGTATGAGTCCTGAGCATCTTCGACATTGTTTGAGCTTCGGATTCTCCAATAAATGCACGAATTCATCAATTGGACAATGTAATAGTTTTTGTGAACTCGCTGCGTTGCTTAGTCCATTGCTAAATAGTCACTGACTTGTGGTTACTTTTACAGATGGAAATGGCTTCAAAACCAGCACAATGAGGCTTGGGGCAGATGCTATCATATTCAGCTGCAGAAAAGCTAATAGGTTTGTCCTATTTTAGCAATGCACTATCTTTCCTATTCACTTTCTGGCATTAGCAGATATGGGAACTTTGATCTGACACACTAATTATCATGATAAAATGCAATACGGAACAAATTGATTATACTTATTTTTTTTGTTAAACCTCCCATCCTAAATGTACTAGCAAGTTATACGTGCATTGCACGTGAGAGCTCAGATAATCAAATTTCAGTCAAAGATCGGCATGCATTATAGTGGGCAAATGAAAATTTTGAGGCATATGCATAAATTATAAGATGCAAAACTCGGGTAAAATATATCGAGTGCTTCTTGTCTAGGCATCTTTTGGGATATCTCATATTGCAATTTTTCATAGAAAATAACAACAATAGCTACTCTATCTGCAAAGATAAACATGATTTATGAAGGTACATCCATAGCCTTGAACAAGGGAAGTCTAGAATGAAGTAGAAGTGTGTTTTAAGTTTTGTGCAAAATGTCCATAGGGCTTAACCCAACCATAGAATCTTCTAGATAGTAGATGTGGCAGAATCTGTTGTAGTAAAGGGAAGATCCAACGGTCAGTAACACTCAGATTTGCCACCTCTCTACTGCCGGATCGGCTTCATCCAACGGTTGTTATTCAAAGTTATTCTTACACTATAGATAGATAGAATAGATAATAAATATAGATAACAGATATAAAGGAGCATGATTGGATGGTTACCAAAAACTGGCTGGCCAAACAATTGGTTAGCTACCGACTTGCTTCGTCAATCTCTCAAAAAATGCCAAATTTGGCAAGTCTTGGAGTTGCCAATTTTTGGCTACCAACCAAGCATGCTCTACAGGGGAGGGGGGGGGGTGCTTTTAGCATATAATGTCATTGTGTTGAGCATCTTTGCTGATGGCCTGCTAACTTGCTAGCCAAACTTATCTACTATATCATGGTAACCTTTTAGTTTAATCATTTGATATGACAGCAGATTGACACGAAGTGTTGGGCTGCTCTCTTACACATTCCTCAAAGGAACCGGCTGCAATGACATATTAGTGCCTGTGGTTAGTTTATTAAACTTGTTAACTTATGACATTATTAATGTAGTATCTACAGCCACATCACCATGTTTTTTTTTAGTATTTGGACAAGAGTAAACTGAAATTTGTTTCCAATATAATAGCTTCTAGTTGGTAATGATGTCATCTGAAGATTAATTAGTATGTCGAATTGTGGATATAGGGATTTTAACTGACACAGACCCTTGATACGTACTCCCTCTGTAAACTATTATAAGAGCGTTTAGATCACTAAAATAGTGATCTGAACGCTCTTATATTAGTTTACGGAGAGAGTACTAAACAACTAATGCTATTTTTCTTATAGGTTGACTATGAATTTGATCCTTCATCCCGCAATTTCAAGAGGATAATGGACCATGGTGAAAAACATTTTTCTTCCAATTTGTCCACTCTTCTGAGGTGGTCTCAATTTTCTACAGAAGATGATTTATTGAATCAAGTAAGTTACTACTCTCTCTACTTATCCAGTTAATCATTTTTTTGGAATTCTGACATGACTTCCTCTTGAAAATATTTGTCCAAAACCAATTGATTGTATGTCGGTGTGCTCAGATAGTAACTGGTTACTTTTTTTCGAGGAAAGTAACTGGTTACTTCTATGGTTACTAGTGTTATACCCTAAAAGCAATATTTTCATGGTGAATACCTAGATTTCGTGTGAATACCAAGATTTGGTTATGAAATGCAATAGCTATACAGTTTTTTTCTTCTGTATATCTGGAATGGTTTGTTTGTACAAGATTGCTTCCTACTTACTCTGGTCCACATGCTGACAGTTTGAGGACATGGGATGCCATGGCACAAAAATTGTTGTATCCAAATTATGGCTCAATGATTACAACTGATGATGAGGTGCGATTTGTTTCTCTCAGCGACTCTACTCCATAGATTTCAAATTTCAGTATTCCTTATTTATATGTACTCCCTCCGTTCCTAAATATACGATGTTGGGGGAGTTCAATTTACACTCGCCCAAAGGGAGTACTTCAAAACTAAGGATAAACATTACTTAGTTCATGCAACACTTGAAAAATATTTGATGGAAAAGTCGAATATATTCTAATCTTATAGACATGGAAGCTGTAGTAGAATTCTTTTACCTTTTTGTTGTTGGAAGATATATAAAATATTTACTTTTTTTACGTATATCACCTGATTGCCCCTGCGAGACTAACAATCGTCGAAGAAATTGGCTCAGTAAATATCGAACCACTGATGTTGATCACTGAACCCCTTGTGATTACAATCACCACCGGTAGTCCTATATACTGTTCTCATGCAGTATAGAAATGAACTATAGTTGTAATTCATTCAGACTTTAACAGTGCTGCTTGCTTTACCTTTCTCTGAGTCATTTGTACAAATTTTCACTAAAGGGCAACTTTGTCACATGGTGGTGCAGGATATTATGATGTCAGGAGCGCCTAAGATACCAGAAGAACGCGCGAAAGTGAAAAGGTTGAATCATATGCATATTGCAAATCGCTTCCGATATTCACTTCGTGTAAGTTCCAAACACAAAATATATATCCAAGACTTACATCTGTTTTTTTTAATGACTGACTAGCTTAAATATCACCAGGTTTATGCATCTATACTATACCTTCGTCTACCAGAACACTTTAAAGTCATCTTGTGTGGACGAACTGTTGAACCTCACCATATTATAAAGGACCTCATATACTGTGAATGTATCAAATATCGACCACAAGTTGGAATAAGCGTACAGGTTGGTTTGTTCTAGAAAACTTAGTTCAGAACTGATCTCAGCTGTACATCTACTAACATGATGCTCATCTTTTCTAATACTCCCTCTGTTCCATAATGTAGTGCACATAGCTTTTTTGAAAAGTCAAACTTTGCAAACTTTGACCAAGTTTATATAGAAAACTATTTATAGCTAAAATACCAAATATATAAAATATGAAACTACTTATTATAATGAATCCAATAATATATGTTTGGCATTCTAGTTGTAAATAAATGTTTTTCTCCAAAAAATTGGTCAAAGATTGTAGGGTTTGACTTCTCAAAAAATCTGTACATTATGGAATGGAGGGAGTAAAATGGTAGTTTTGCAGAGCAACTTAACTACCAGGTGTACTATTTTGTACTCCCTGCGCTCACTATTACTCCCTTCGATCCAAAATAAGTGTCGCAGTTTTGAACTAAGGTTAGTTTAACCTTAGTGAACTAAGGTTAGTTCAACCATAGTTCAAAACTGCGACACTTATTATGGATCGGAGGGAGTATAAGATGTTCTAACTTTTCTTAATCGGATGTATATAGACGCATTTTAGTGTGTTTGTTTACTCATTTCAGTCCGTATGTAGTCCATATTGAAATATCCAAAACATTTTATAGTAGTGAACGGGGGGAGTACTTGTATTGGCATTGATACGATCTCCAGTATGCAATTTTGACCATGACTTATTCTATTACATGTTAATAAAACCTATTGAATACTCCCTCCGCCCCAAAATAAGTGTCCTAACTTTGTACTAGCTTTAGTGTAAAGTTGTACTAAGGTTGAGACACTTATTTTGGGATGGAGGGTGTACGATGTGACAAAAAATATTTTATGACAAGTCTGGTAATAACACTTGCACTTTACAAGTTCTTTCAGAAACATTTGCATACAAAAATCCAAATATTTTGGTTACACTGGTGGCCAAAGTTGTAATGGTTGACTGCATGCATTCTAAAACGACATTTAAGCACATGAGTAACTGCAGCATCATTCCTTTTAGGCAGTGAGCATTTCATTGGTCATTCTAGGTTATTGCACAATGCTCAGGGAACTTTGTTTGAAATATAGATAGCATCCATCTAAGTACAATTAGTTTAGATGATTGAAAAGTATGTAGTGCACCTAATGCGTCTGTTTTGAATCAGGTTGATGTCATTACTTCAATTGGCTTCTTAAAAGGTGCTCCAAACCTGGATATCTATGGATTTAATGTCTACCATAGGAACCGTCTTATTCTGGTAAAATAGATTCATCCACATGCACTACTGCTTTTAAATTTGTCATATGTTGCATAGTATTTGTTCTTGTAAGTTTTTTCAGGAAACAAGAAACTTGTATAATAATAATGCAATTGCTAAGTAGAAGCATTACAAAAGTACAAATTCCAGATTAGTTACTATATGGACAATATTAATGTCCAATACAGATTAGTTGAGAACTTACTAGAGGGGCTGATTACAACGAGGGTACACCTTAAAGGATCCTCATTGTTGGGACTTACCTTTCAGGCAGGTTTTATAGATGTTCGCTTAAACCATATAGGGTTTTTAGATGATCCCTCTTATCCAAGGTGATTCATCATCTTTGTTATAATGTGTTTCCTCGACTAAAATTTCCTTCCAGATGGATATTCTGAATTTCTGACATTACAAATTCAAAAATGTTATTCACTGTGGTAGTTCAGCCACCTTTTTTACTTATGCTTTGCAGCATGCTAAATACTAGCATATCATATTATTTTAATCTATTAGTTTCTTTGTTCAGCCATTTTGGGCTGCAGGCTCTGAAAGAGGTCGAGGCAGAGGCATTGCTGGTATGAATTCCTATTGCAGTTTTTAGTTTGTTGCTGGGTTTCGCTATAATTTCAGTACCAGAGTATTTTTAGTATTGAATAAAACATTATTTCCTAGGGGTTTTGGAGGCGAACTTTATACAACCTACACATGATAAGCAAGATTTTGAGAAGACGGAACTTTTTCAGAGACTTGAGATGAGATTAAAAGACATGGCAATGGAGTATTGGTAAGTTCAGTATGTCATATATGGGTCTGAAAGTGCTTACAGATGTATTCCCAGCCTTTGGTCATTTACAGATATATTTACATTACGTTCACCTTCCAGCCAGATGCACACTTCCCTGTTCTTTTACTGCATGCATGCTTTGATATCTTCCTATCATTCTTATATATGTACTGTTATTTTCTTGGAAAAAAGATGACTACCATAACCACCATCTATTTGTGGCAGGAAGCACCATGCTCATTTGGTTGGCTACCGGCCACTCACAAAATCTCTTCGTCCAGCATATTATGCATCTATTGCTGCTACCAATGATAATAGCTCAGTAGCCCAAGCTACAGCAACAGCTTATGCCAGGAACTCAAGAGCCAAAGCATCTGGAGTATTGAACTCCCGTTTCAATGGAGGTAACTCATTAAATCCTTTGCACATTGGTGCCTTGAGGGCTCAAATGGACTATGGTGCATGTCCTTTAGCAAGGAAAAATATGAGGACTTCATTATATATGCCAAGCACACCGCAGCAAACTGGTTGGTTTCAGATATCTTTTGCCCCCTTCGATGGATCCCCTTAATATTTTTCTGATTAGTGTACTGCAAGCAGAACTGTGCAAAAGAAGAAACTCTGGCTCGATGATTGAAACGAGGGCCCAGAAAAGGCACAACACAAATGGCGATGCTGACCACTTTGGAAGTGTCAATGTTGTTGAGGTTAGAAATTTGTTAGGAGTACTTTTATGATAATCAATAGTTTTAACTTTTTGATTGTATCTTTTGTAGATAGGAGAGGAAAGGAGCAGTCTCTTAATTTGTCAGAACATGATGCTAAAGGCCGAGTGAGTAATGAAATCTTTCTTAGCATGTTTCAAGCTTTTGTTTATTCCACTTTCAATTCTATGTCTGGGTTACATATACCACATTTGAAACAACAATCACCATTATTTGCATATTTAATTTTACAACTATTATATATATAAACAAGGTAAGCAAACGGTTTGGTATCATTAGCCGGTTTATCATATGAATTAATCTATAATTCTCTAAGTATGAGACGTGAAACCAATTTTCATCATTAAGTAACATAATCACAAGAGTAAGCATGATTTGGAAAGGTAACGTGACAGACACTTGTTATTTGTCATTGGGAAACAACGTTGGACGCTTGGGAATGAAAAATTGACTGGATTTACTCACCCATGATTTGACCGGACTACTTGTGAGATTCCTTACCGAAAAAGGGTTTTCCCCCGCTTTGTATTACAAAGCACCAACACCGAGGCATGGATAAGTTCGATAGGGCAAGGCAAACTTGGTAGACAAACCAAATAATGGCATAAATTGTTAAGTCGTAGGCATAGTTCGGTAAAGTAGGGTATAATCAAACACGCATGCTTAAATTGTCTACCATTAAGTTTTAGCATTGCATCTTAGTTGATCCTTTTGTTCGATGGCTGTTTAGAACATTGAGTGACCACACGCAGAAGTGATTACTCTGGTCAATTGACACAAAAAGTTGATATTTGATGCAAAAGGATCTAATCCTTTGTTGATTATGGCTTAGTAGTGTTGGATATTAGTGCTCTATAATAGTATGTTATCTCATATGTAGGTAACCTATGGTTGCGTCATCTCATCTTTCGTTCATCCATATAATAACAGTGACAAGTTGATAGGCAACTTTGAATATATGTCTAAAATGTACGACTTGAACGTAGATAACTAAACTGAGCTTCATAGCAGATTATAGGGACCAAAAGTACAGTTCACCGTTATACACTGGGTCAGCTAAAGCTTGTAAATCTGGATTCATTTTTCTTTCTTGATAGACCTGCGCTTTTCTTTCTAGGATGCTATATATTCACATACTTCTGTGGCAGTAGTTTGCTCTGTTTAGTTTCAGCAATGATCCGACGATATAAAGTGTGGTTAAGGGCTGATTGTTTGATTTACTGGACGTGGGTTGTGGACTGTAGAGGCACTTTTTTTAGTTCGTAGTTTGTATCACAGAGATGGTAAAAATTAAAACAAATATGTCATCCCTGCAATTTGCTTTTTGCTGGGTCCATACACTTTCTTTTAGATTCACAAGATAAAATAGTTTGTTATATGTTTTGTTCATTGCTTGTAAACCATGTGTAATGATTGTTGCCAAAAAAATGCCGTGAAGGTGTTCCGAGCTCGAGGCGGCAGGACAGATTCTCCGAAGCAAGGTAAGTTGCTGGTAAAACGCAGTTTTTTATATTTTTTGCGGGGAGGTAAAATGTAGAGTAGTATCTAGAAGTACAAAAAAAATTACCTAGTACTAGATGGCTCTGGTGTTTTGAATGTCGAAAATGGAGGCACCTGATCCTCTTAGATTCCAAAAGGCTGACGTGCTCTAATCGCCGCTGAACAGGCGGACAGGTTGATGGGTGAACTCCGCGAGTGGCAACGAAAGGGGAGGAGCCTGACGGACGAGTTGGAGTTCTACCACGGCCTCAGCGCGATACAGCGCAGGATGCCCATCACCAGCACCTCTTCCCTGGGAGTGGGATGGATCTGACTGAATGGCATGACTGACACCACGCCGGCAGCGGAAGTCCATAACTACGTACTAATAGTACTAACCTTATGGGGCGGTTTAAGCGGGAGTTTGACCCCTCGGGATGGTGGATTGGTGGTATAACCAAGGCACGTGCAGTAAGTAGATCTATGGTTGGTCTGGCACTAGGTGCATGGTAAGTAACATCAGACGTTTGATGTCGGAAGAAGACCTCCTTTACGGTAGCGGTGGCGGGTCGATATGCGTAAACTAAGAACAACTCTCTCTAAATATGATGCTAATGTAAACTGTAGCGGTGCACATGAATCAACTAGTTAAACTGTTTGGGAGGAAAGAAAAAAAAAAGGAGAAGCGAGTACCAGCTTAACCAGCAAACGTTCGCTGGGGAGCATGGCAAATTGTGTTGTCAGCGGGTTGCAATTTTCGTCAGTGAGTATGGCACATCGGTCTAGTTTTTTCTAGGATTTGTCGTGCTTCAAGGAATTTGCCATCCTTGCGACTACATAAATTGCTACAAAAATCGTTTGTTTTGCCATGACCTTCGAGAGAACATCAGCACAGTAATATTACCGGAAACAAATGGGTGGCTATTTTGTTAACGAACATCAGCACCTTCCTTTTCACGAGTAGAAAACCCTTGCCGTGTCCTGTACAGTAACATGGGCGGACGGGCTCACGGGTCCGTGTGCTGTGGTGTCAAATTATCTTTCCGACTGAGGACCTCTATGAACCGTCAAATTATCAACCTTTACTTTTTTTTCTCGTGATGGAAAATAGCAGCCGTCCATGCAAACGGCATACTCCTCAAACAAATTATTGGGCGTGTGAAGGGACGCGACGGGAAGCAAAGCAGCTGTCAAGAAAATGGCACGTGCCTTTGAGAGATTTTCTTTGTGAGGGAGTTTTCTTTTCTTTTCTTTTTAAGACAACTCGAGTTACGGATTCTTCATCTTCTTCCTTTTGGCGTTAGAAAGGTACCTTGTCACGGTTTTCGTGGGAAAGCTTTCACTTGCCCCCTTCTTCCTTCGCATGCACGCCATTGGTTATGCTAATGCTACGCTTTCCTAGTGAGCGATGGATCGGTTTCCGTAATCTCTTGTTTTTTGAGTCGGTTCCTTTTCTCGTTGTGCAAGCTTTTTTGTACCGTGCAAACTTCTTTGCAGATTGTCTACTAGTATATCTCAACACACATTTCAGCGTTTTTTGTTGTATGTATTGTGTGCGCGGGCAATACGTTTCCACCAGGTTCCAAATCTATCTGTACTAGCAGATGCGGCCTAAGCTCTGAATCCACTTCACCATTTTACTATAATTTCTAGCAGGTTTCATCGTTTCCCGGCTAATAAAATTCAGATTTGCCATGATAAAGGGTTTGCTACGCTACTCTTCATCGGCGTCGGTTGTTGTTTTGTTGCGTTGGTCCTATGAGGTCTTAGCAGGACGACTTTTTGACTATTTACTACAACAAGTTTTGCTCGGCTCCAGCGAGGGAGAGGCGAAGATAGCGGCCCGCCTTCGGCTCGCTTCGGTGCTTGTAGTTGTCGCTAGGTGGTTTACGGATCTGAATGTAATTTTTATTATTTTCGGTGTTCGTTGTACTATTATGATTGAAAATAAATAGATTGAAAACACGGTAGACCATATTTAGCATTTGTGTTTTCCTAGTATCATTGTTGGCAGAAAGAAAGCACCGGCTGTTTTGTCCCAAAATTACACGTGCGGTACAGCGACTCAAAACTCTCCTGGAGAAAAGAAATATATCTGAACGAAACGAATCACAATCGCAGCGATATGTTTGTCTCTTTGTTCTTCCACTGTACTACTATGGGTGGCTACGAATGCTCCATTTTTTATATTTTAAAATGAAAACTTTCACTCTTTCAGGCCCCAGCCTCCGCAGAAAAGAATAACAAGAAGACGCACGTGATCCTGCCTGCGAGCTCACTGCATATCTTCTCCTTCGCCAGATATTTTTTTTCTACTCGCAGCCCGCACCGAGAAGCCTGCACGCGTCCCCCATGCATGCCACGCGGGCAAATCGTACGCCTGGTCCACATGTCAGGCACTTGGTGGCGGCACACGTGGTGGTCTCGCGTTGGCGCTCGAGATCCCAGCTGCCCCGGCTCTGCCGGCGGTTGGATCTCGTGACGCTTTTGCTTTGCCTCTCCGATGCGGAGCTTGTACGAAGAGAAAAGACGGAGTACTCCCCAGAAAACCTGCAATTTGGGGATGATTTTGGCAATGGGTCTAGAGCAACTCCAACGGGCCGATCCAAACAGACGGCGCATTTGTCCGCTTTTTGTCCGTTTGGGTCGGCCGCCCGCCCGGCGTTCGCCCAGTTTTGCATTTGGGTCGGCAACGCGCCGACCCATTTCATGCCCGCATTCAACTTTTAAATAAAAAGGCCCGCGCCGATTATGCCAGCGGCCATGTCTCATGCCGGCACCATGCCAGCGCCGACGTACAATGCCGGCTTAAAAAAAAATCAACACAGTTCATGTTGGCGCCCTCGCCAGCCGGCCGGCACACATGCCAGCACACAAAAAAGGGTGGGACTTGAGTTCGACCACGCCATCTCGGCTCCCGTGGTCATGCTGGCACACCTGTCGGCATACAAAAAAGATGGCCCTTGCCGCCATAGATCACTCGTCGGCGAACTTGAGCATGTCGGCCTGCATCTTCTCGAACCATGGCCTCTTCCTTGGCGACACAGTGTTGAGATCCACCTTCATGATCTCCACCCCGGTCATCATGCTCGCAAGAGCCATTTCTTTCGCCTTGGTCTTGGCGTTGGCGGCCTCGATCTTTAGCATCTTGGCTTGCTTCTCCGCCTCGAGCTCGAACATCTTGGCTTGCTTCTCGGCGTCAAGATCAAGCCTCCTCTTTTGGATCTCCATGAAAGCATCCATTTGCTCCGCCTTGAAACGCTGGCGCTCCTCCAACCTTGAGTCCTTCTTATTCATCATGTCGTCCACGCTTGCGATCAAGGCGTTGGTGGCTGCATCTCGCTTGTCCTCCTTCTTGGAGTTGGTCTTCCCCCGCGGTCGTGCCGGCTCGCCCTCCCCAACATCCTCCACGGCTTTCTTTCCCCTGCGTGCCTTGAGTGCGGCATATTGTGCCTTGAACTTCTCTTCGTCCTTGATGACCCGATAGCAATGAGAGAGGTTGAAGCACTTGCCATTGTGTTGAACCTTGAATGCCTCCCAAGCTTGAAATGCCTACAAAATGTTTCCATGCAAGCATATGGGCAAGTGATAGCAAGGATGATCTTGATGACACAAAAGAGGGTAGCTTGCTTGCTATCATACTATGTCGTGCATGCCGATGCCGCTCATGGGGCGGGCCTTGACGCTCTCAAGGGTGGCGCAAAACTTGTTGCACTCTTGTTGGATCACCCTCCACCATTTGGAAATGGAGACCCACCCGCGCGTGCTCACAAATTGGTAAGGTGGAAACTTCTTGCGCTCATGGAACTCTCGGTGCACACGAGTCCAAAAGGTCGAATGCTTTTGCTCGGCGCCCGTCTTCGGGTCTTGTCCAATGTCTCGCCAACACTCGCAAAGAAGCTTGACCTCGGCCGCCGTGTACGCCTTCGTACGCTTGCTCTTGCGCTTGGGCTTAGCACCGGCGGATTGGTTGGCGAGCTCATCCTCGAACAAAGGATCCACGTCGATGTCGCACTCGTCCTCTTCCTCTTACCCGTAGTCGTCCGGGAACTCGTGGTCGAGGGGGAAGCCGTCCAGGTCGACGCCGACCTGATCACGCATGAAGCCGTCCAGCGGCCGGCGTGAACGTGTTGGGGAACGTAGTAATTTCAAAAAATTTCCTACGCACACGCAAGATCATGGTGATGCATAGCAACGAGAGGGGAGAGTGTTGTCCACGTACCCTCGTAGACCGAAAGCGGAAGCGTTATGACAACGCGGTTGATGTAGTCATACGTCTTCACGATCCGACCGATCCAAGTACCGAACGTACGGCACCTCCGAGTTCAGCACACGTTCAGCTCGATGACGATCCCCGGACACCGATCCAGCAGGGTGTCGGGGATGAGTTCCGTCAGCACGACGACGTGGTGACGGTGATGATGTTCTACCGATGCAGGGGTTCGCCTAAGCACCGCTATGATATGACCGAGGTGGAATACGGTGGAGGGGGGCACCGCACATGGATAAGGAACGATCACGAAGATCAACTTGTGTGTCTAGAGGTGCAGGGGGCACCTCTAGACACACAAGTTGATCTTCGTGATCGTTCCTTAGTCGTAGAGCTCCTTTATAATCACCCAGTTACGTTGTGACGTTTGGTAGCACACAAAGTGTTCCTCCGGTAAACGGGAGTTGCATAATCTCATAGTTGTAGGAACTTTGTATAAGTCATGAAGAAAGCAATAGCAACATACTGAACTATCAAGTGCTAGGCTAACAGAATGGGTCAAGTCAATCACATTATTCTCCTAATGATGTGATCCCGTTAATTAAATGACAACACATGTCTATGGTTAGGAAACATAACCATCTTTGATTAATGAGCTAGTCGAGTAGAGGCATACTAGTGACTTTATGTTTGTCTATGTATTCACACATGTATCATGTTTCCGGTTAATACAATTATAGCAGGAATAATAAACATTTATCATGATATGAGGAAATAAATAATAACTTTATTATTGCCTCTAGGGCATATTTCCTTCAGAACGCCCCGTGGCCGTCCTGGCTTTGTGTCTCGTCGGGATCGTAGCCAGCGCCTGGCGCACCGGCCTCGAAGATGAGGTTTTGCATGAAGTCCTCATCGACGGCGGATGGCATTCCCTCGAACAGGTTACAGGCGTCTGGGAGCCCACCGGCCGGCGTCTGCCGCGCGCGTTTCCTCGTGCCGACGGACGACGAGCCACCAACCACCGGGGTGGCATTCAGGTCGATGGGCGCTGGCTCAGGCGTGGAAGGCGCGACCACGCTCACGTCGGGTGAGCACTCCCCGGAGAGGCGGGAGACCTGTGGGTAGACGTGGAAGCCGGGGACCGGGTTGCAAGCCGACGCGCGGGGTGACTCGAGCACCACCATCCGAGGAAACACCGACGAGCCGGTGCTAGCCTCGGCGACGGCGGCTTGGACGAGGCTGTGCTGGCTAGGGTTTACCCCTAGCATGTAGAGCGCCTCCCTCGTTGCCGCCGCGACGCGGGCGTTGGTGAACTCCTGCTGTGCGGCGGCCACGGCGGTGGCCTACGCGGCGGCCTCATCCCTCGCGTCCGCGGCGTGCCTCCAGCCCTTCCTCTTGGCCAACTCGCTTGCCTACTGTTCGGGCGTCAGCGCCTTCTTCTTCTTGGTCGCAGGGGCGGTCTTGCACGGGGCACGAGGCTTGCCTTTCCCGGAGGGGGCGACGGCGCCGGACGAGGCGAGGGAGGCAAGGCCGGCGGCGGCGTCGAGGTCGACATCGAGATCGATGGCGTCATCCATGGTTGGGGCGGGAGCGAGCTCGCGCGGGCGGGAGCGTTTTTGGGGAAAATGGTGGTGGCTGCCACCGACCGGCGGGTCCGGGGAGAAGAGTAGGCGCGCGCGCGTCCTCTCGTGTCCGCGCCGACGCAAATCAGACTCAAAATTGGGCCGGGAATGGGTCGCCCGCGGACGAAAAACGAACGCGCGTCCGTTTGGGTCGGCGCGTTGGACCGTCACTTTTGTCTGCGTCGACCCAAACAGACGCGGGCGGACGAAATGGATCGCCCCATTGAAGTTGCTCTTAACCAAGTCTAAGTCAAATGAAACATGTAAGAAAAAAAAAAGAAAAACTAAAAAGAAAAATTTGCACGGATCTTTATGTACGATCCCATGAATACAGTATCGACTGAGACTTGATTTAATCTCAGTCAACCGGAAATTTAGCAATCCCGTTTGGCAGTCTATCACCTCTCGATCCCAGAAATTTTCTATCCTCAATCGCAAACCCCCCGTCTTTGCATTAGCATTGGAAGAGATAGTACGTTACAGACTAATTTTATAGTACGTTACAGACTAATTTTACAAGGTTAACCCACGCCATGCAACACACCTGCATCCGCTCCTTCCACCAAAGGGCCTCAGGACCACTCGCCTACGTGCCCGCCTTGGTGCGCTGATGCCATAGCAGGAGCTCCGCTCTAGCCATACATGTGGTCATCCAAACTATTCAAAAAAAGCTACACTCTCAGGGGAGGACGGAATCTTGTTAAAGACATGGCTATTTCTCTCAAGCCAAATGAAGCGCAGTCCCACGACCACCAGCGACACGATTTCCGAGCTCCGTGGGCGCGGCGCCACCGCCACCAATCAACGTGGTGCATCTATGTGAATCGGTGTAGGCAGTGGGGCAGAATAAGTTGATACCACACTTGTCAGGCGAAGGGGCAGCCAATGTAAGACAATAAGTTTTGGGAACCAGCACCACCCTATAGGGGTGGCTTATCTCATTATATATAATGGTTGTGTTACAATACGTACATAGGTACAGAAGTTATACATAGTCTAACACCCTCCCTCAATCTTAGCCACTTTCTAAAGAACTGAGAAGGGTAAGATTGCGCCTACAAGCCTCAAACTGTGGCAGTGGTAAAGGCTTAGTGAAGATATCTGCAAGTTGATCCTTAGACGAGATAAACTTGATCTGAAGTTGCTTCTGTGATACACGTTCCCGTACAAAGTGATAGTCAACTTCAATGTGTTTCGTTCGGGCATGAAATACTGGATTTGCAGAAAGGTATGTAGCACCGATGTTATCACACCAAAGAATAGGAGGCTGTGGTTGAGACAAACCCAACTCCTGAAGCAAAGACTGCACCCAAATAATCTCTGCAGTAGCATTAGCCACAGCCTTGTACTCAGCTTCAGTACTGCTACGTGACACAGTAGCCTGTTTCCGACCACTCCAGGCGATCAAATTAGAGCCAAAGAATACTGCATAACCCCCCGTGGATCGCCTGCCATCTGGGCTACCAGCCCAATCTGCATCAGAGAAGGCCGAAAGGACCCGAGAGGAAGTCGGCCGAATATGCATACCAAAAGTCAGGGTGAACTGAACATAACGAAGAATGCGTTTAACAGCAGCCCAATGAGTATCTCTGGGAGCCTGAAGATACTGACAAACCCTGTTAACAGCATAAGAGATATCTGGTCTCGTGATCGTCAAGTACTGAAGTCCACCAACAATGCTTCTGTACTCTGTGGCATCCGCAGGAGACAAAAGCTCACCATCAACAGCTGTTATCTTGTCGGTAGACGACATGGGTGTGGTGGCCGGTTTGCACTTCAGCATGCCGGCTTTTTGTAACAACTCCAAGGAGTACTTCTTCTGCGTAAGGACAAGACCAGTAGCACGAGAAGTGACCTCAACTCCAAGAAAGTAGTGAAGCTTCCCAAGATCTTTGACCGCAAAATCAGCACCAAGAGAGCAGACAAGAGCATCAGCAGCATACTGAGAAGAGCTGACAAGGATAATATCATCGACATATACCAAAAGATACATATTGACTTCTGGCTTCTGTAGAAGAAATAATGAAGTGTCAGCAGTGGACGACACAAACCCATGAGCACGAAGGGCAGAGGCAAGGCGGGCATGCCAGGCACGAGGAGCTTGCTTCAAACCATATAGTGCTTTGGAAAGACGACAGATATAGTCAGGACGATCAGGATCAGAGAAACCAGGCGGTTGTTTCATATAAACCTCTTCCTCCAAAAATCCATGTAGAAAGGCATTCTGCACATCAAGTTGACGAAGGGACCAACCACGAGAAACAACAATGGAGAGAAGAAGCCGAATAGTGGTAGGCTTGACGACAGGACTGAAGGTGTCCTCATAGTCAAGACCATGACGCTGCCGAAAACCGCGAGCAACAAGTCGCGCTTTGTAACGCTCAATAGATCCATCCGAATGCTTCTTCACTTTGAATACCCATTTTGAGTCAATAACATTTACCCGTGGTGGTGGAGGAACGAGAGTCCATGTCTTGTTACGAAGGAGAGCATGAAACTCCTGCTCCATAGCCTCTCGCCAATGTGGAATGCGCAGGGCAGTCTGATATGAGCGAGGCTCAGAAGATGGATCCGCAACAGCAGCAGCCAAACAAGCAGCCAACCAAGCAACTGTACCATCCGTACGTTCCTTAGGTTTGAAAATGCCACTGCGACTGCGTGTATGTGGTCGAGACACAGGAACCACCGAGGTCGACGGAGCAGCCTGCAACGGGCTGGAGGACGGCGACGTTGACGAGTCAGCCGGTGACGAGGAGCCAGGCACGGTAGCCTCGGACTCAGTCGGCGAAGAAGGCCGGCCCACCGGCGAAACCGGCAGAGCAGACGAAGCAGCTGGCGACTCCGGCATCCCAGACCGGGCCGATGGCGAGCTCGGCATAGTGGGCCGTGGCGCGGCCGGTGTCGCGGGCCGATCCGCTGATGAAGGTGACGTGAGGACCCGAGCCGCGGGCGAAGACGGCGTGACGGGCCGAGCCACGGGCGACTCGGCGGCCGCTGGCGAAAAAGGCCGAGCCGCTGGAGACTCGGCGATCACTGGCGTAGCAGACCGAACAGTGGAGATGCTCGGCGCGACGGGCTCGTCGGGTGACCATGCATGGGCACGCGAATCGATGCCATGCAACAGAGGGCGATCGACATGCCCACCAGAAGACGACGATGATGATGGTGAATCCTCCAACAGCTCCAAACGAGCTCCACGTCCGGTTCCTGCACCATGGTTAGGTAACAGCAAAGGAGAGTATGCAACATCATCAAATTGGTCAGAAGCAACAGAGGATGAATGCAGGGATGGTGGTTCGACAGTGGACACAGGAAGGTTGGCAAAGGGAAAAACATGCTCATCAAACACGACGTCTCGAGATATATAGACACGATTAGTGGGAACATGAAGACATTTGTAACCTTTATGAAGAGAGCTATAGCCAAGAAAAACACACTTCTTAGAACGAAACTCAAGCTTGCGCTTGTTATATGGACGAAGATGCGGCCAGCAAGCACACCCAAATACCTTGAGAAAGGTATAATCAGGTTGTTCATTAAGGAGAACCTCAATGGGAGTCTTCATGTTTAAAACACGAGTAGGAGTACGATTGATGAGAAAGCATGCAGTGGTGAAAGCATCACTCCAAAACCGAAACGGAACAGATGCATAGGCCAAAAGAGTAAGACCAGCTTCAACAATATGACGATGCTTACGTTCGACTGAACCATTCTGCTGATGTGTATGTGGACATGCTAAACGATGAGCTATCCCAAGCGACTGAAAGAAGGAGTTGAGGTTGCGATACTCGCCCCCCCAGTCCGACTGGACATGAACATTTTTGTGCTTGAGAAGACGTTCAACATGTTTTTGAAACTGAACAAAAATATCAAACACATCAGATTTGCGTTTAATAAGGTAAAGCCAGGTAAAGCGACTATAAGCATCAACGAAACTGATATAGTAATTATGACCACTGACAGAAGTCTGAGTAGGACCCCATACATCTGAAAACACAAGTTCTAAAGGATGTTTCACCTCACGACTGGACTCCGAAAAAGGAAGTTGATGACTCTTCCCCTGCTGACAAGCATCACACACTGCTACATCTTTATTACTAGACAAACTAGGAAGCTCATGACGACGCAAAATATGACGGACAATAGGTGTGGCCGGGTGACCAAGACGAGCATGCCACTGTGACGGAGAGACCCGAACTCCACTGAAAACGCGAGCGACACCAGGATGCTCCAGACGGTAGAGGCCCTGGCACAACCGCCCACTAAGAAGAATGTCCCTCGTGCCCCGATCCTTAATAAAAAGATCAAAAGGGTGAAATTCACAAAGCACATTATTATCACGTGTGAGTTTAGGAACTGAAAGAAGATTGCGGGTCACAGATGGAACGCGAAGAACATTGCGAAGCTGAAGACTCCTATTGGCATGTCTAGTGAGAAGAGATGCTTGACCAATATGAGAGATGTGCATACCTGCTCCATTGGCGGTGTGGATCTTGTCGGAGCCATGATAGGGTTCACGAGTGTGAAGCTTCCCCAGCTCGCTGGTCAGATGCTCTGTCGCCCCAGAGTCCATATACCAGTGTGGATCGATGGAGTAGGACTGAGTGTGTCCCTGGTGCTTCTGCGGCGCGGGACGATCAGCCATGGCGACCTGACGGGCATTGTTGCGTGTATCTTTGCCGTCATTGCCAAGACCAAGGAAGCTTCGCTGGAAGCGCTTATGACACTTGGAGGCCCAGTGCCCATCGCGGCCACAAAGCTGACACACACGTGGACCGCCAGCCCCCGGTAAGGTCACAGTAGGTGGGGGGGGCCGAGGCGGGCGACGGTGGCAACCCCAAGGGAGACCGGGGTGATGAAGAAGAGCGGCCACCCTTGGTGGCGACGTTGGCCGAGAGAGAGCCAGTGCCCCTGGTGCGGCGAGTCTCGACCCGTTGCTCAGTGAGAAGAAGCCGAGAGAAAACTTCGTGTGCCAATATGGGTGTCGAGTTACCCCGCTCGTTGATGATCTCGACTAAGGCATCATACTCCTCATCAAGACCATTGACAATAAACGAGTTGAACTCGGAGTCGGTGAGGGGCTGTCCAATGGAGGCCAATGTGTCGGCAAGGCCCTTGACCTTGTTGTAGAACTCAGTGGCCGTGGAGTCAAGCTTCTGACACTCTCCAAGCTGACGACGGAGTGCAGAGACACGAGCCTGGGACTGCGCTGCAAAGGTGCGCTCAAGGATGGTCCAGGCCTCATGAGACGTCTTCGCGAAGACAACAAGGCCGGCAACTGCCGGCGAGACCGACCCCTGGATGGAGGAGAGGTTCGCCTGGTCCTGCCCCGTCCAGACGCGATGGGCCGGATTGTAGACCGGACCGTGCACGCTGTCTACCAGCGCGGGTGGGCAGGGAAGCGATCCGTCGACGTAGCCTAGCAGGTAGTGACTCCCCAAGAGCGGGAGAACCTGCGCACGCCAGAAGATGTAGTTGTCTGCGGAGAGCTTGATGGTGATGAGATGACCGAAGTGAAACGGCGGCGGCGAAGACGATCCCATCGAGGAGGCTGCCTGGGGTGCAAACACCATGGAGGCAGCCGGAGGCACCGAAGCCGATGCGGGAGGAGGCGGGACCGCAGCCAGGGCGGGCGCCGCAAAGCTCGCGGCCGGTGCGGATGCCGCAAGGCCCGTGGCCGGGGCGGACGCCGCCAACCCCGCCAGCGGGGCGGTGTGATCCGCTCGCGGCAGGAGCGGCGGGACGACGCCTGCGGAATCCGCAGCAGACGGCGGCGCCGCGGTGTGGACCACGAGGTCACGCCCGAGCGAGGGCGCCGGCGGCGTGGAGAAGACGGAGCCGATGCTCCTTGTCCCGATCGCAGCCGGAACGGAGACGGCATCGAGCGGGAGGTTGAGCAGAGCCGCAAGAGAGGCCGGGAGGAAGCCCGCAGCAGTGGAACCGGTGGTGGCGGCGCTCGACATGGCGGCGGCGCGATCGGTGGCGCGGCGGCGGCGGTGAAGGCGGCGGCGGTGAAGGCGGCGGCGGCTGCGGCGGCGGTGCGGGTATTAGGGTTTAGAAGCGGAAGCGATCGTAACCTAGCGTGATACCATGTAAAACAATAAGTTTTGGGAACCAGCACCACCCTCTAGGGGTGGCTTATCTCATTATATATAATGGTTGTGTTAAAATACGTACATAGGTATAAAAGTTATACATAGTCTAACAGCCAAGCATCATATGCCGAAGATCCTCGTCGGCTTGGTCACACGGCTTGCGACACGCATGGTGAGGAAGATTGCGGCTAGCCAGCCTATCCGCCATCCAAAACCGGCCCTTGAGCATAAGGCACGTGCTGATCTTGAAATGAAAAATTAGTGAAATGTAAAATGCAATTACAGTTGAAATGTGATTAAATGAAATATGATTACATTTGAAATGTGGTTTTATGTATGTAAAAGGATGCAAGAAATAGCAAAGAAAAATTATTAGGAGTTAAATTTAGAGGATTAGCTAGTTGATAGCCTTCCAATACCCCAAAAGAAATTTTGGTAGGGTACCAGTAAAGGTCTTTGGGTAGTTAAGACTTGTTAAAGATGCTCCAAGGTTCATTATTGGCCTCATGCTCTAAGCAGTACCCCCTTACATGTGCCTTTTTACGCACATTTTTTTTGTGTACTCTCATAAATCATAGTTTACTCTCATGAAAACATAATCATAAGCTAATTTTGAATCCTCTTTAGGGCTTCTTTTGTTTACTAAAATTTTCACATTGGACTTTTCAATAAAACTTCGGAAACATACCACATGTTGGGCAAGGATGCTGAAAAACTAAGCGAGCGCGTGACTACATGCAGCCAAGCATAAGTTTCTTCACCACTTTATCCATGGAACTTCTACACCTGTCAGTTGCTAGTGCATCTGTCGGACATTGCCTCCGTTGACGACGATGATGCCCTTGATGGGATGCATGGGGAGTGGTGCACAACCTATGATAGGAGAATCCCAATTCTTACCTTCCCAGATTTCCTTTTTCTTTTTGCCATGGCAGATGATGCCTGATGTGGGAGAAGTTGTCAGTGGTGAGCAGGACTAGGGACAAGTAAATGGCAAGAAACGATAGTTTGGGATAGCTGTATCCATTTAAATGTACCAATGTTGGAAGATGGGGGATACAAAATAGCCATTCCGCATTGTGACCTCCCTTAAAGAAAATCACGGAACTACTACAAGGAATCCTATCTTTGAAAAAAAAAGTTATCTTGCTAATTCCACCGACCACAAATTCTATATGAAATCTAATATGAACTCACCCCCACACCCCCTTTTGAGAATGTTTTCTGTTCTTTTGAAAAGTCCAATGCATATATTTCTATAGTTGTTCTCATTGCTCCAAAAATCAAGAGTATAGTTAATGCTAACTATCCAAAGACATCACTCCAAGACTTATTGTGTTATTTCACATGTAGGAGATTCATGGTACATGGCATTTTATCCTTCTATTTTGTTTTCAAGTCTCACGTCTCTAATTTATGCCCTTGAAAGAAATAAGATCATATATTTTTATCAATATAAATAAATAAATAAATAAATCTAAAGCTTAAGAGCCTCATCGGCTTGGCCACACAGCTTGCAACATGCATCCCGAGGAAGATTGCGGCTAGCAACCTATCCGCCGTCCAAATCCGGCCCTTGAGCACAAGGCACATGATGATCTAACTAGTAAAATGTGAAATGTGATTACAGTTGAAATGTGGTTTTATGTATGTAAAAGGATGCAAGAAATAGCAAAGAAAAAATATTAGGAGTTAAATTTAGAGGATTAGCTAGTTGACAGCCTTCCAATACCCCAATTTTTTTGGTAGGATCCCAGTAAGGGTCTTTCGGGAGTTAAGAATTGTTAGAGATGCTCTAAGGTTTATTACTGGCATCATGCTCTAAGAGTACCTCCCTACATGTGCATTTTTACACACATTTCTCTGTTTACTCTCATAAATCATAATCATAAGTTGATTCTCAATCATCTTTAGGGCTTTTTTGTTTACTGATTTTTTCACATTGGATTTTCAATAAAAATTTGGAAACATCCACATGTTGGGCACGGATGCTGAAAACTAGGCGAGCGAGTGACTACATGCAACCAAGCACAAGTTTCTTCAGCAGTTTATCCATGGAACTTACGCACCTGTCAGTTGCCAGTGCATCTGCCAGACGTTGCCTATGTTGACGACGATGATGCCCTTGATGGGATGCACAGGGAGTGGCGCACAATCCGAGATAGGTGAATCCAAATTCTTACCTTCCCAGTTTTTTAATTTTTTTTGCCATGGTGGATGATGCCTGATGTAGGAGAAGTTGTCGTTGGTGGGCAGGACCAGGGACAAGTAAATGGCAAGAAACGCTAGTTTGGAATAGTTGTACCTATTTAAATTTACCAATGTTGGAAGCTGGATGATACAAAACAATCATTCCGCACAGTGACCTCCCTTAAAGAAAACTAAGGAATCACTACAAGGAATCGTAACTTTAAGAAAAATTCTTATAAGAGTTATCTTGCGAATTCCACCAACCACAAAAT
>NC_041393.1:188052583-188081815 GCF_002162155.2 Triticum dicoccoides | reverse complement strand
CGCGATGTTTTTTCTTTTTTCTTTTGGATAGTTCGATGTAGATATTTCTATATTTGTTCTCATTGCTCCAACAAATCAAGAGTATAGTTAATGTTAACCATCCAAAGGCATCACTCCAGATTCATGATACATGGCATTTTATCCTTGTATTTTGTTTTCAAGTCTCGCTTTTCTAATTATGTGATTGAAAGAAATAAGATCATAGATTCAACAAGTGCGAATGCTCTAACTTACCGTATACCTCCATTCCAAATGTTCACATGAGAAATAGAGCCACTTTGGAGTCAAATGTACTACTTTGGAGTAGCTCGTGTCGTATAATTGACACATTCTTCTAGGTGTCAATTTGATTGACCTTCCATGCCGATAAAGAATACGTTGCTTAAAATAAAATTGAATATTCATTGTAAAATATTTTTGACGATATATCTTGTGTAATCATTGTAGTGTTGAAGATGTTGATTTTTTTTCTTTGTATATAGTTGTCTGATCTACTGTAAGCCGATTTTAAAGTTGAGAACTCAGAATGGGAAAGACAATGTAGGTTGATCTACTGTATACACGCCCTTCACTAGTGTCACAATTTATTTTGAAATTACTATTCTAAAAAGCTCATGCACATGCTATATATTTATTCCAGCGACGTTTTGGGATTTTGAAAAAGGCGGTTTTCACTAGATATCTGCCCATTTGTATGGTTTGAAGGATGCTCCGTGTTGTCCTATCTATCGCTTTGTCTCCTTGCCACGAGCACGAGCTCACGATGAACAAGCCGTGACCTATTTCTTATCAAATATAAATAAATAAATCTAAATCGATATTTTCTTTTCAAATTTCAAAATTTGATTCGACGGGGTTCACATGTCGGCAGCTCCGCGCCGTTCCCCGTTGGGAAATGCCGAAAAGGGCAAGGAGGCGGATGCGAAGTGTACCACACCGTTTCTTTTTTAAGAAAAAGGTGTGGCGGTTTTGCTATCGCCTCAAGCGAGAAGATATTAAAAAACTCCCGTCATCCCCGCCACTCGATGAGATTCACACGTCCACACGCACACCCACGCTCGCACTCCCCGGCGCGGGAGTAAAGACGAAGAGAGAGGGAAGACGACGCGGGCACTGACACCGACGCCCGCGCCCATTTCCCTGCCCCGCGCCCGCAGCTTCCGTCCCATCCACCACCGCCCACTCCCTCGCCCCGCTCCTTCCGCCGCTTCGTCGTCGACTGCGGCCGTGAGTGGCCAACGCGCACGCGCACGCGCACGCAGCTCGATCTCCGGCTCTTGCTCGAGCGTTGCATTCCGCTCGATCACACGTAGTACGTAGCTCTGTTGATTTTTGCTCCGTTCGTCTCGGCAGGAGCAGAGGAGGAAAAGCGAGCGATCCGTGGGAGGGACGGGGGGACTAGGGAGCAGCGTACGGACAGGGGCAGTAGCGCGGGGATCAGGCCTGCGTTGGAGTGGTTGAGATTCGTGCTATGGGCGGATTCTCTGCGGCTACAGCGGCGGAGCGGTGCGCCGTCGGGATCCACGCGTCCCCGTCCTCGCCGGCGCCGCGCCCGCGGTCGCAGCGGCCGCTGCCCGCCCGCCGCGCCGCCGCCTCCCTCGCGGTCTCCCGCCGCAGCCTCCTCGTGCCCCGCGCCGTCGCCGCGCCCACAGACCGCGCCTCCCCGGAAGTACGTGCGCGCACGCGAGAGCTCACCAATGCTCTGCCAGGTTTTGGTTTAGTGCCCGCCTTCCGTTCGACGGTTTGCTCACCTCGCTCCCGCTGTGGTTGCTGCAGGTTGTCGGAAGGTTCAAGCTGGAGTCCAACTCCGAGCTCCAGGTGCTGATATGTAACCGTACACGTACATAGGAGTACATGCATGTAGAGTGCAGCCTGGATCAGTTATTTGCTACTACTATACAAATTTGTTCGTTTCTGTCTATGTGTCATAATGCATTCTGTGTGGCAGGTGACTTTGAACCCAGCGCCGCAGGGTGCGGTCGCCGAGATCAATCTCCAGGCGACCAACACCAGCGGCTCCCTGGTTCTGCATTGGGGCGCCCTCCGCTCGGACAGGAGGTGAATCTGGCCGCCTTCTCTTGTCTCGCATGCTGTGCATTCAGTTTTATTTGAAGACTTGCTAATTCAGCTGTTTGGTTGCAGAGAATGGCTCCTCCCGTCCCGAAGACCGGATGGAACGACAGTGTACAAGAACAAGGCCCTCAGGTCACCTTTTGTAAAGGTATTTCAGTCTTCACAGATGCATTATGTCTTACAAGTTACAACAGAGTATTTTTGGTTGGTATTTATTCTGTCCGTAACTGTGCAGTCAGGTGACAATTCCATGCTGAGAATTGAGATAGATGATCCCGCAGTTCAAGCCATCGAGTTCCTTGTGTTCGACGAGGCACGGAATAAATGGTGAGTTTTGCTGTCGGATTACCATGCATCCCTGCTTGTTTGTTCGAATGCACACGATATCAGCAACGCAGCACCCTACTTTGGACAGGTTTAAAAACAATGGCCAGAATTTCCTAATCCAACTCCAGACAAGCCGTAATGAGGGGCAAGATGCACCTGGTGCTACTGCTTCTGCTATTGTGGTGCCAGAGGATCTTGTGCAGATCCAATCGTACCTTCGTTGGGAAAGGAATGGAAAGCGGTCTTATACAGCTGACCAAGAGAAGGCAAGTTCAATGATTAATTTGCATCTTACCTTAAAAGGTACTTCACAAACTGATTCTTTTTTTTTTGTCATCTTTCACTAGGGGGAGTATGAAGCAGCACGAGCAGAGTTAATAGAGGAATTAAACAGAGGTGTTCCACTGAAGAAGCTGCGAGCTAGATTAACAAAAACACCCGAGTCGAGTGGAAGTGATGCTCCTGCATCTCAAACTACCATAACCAGTGTCCCAGAGGAACTTGTACAAGTCCAGGCTTACCTAAGATGGGAGAAAGCTGGCAAGCCAAATTATTCCCCAGAGAAGCAACTGGTAACACATCGAACTATCCTCAACTCTCAGTTCAGCTGACCATTTTTAGTTAACACTTTACATAAGTTCTTATTTTGCATTTGCTAGGTTGAGTTTGAGGAAGCAAGAAAGGAACTGCAGGCTGAGTTGGATAATGGAGCCTCAGTTGATCAATTAAGGAAGAAAATTGTGAAAGGAAACCTTGAAAAGAAAGTTTCCAAGCAACTGGAGAAGAAGAAGTACTTCTCAGTAGAAAGGATTCAGCGCAGAAACAGAGATATCACGCAACTTCTTAATAAACATAAGCCTGTGGTTACAGAACAGCAAGTAAAAGCTGCACCCAAACAGCCAACTGTTTTTGATCTCTTCACAAAGTCCTTGCAGGAGGGGGATAACTGTGACGTCCTAAGCAGGAAGCTTTTCAAGATCGGTGATGAGGAGATACTGGTTAGCATGCCTGACCAATCTTTCATATTTCTAAGCTTTGGTTTGACCAAACTAATTGGACTTCTCTGTTCTGAAGGCAATTGCCACAAATGCTCTAGGTAAAACCAGAGTTCACTTGGCAACAAACCGTATGGAGCCACTTATTCTTCACTGGGCACTGGCAAAAAAGCCCGGAGAATGGGAGGTGCAAATAATAATAAATAATTGCATTTAAGCTGCAAGCTCAGATCTGAAAGAAACACATAGTCTGTAGTAACGAGGTCTTTTTTAATTGTGCAGGCACCTCCTTCTAGCATAGTGCCTTCTGGCTCAACAGTTCTCGACAAGGCATGTGAAACTTCATTCGGTGAGTCTGAATTGGATGGTGTGCAATACCAGGTACATATTATTTGAGGGTCCTATTTTTGTTTTTGTTCTCTTCCAGACTTCATATAAACACTCAGGACTTAATCATATCCAGGTTGTTGAGATAGAGCTTGATGACGGCAGATACAAGGGGATGCCCTTTGTTCTCCGGCGTGGTGAAACATGGATAAAGAACAACGACTCCGACTTCTATTTGGATTTCAACACCAAAGTTACTAAGAAATCAAAGGCAATTGTTCTTCTACTTCGCCTTTGCAACTCGTAACATTTCTTTGTTCAATTCTGGTACAACTCTTGGATTAATAATAACTCTTATATCTATTCTTAACTAAAGGATACGGGTGATGCCGGTAAAGGCACCGCAAAGGATTTCCTGGAAAGAATAGCAGATCTGGAGGAAGATGCCCAGCGATCTTTTATGCACAGGTTGGACACTCAAATATCTGTACTAAAGAATGACTTGTTCTTTCCTGAAAAATCCATGAAATCAAGCTATGTTCCACGGCAGATTCAATATTGCGGCGGATCTAGTTGACCAAGCCAGAGATGCTGGACTATTGGGTATCGTTGGACTTTTTGTTTGGATTAGATTCATGTCTACCAGGCAACTAATATGGAACAAGAACTACAATGTGAAACCACGGTACATACTTCATACCTGATACCTCATACTTCTTTCCTCTTCACTGATTTTCACTCAAGAAAACACGGAAACAGAACACAATTTAGTAGACTGGGAACTATTGAATATTACATCGGACGAAACCATCACTCAGTTGCATCTGCTATGGCACCTCATAACGATCTATAACCATGCAGTGAGATAAGCCAAGCACAAGACAGGTTTACAGATGACCTCGAGAATATGTACAAAAGTTACCCACAGTACAGAGAGATCTTAAGAATGTTATTGTCTGCTGTTGGTCGTGGAGGTGAAGGTGATGTTGGTCAGCGTATCCGTGATGAGATATTAGTAATCCAGGTGAAAGCTAATGCTCCTAAAAAACTATCCACTACCTTTTATTTGTTGCTTCATGAAACTTTTGGGTTGTCAATAAAATTTGCTTGTTGGTTTGTAGAGAAATAATGACTGCAAAGGTGGAATTATGGAAGAATGGCACCAGAAACTGCACAACAATACAAGCCCAGATGATGTAGTCATATGCCAGGTAATTGATGTTTGGAGTTCATCATAGCATATTAAAGATTTTGGCTTTGAGGATTTGATCTTTATGTCTCTGTGGGCAGGCGATAATTGATTATATCAAGAGCGATTTCGATATCAACGTTTACTGGGACACCTTGAACAAAAATGGCATAACCAAAGAACGACTGTTGAGCTATGATCGTGCAATTCATTCAGAACCAAAATTCAGGAGTGACCAGAAAGAGGGGTTACTCCGTGATTTGGGCAACTATATGAGAAGCCTGAAGGTATGTAAAATAGCGGTCGTGAAAAAAAGAAGGAAAGATAACCTATGTAGCTTGTATGTGAAATTTGGCTTTTGCAAATGCCTTACCGTAGGAAAAGAATAAACCAACAGGGGAAGCAACCCCTCCAATGTATTCTTAAGTGGTAGGTAGTATTGGAACCCTGGTGCTTGGTGACACAACCTTGTCTGCTTACCATTCAGATACTCGGTGGTTCCCAACGTCTTATACAGTAGAAAAATCTTATAGAATTTCGGAAGGCACATATTCTTCTGTTGCTTAGAAATGATTTAGATCAATCCTCAACGGCATATGGGCGATGGTATATGCAGAACGTTGCCTTTCTCTGCTAATAGTATAACCTTTTAACTTTCACTTCACCAGGTCAACGAAGCCAAGCGTCAGTAGTGGTGCCACTTGCCAGACCTAAAATCCTGTGGGGTCAATTTATTAGAACTCCTTACTATTTTAGAGGGTTTTGTATACATTTAAAATGAGAGGCATTTTCAGAACTGTGGGTCAGTTTTCAGTTGATGACAGCTTACACATAAAATCACCTTTGCTGGGTCCATGGCAACTACTATGAGCTGTGACTATCCTTTTTAACTATTTATTTATTTTATTTTAGTTAGAATTACCTACCTCATGTGATTGTGTTTTAATTGGAGAAGTCCTTCCCATGTTGTCCTTTCATCCTTAGTCTGTACCTCGATCCCTTAGGTCATGCTGCTCTGGCTATCCTCCTGGTTCTAGTCATCTCAAATAATCTAGCAATCATTACTTCTGTAGTCAGACAGAGTCAACACATCTCTTCCGATAATGGGCTATTTTCTGGAGCCAAAGAGATGATCAGAAGGATAGTCTTTCATTGAGATTTGAGAGTGTGTTTCCACTTAACATGGCTCTCCATATTCAACCCTAGCTCAGCCTCTCCGGCCGAATAGGAAGATAAGATCGTCAAATTATCCTTCATTTGGATTGTTATGTAAGGACTGCCACACACATTGATTCAATCCGGCTTGAATGCAATGTATTATCATGTCCTCTTTCTCTGCTCACCCGTTATCCCTCAGCTTGCCATCTCTGCCACAAATCTTAGACAGTAGTACGCTTTCATTGTTGACCTAGACTGGTGACACACTTCCACTAGTCGGAGCCATGCCAAATTTCTATGACAACTATACCGAGCTTATTGATTATGTATGAAATGGGGCAAGTTAGAATTAAAGCCTGATCACTATCTATTACTCCCTCCGATCCATAATAAGTGTCGTAGTTTTGAACTAAGGTTGAACTAACCTTAGTTCAAAACTGCGACACTTATTTTGGATCGGAGGGAGTATCTATTTTTAGATCCTAGCTATTATGGAAAATATATGATGTTGCCATGCTGATCATGATAATTCCACGTTTCCTAGAGGAAGGTTTAACTTGTCAGCCGCATAGCCGATGGCAATTTAAATAAATAAATATATCATTTTGAGTGGCATTCTTATCCCCGTTCAAGAATAATTAAGTAAAATATCACGCACCATTTGTTTATCAGTGATCAAATGTTATTCTACTTCTATTTCTTCAGGCTGTGCACTCTGGTGCTGATCTTGAGTCTGCTATTGCGACATGTATGGGATACAAATCAGAGGTAATATTCTCATCAGTGATCACTCTGGTAAAACTAGATACCTGTGCTCGTATCTAATGGAATTAATTGGTTGGGTACAGGGTGAAGGTTTCATGGTTGGTGTTCAAATCAACCCGGTGAATGGTTTATCATCTGGTTTTCCTGTAAAATCCTTACCCTTTTTCTCAACATGTTTACATTTTTTATGTTGTAAATTTATTTTATGGCATTCATTGTGTGACTAGGATTTGCTTCAATTTGTGCTTGACCATGTTGAGGATAAGTCAGCAGAGCCACTTCTTGAGGTGAGGATTATTTCTCTATCAAATTATTATGTTCGTTGGAACTAATTAATTTTTGCCTATTTCACCAATTCTGCTGGATTGCCATGTGAATCACGAGTTGCCAATGTTAATTGCTACCTTGCAGGGGTTATCGGAGGCTCGTGTTGAACTACGCCCTTTGCTCACTGGCTCATCTGAACGCTTGAAGGATCTTATCTTTTTGGACATTGCTCTTGATTCTACTTTCAGGACAGCAGTTGAAAGGTCGTATGAGGAGCTGAATGATGCAGCACCGGAGGTTGGTTACACAATTATCGCTTTAGTCATGTCACTATATGTGCTTGTACACTCACTATATCTTGTTGTATCTCATTCAAACATGTTTTCCCCTTGTCCAGAAAATTATGTACTTCATCAGTCTTGTTCTTGAAAATCTTGCCTTGTCCACTGACGACAACGAAGACATCTTATATTGCTTAAAGGTAAATTGATCATCTGTCTCAAGTTTTCTAGAGACAAAATATTTTTCATCTGCATCTAATTTGATATGCATAACCATAATATAGTTATTTTTGTATGTCGGGTGGATGCTCACAATTTTCCTTTTCTTGTTTTCTGTTTCAACTTATTAGTTATTCTTTGTCTTGTACCTATGGGTATCTCCATTGCTTGCAATGTGTTCTTTCTCTTTAGCAATTTCAAGTTTTTAACACCATCTAAAAGTATCAAGTTCAAGTTCAAACTATGTGAATGTCATGAATTCAAAATTACTAGAGGGAGTATTTTCTAGAATTATCAGTTATGTGCTATTCTTTTTTAACAGTTATGTGCGAACTTCATGTTATGATTATCAAGGATGGTGACTTTGTTCTACTGTGTTTCCTGAAGGAGTATTTTCTAGAATTATCAGTTATGTGCTATTCTTTTTTAACAGTTATGTGCGAACTTCATGTTATGATTATCAAGGATGGTGACTTTGTTCTACTGTGTTTCCTGAAGGGATGGAATCGAGCCATGGACATGGTTAAGCAAAAGGATGACCAATGGGCCCTCTACGCTAAAGCATTTCTTGACAGAACCAGACTTGCCCTTGCGAGCAAGGGCGAACAATACTACAATATGATGCAGCCCTCGGCTGAATATCTTGGCTCATTACTCAACGTTGAGGAATGGGCAGTACGTATTTTATGAACTTCAGCTTTATTTATCTATGTTCATATTTTGGCCTCTAGGGACTAGTCATAAATATCATTTTGGCAGGTTGACATCTTCACAGAAGAAGTAATTCGTGGTGGATCAGCTGCCACTTTATCTGCTCTTCTGAACCGATTTGACCCTGTTCTCAGAAATGTCGCACACCTTGGAAGGTAAAATTGTGAATTCCATGGTTGCTATTTTATTTTTTACACCACGATTCCTTGTGCATTACCTGTCATTTTGAAATGGTGTCACTTAGCAATTCAGTTTATACATCTTATTGTATTATGTTCCTTTACTCTGTGCTTGACGTCCATCTCCTTTTAATAGTTGGCAGGTTATTAGCCCAGTTGAAGTAACAGGTTATATTGTAGTGGTTGATAAGTTGCTTTCTGTTCAAAACAAAACTTATGATAAACCAACAATCCTTGTGGCAAAGAGTGTCAAGGGAGAGGAAGAAATACCAGATGGTGTTGTTGGCGTGATAACACCTGATATGCCAGATGTTCTGTCTCATGTGTCAGTTCGAGCAAGGAATTGCAAGGTTTTTTTGTCTTCACAAATACATTTCTAGTTTTGATAAGATATGTTTCCTCTGTTGATCTAACATGGCCTCACTTCTCTCTATCTAAGGTGTTGTTTGCGACATGCTTTGACCCGAACACCCTGTCTGAACTTCAAGGACATGAAGGGAAGGTGTTTTCCTTCAAAACTACTTCTGCAGATGTCACCTACAGGTAGTTCTTACTATTAGTTATGAATTGCATACATCTGATGAATAGTTTCTTCTGTCAGAGTAGCCCTTTATTTAACACATGCCACATCCATGGAGAATAACTTGGTACAGGGAGGTACTAATTGTCTTTTTTCGAAGGCCAACGTCAGTTATGTTAGCAATAGTCAGTAAGATTGATTAGTTTATAGGGCTGGGAAAACCTTCTGCTATATAAGTGACAAGTAGCTAAACACCAGTTGAACTATCGCCATACGATCATATTTCGCGCTTCTTGTTATTCAGTTTTCAACTTTCACCAGTAATATCACAGCCAACCTGGAATCCCTTGGCTTAGTATTTTCTAGTTTACTTGTCTTGATAATCCTCCTTCTATCCTTGATTATATGTCAATCAATTACATCTTGTGTCTACCACTTTGTAGGGAGGTATCGGACAGTGAACTTATGCAGTCAAGTTCTTCAGATACACAAGGTGGTGAAGCAATACCATCTTTATCATTAGTCAAGAAAAAGTTCCTTGGAAAATATGCAATATCAGCGGAAGAGTTCTCTGATGAAATGGTAATAACAGAATTCTATGCACTACGAAATGCTACTTTCAGAATTAATCAGGAAACAAATTGTTGCTCTGTTGGATTCCTTCTCTTCTTGCCTTGCACTTTTGGCTACTCACGTTCTGTTGTCAGGTTGGAGCAAAGTCCCGCAACATAGCATACCTGAAAGGAAAAGTACCTTCATGGGTTGGTATCCCAACATCAGTTGCGATACCATTTGGGACCTTTGAGAAGATATTGTCTGATGAGACCAATAAGGTTGGTGGTTCTTGTTTGAAATTAAATAAGTGAATGGTAGCACCGTATCACTCGGTTTATACAGTGGTTAGAGAAATCTGTTTCATCTGCCTGTCCAATACAAAAAGTTGCTAGCACAATAATGATTTTTTAATTTATTATTCTCATACATTGTTATGATGTTATCACAAAAGTACACTTGAAATAAGTAATGATCTTCCAGGCAATGAGCCAACTGATTGTTCCGTCCTTTGATGGCAGGAAGTAGCACAAAACATACAGATGCTGAAGGGCAGACTTGCTCAAGAAGATTTTAGTGCTCTAGGAGAAATCCGGAAAACTGTTCTTAATCTAACTGCTCCAACTCAACTGGTAAGATATAACATTGCAAGTAGCTAAATGCTTGTGCTTTGTCTATGGAATTTAATTTTGTTATATACTATTATCAGTTGTTTAAACGCTTGCGCCACGTAGTCCATAAGTTTGTACAAAATAGAAAAAAAAATCTCAGAATATACATCAATTGAATCCAACCATATGTATATCCCTCATAAAATGGATAACAAATGTGACGATTCTTAATAACGTAAGAGGTAAACGGGCCACCACCAACTCAGATCTTTAAAAGAGTATAAAGAAACTTAAGAGGTGAACGGACCGCCACGTACCCAGATCTTTAGAAGAATTAAGTTAAAGATTTAAATCCGATAGATTTTTTTTAAGGACAGTCCTGACGCAGTGGTGAAGTACTCCCCACTTGTGCCAAGAGGTCCTGGGTTTGATGCGGCCTCTCTGCATTGCACTGTGCAGGGGGGAGGCTCGTATAATCCTTCCCCAGACCCCACCCGGTGTGGGAGCTTCTAGCACTGGATCTGTCCTTTAAAGTATTTTTTTGTCAGCGGTAGTAAGAAGTGAGAGAGTGGATACAGTCCCACCACATGGGCTCAAGTCCTCACTCCTTACGACATAAATTTAGGTTCCTATTTATATTGTCGGGGTTTTCCCCACAGTTTTCTTAAACAAAAAATAATTATAAATTCTATTTGCATTCATTGCAATTTGAAACCTTGTTTATCTCACTTTTTCTATACTTCCCTTTACAGGTTAAGGAGCTGAAGGAGAAGATGCTAAGCTCCGGAATGCCCTGGCCTGGAGATGAAAGTGACCACCGTTGGGAGCAAGCATGGATGGCAATTAAAAAGGTCTGCTCTCCTGACACTCATACCAGTGAAGGATCCAGAATGCACATCTCTGAGTTTTGATGTCATTAGAAACGCCATGGACTTACCTACATAAATTGGATCTTCTTGGATCATTTGTCCCCAAAGCTTAGATAGATCTATTATAGAGATCAGAGCATTTGATTATGATAAATTAGTGGGTGAGTGAATTCGTTCTGAGTGGGGGATTTCGACATCTCACATAATTTCTATTTTAGGTTTGGGCATCAAAATGGAATGAAAGAGCATATTTTAGCACCCGCAAGGTGAAGCTCGATCATGAGTACCTTTCCATGGCTGTTCTTGTACAAGAAATTGTCAACGCAGACTATGCCTTTGTTATTCATACTACGAACCCGTCATCTGGAGATTCTTCTGAGATATATGCTGAAGTGGTGAAAGGACTTGGAGAAACACTTGTGGGAGCTTATCCTGGCCGTGCCATGAGCTTCGTGTGTAAGAAAGATGACCTCGACTCTCCCAAGGTGAGAATATCTTGAGTATCTTAGTTTTTTCACATGTTAAATTCTTGCTGAGCTGAATGTAGCGCATTAATAGGTACTCGGTTACCCTAGCAAGCCAATTGGTCTCTTCATAAAGCGGTCAATCATCTTCCGTTCAGACTCTAATGGTGAGGATCTGGAAGGTTACGCTGGAGCAGGGCTGTATGATAGGTTAGTGAAAATCCTTCATGAGACTTGCTTTACGCAAATGCTTGAAAATTCATTTAGTATTACAGCTAAGGAGTGTGCCTGTTTCAGTGTCCCTATGGATGTGGAAGATGAAGTTGTACTCGACTACACGACCGACCCTCTCATCACTGACTCTGGATTCCGGAGCTCAATCCTCTCAAGCATTGCACGGGCTGGCCACGCCATCGAGGAGCTCTATGGGTCACCGCAGGATATTGAGGGAGTAGTGAAGGATGGGAAGATCTACGTAGTCCAGACAAGACCACAGATGTAATATGTATGTATAGGCGGCTCAAGTTGTAGAGTAGTACTCCCTCCGTCCCATAATGTAAGACGTTTTTTCACACTAGTGGTGTCAAAAAACGTCTTACATTATGGGACGGAGGGAGTAGGATATATGGTCCTTGCTGGCATGTATAGTTGTACTCATAGGTGCACAACACATCTACGTTGTTATTTATTTGCATATACGCTCAGAATAAGCTTTGATCACATACTGTATTTCCTAGAGTACCAGAACATGTATGTACGATCAGGAATATGACCTTATTAAAACCATCGAGGGGAAATGTTTTGAGCAATCTATATTTACACGTGCAGTTATAATGCAAATATCAGTAGTCTGCTTGCTTTTTCGGTCCTCTCCTTTATGTCCAATAGGTAGAAAGCATGAAAAAAATCCTGTAAATATCTGTTCTCTGAAAATGACAGCTTCTTGTACTCGTCAGCAGCAAATATCCGAAGAGAGTTTATCTCCAGTTGCCCGGGAGTCACAGCCTCACGGGCACAGGAAGAAGAACCTGAAGTGAGAAATGGCAGGGTTCTTCAGCACCTGTGCTGCTTCTGATCACTATTGTTTGCAGCTCAGATCTGGATCAGCTCACCATGAACTGATTAGACCAAACAAGTACAGAAGGACCATGATCAGGTGCTGCAGCACAGCAAAGGGGAAGACAAGAAGGGACTACTACCAGGTTCTTGGAGTAGCAACTCATTCCACACCTCAGGAGATCAAGGAAGCTTACAGGAAACTCCAGAAGCAACACCATCCTGATATTGCTGGCGACAAGGTGCGCATCCATCTGCCTGTTCTTCGATTTACTCTTCTTTTTGGGTATGGTTTTTGGTTTCATAGAAATTCAGGTAAAAGGTAAAAAAAAAAAAAAACTCGACAAATAGCAACTGTTTTGTCGTGTTAGATATCAGATCGGTTCTTTCCCTTGCATCATGGAATCTAAACTGTGAATTGGTATTTTTCTGTTCAGGGCCATGACCACGCGCTGTTGCTGAATGAGGCGTATGAGGTGTTGATGAGGAGTTCATCCAGGAAAGCTGATGGATTTGGCAAGAGCAGAGGCGGCTTTGGGAGCGGTTACACCGGGGAGGGATACAGTTCTTGGAATGGGCCTATCAGGAGCCAGGCTCTCTTTGTGGATGAGAACAAATGCATAGGTACGTAGTACTGATATTTCTGATCAAAGAACATCAGTGCTTCAGAGGTACAGGTTGCCATGTGCAGGATGTAGGGAGTGTGTTCACCATGCCGGCAAGACGTTTGCCATGGACGATGTTCTTGGAAGCGCGCACGTTGAAGTCCAGTTTGGCGACGTGGAGCAGCAGATCCAGGTAGTCCAGATGGTCTCAGTTTCTCACCGAGCATCGGCAGCAGTGCAGCTGTTTGAAACATATCCAGGGATCTTAATCTGCTGAATATTTTTGCTGATTTATTCATTCGACTTGCAATGGCAGGTGGCTGTGGAGTGCTGCCCTGTGAACTGCATCCACTGGGTCGGGAGCGAAGAGCTCCCGGTGCTGGAGTTCATGGCGCGTCCGCAGCCCAAGGAAGGGCACGGCATGTTCGGCGGCGGGTGGGAGAGGCCCAAGGACGTGTTCGCGGCAGCCAGGAACTTCGCCAAGAAACTCGAGAAGCAGGAGCAGCAAGATAGTTCCAGGGGCGCCAACGGTAGTATATTCAGCTGTTCATCCCTACGAACTGAGAACCATGTGAAGTTCAGAGACTGAAAGTCCATGCATGGATTTGTACAATGTTTGCAGGGGGTGAAGACGTGGAGGCTGAAACGGCAGCTCAGGCCGAAGCGAGACGCCACGCGGGGCAGGAGCTACGGTGGAAGAGTTTGTTCGATGTTTGGAATGGGTTGGGAGACTGGAGGAAGTCCGGAACAGACAGGTAGATGTGCAATGGCTAGTCGCTGGTTAGTGATGGTGTGAAGACTACAACCATACACTGGGATGTTGTACGACGTGCTGTAATACCTGGGATATACTAAGATGGAAGATGACACAGAACAACCTTTTTTTTTTATAATTCTCGCCCAACTTTATTAATTCAGCAAAATGTCCATAGGTACAATGGTTGGATCATGAGGTTCCCCAGCCAAATATGACGACCTATGTCTAGATTACATGCGAACTTGGCGAGATTGCGAGCTTCAAAATTAAAGTCTAGCAGACCCCGTAAAAGACGCGAAACCGCAAAATTCAGGCGAGTATGCGGGCTTGGCCCAATTTTTCGGCTAGAATAGAGCCCGCATACATGCCCGGCCCGTAAATTCTTTTGCCGCGGCTCGCAAACCGCACGCCCCGACTGCTATATCTACGGTTTCACGGCGCGTTTGTGGGTCTAAACCATATCCCCCGCTGCCGCCGAGCCACGCAATTCCCCACCCCCCTTCTCCACATTTCTCGCCACCAGCGACCACCTCCCTGCCTCCAGCCGCCATGTGGGGCCGCATGTGGAGCTCCGGACGCGGCTCTGGCGGCGGAAGCGACCCTGAGCGCGAGCAGCGCGTCCGGTCGGATGGCGCGAGGAAGCGCAGGGCCCGGAAGTGGACCAACCGCAGCCTGTCGCCGCCGGCGAGCTTCCGCGTCCGTGAGACGGGGGAGTACGACCGTCGGCACGGCCGTACCCCGTCCTCTGCCGCCTCGTTCTCCTCCGCGGCGAGATCTTCCTACGTCGGGAGCTCCTCTTTCGGCGCGGGCCTTCTCCCCATGAAGAGGGAGTGGTCGGAGGAGCCGGACGCCTTCGACTTCGTCCCCGTCAAGGAGGAGCCCGAGGAGCCCGCTCCGCTCGGCCGTCGCGGGGTCGTTGGGCCGGAAGACTTCGTCGCCGACGTCGACGCGGTTGCGGCCGCCATTGCCGAGCGGAGCGTGCGCGAGGAGGCGGAGCGCCGACGCCACGCCGAGGAGCTCGAAGACCTCCAGTGGCGGCAGGCGGTCGCCGCCAACCTCGCCACCAAGGAGAAGGACGAGGAGTGGTGCCGCATCCGCGAGGAGCAGAGGGCGAAGTACATCGACCTCTGCAGCTCCGGCGAGGAGGATTGAGCTCCTCCACGGCGCCGTCCATGGCCGCGACCTCACCGCCGTGAGATCCCCACCCCTCTAGTACTAGTATTGATGTAGTATGTAGTATTGAAAGCACAAGTGCTCCCTAGGTGGTTTTGGTAATTAATGTCAACATATCTCTTGTTGGACTAACACTTTTATCTAGTATCTTTCAGATAAGTTCAACAATGGAGTGGCATGGACTAAAGGATGTGGGAACCCCTTCAAGATGCTAAGGACAAAGGATTGGTTAAAGCTTCAAGCTCAAGACTCTTCATTTTATATTTTAGTGATCCAAGATCACATTAAGTCTATAGGAAAAGCCAATACTATCAAGGAGGGATGAGGTGTTGCTTAATGAGTTTCTTGCTCCACGGTGCTTAGTGATATGCTCCAAAACCCTCAACTACTTTCCCATTTCCACACATATGTCCTAAACCTAAAGTCAGACTCGGCTACACCGATTCTTTCTATCCGGCGCCACCGAGTTCAGATGACATAGCCACTGCTACAAACCCTAGACAAATCGGTCTCACCGATAGGGATCTCGGTCTCACCGAGATGGGAATGTAATCTCTCTGTGTATGTCCATTACCAAAATCGGTCACACCGAGTTTGAGCAATCGTTACTACCGAGATTACAATGCAAACTCTCTGGATAACTTATTACCAAAATCGGTCCCACCAGTTTGAGTAATCGGTCCCACCGAGTTTGCCTGACCAACTCTCTGGTTAGCTAATTACCAAAATCGGTCTCACCGAGTTTGTGTAATCGGTCTCACCGAGATTACGTTATGCCCTAACCCTAACCATATCGGTCCTACCGAGTTGCATATCGGTCCCACCGAAAATCCTAACGGTCACTAGGTTTGCTAAATCGGTCCGACCGAGTCTGTTGAATCGGTACCACCGAGTTTGGTAAATTGTGTGTAACGGTTAGATTTTGTGTGGAGGCTATATATACCCCTCCACCTCCTCTTCATTCGCGAAGAGAGCCATCAGACTGAACCTACACTTCCAGCATACATTTTCTGAGAGAGAACTACCTACTCATGTGTTGAGGCCAAGATATTCCATTCCTACCATATGAATCTTGATCTTGAAGGAAATATGCCCTAGAGGCAATAATAAAGTTATTATTTGTTTCCTTATTTAATGATAATTGTTTATTATTCATGCTAGAATTGTATAATCGGAAACATGATACATGTGTGAATACATAGACAAACAGAGTGTCACTAGTATGCCTCTACTTGACTAGCTCGTTAATCAAAGATGGTTATGTTTCCTAGCCATAGACATGAGTTGTCATTTGATTAACGGGATCACATCATTAGGAGAATGATGTGATTGACATGACCCATTCAGTTAGCTTAGCACCCGATCGTTTAGTATGTTGCTATTGCTTTCTTCATGACTTATACATGTTCCTATGACTATGAGATTATGCAACTCCCGTTTACCGGAGGAACACTTTGTGTGCTACCAAACGTCACAACGTAACTGGGTGATTATAAAGGTGCTCTACAGGTGTCTCCGAAGGTACTTGTTGGGTTGGCGTATTTCGAGATTAGGATTTGTCACTCCGAATGTCGGAGAGGTATCTCTGGGCCCTCTCGGTAATGCACATCACATAAGCCTTGCAAGCAATGCAACTAATGAGTTAGTTGCGAGATGATGTATTACGGAACGAGTAAAGAGACTTGCCGGTAACGAGATTGAACTAGGTATTGGATACCGACGATCGAATCTCGGGCAAGTAACATACCGATGACAAAGGGAACAACGTATGTTGTTATGCGGTAAGATCTTCGTAGAATATGTAGGAACCAATATGGGCATCCAGGTCCCGCTATTGGTTATTGACCGGCGACGTGTCTCGGTCATGTCTACATTGTTCTCGAACCGTAGGGTCCGCACGCTTAAGGTTTCGATGACAGTTATATTATGAGTTTATGCATTTTGATGTACGGAAGGTTGTTCGGAGTCCCGGATGTGATCACGGACATGACGAGGAGTCTCGAAATGGTCGAGACATAAAGATTGATATATTGGACGGATATATTTGGACACCGGAAAGGTTCCGGATGAGATTGGGACTATACCGGAGTTCCGGGAGGTTACCGGAACCCCCCGGTAAGTATATGGGCCTTATTGGGCCTTAGTGGAAAGGAGGGAGAAGGAGCAAAGGAGGGGGCGCCCCCCAAGCCCAATCCGAATTGGGAGGGGGGCCGGCCCCCCCTTTTCCTTCTTCCCTCCCCTCTCTTCCTTCCTTCTCTTACTCCTAATAGGAAAGGGGGGGCAAACCTACTTGGAGTAGGTTTGCCCCCCCTAGGGCGCGCCTCCCTCTTGGCCGGCCCCCTGCTCCTCTCCCCCTTTATATACGGAGGAGGGGGGCACCCCATAGACACACAAGTTGATCTTCGTGATCGTTCCTTAGCCGTGTGCGGTGCCCCCCTCCACGATATTACACCTCGGTCATATTGTAGCGGTGCTTAGGCGAAGCCCTGCGACAGTTGAACATCAAGATCGTCACCACGCCGTCGTGCTGACGGAACTCCTCCCCGTAGCTTTGCTGGATCGGAGCCCGGGGTGCGTCATCGAGTTGTACGTGTGTCAAGAACTCAGAGGTGCCGGAGTAACGGTGCTTGGATCGGTTGGACCGGGAAGACGTACGACTACTTCCTCTACGTTGCGTCAACGCTTCCGCTTCGGTCTACGAGGGTACGTAGACAACACTCTCCCCTCTCGTTGCTATGCATCACCATGATCTTGCGTGTGCGTAGAAATTTTTTGAAATTACTACGTTCCCCAATAGTGGCATCCGAGCCTAGGTTTTATGCGTTGATGTTATATGCACGAGTAGAACACAAGTGAGTTGTGGGCGATACAAGTCATACTGCTTACCAGCATGTCATACTTTGGTTCGGCGGTATTGTTGGATGAAGCGGCCCGGACCGACATTACGCGTACGCTTACGCGAGACTGGTTTTACCGCCGTGCTTTGCACACAGGTGACTAGCGGGTGTCTGTTTCTCCAACTTTAGTTGAACCGAGTGTGGCTACGCCCGGTCCTTGCGAAGGTTAAAACAACACCAACTTGACGAACTATCGTTGTGGTTTTTGATGCGTAGGTAAGAACGGTTCTTGCTCAGCCCGTAGCAGCCACGTAAAACTTGCAACAACAAAGTAGAGGACGTCTAACTTGTTTTTGCAGGGCATGTTGTGATGTGATATGGTGATGACATGATGAGATATAAGTTGTTGTATCAGATGATCATGTTTTGTTGAAGTTATCGGCAACTGGCAGAAGCTCTATGGTTGTCTCTTTGTTGCATAAGATGCAAGTGCCAAATGATTGCTTTACTTTATCGCTATGCGATAGCGATAGTTGCAAGAGCAATAGTTTGCGAGACGACCATGTGACGACACATTGATATAGATCAAGATGATGAAGATCATGGTGTCGTGCCGGTGACGATAGAGATCATTACAGTACTTTGGAGATGGAGATCAAAGGTGCAAGATGATCATGGCCATATCATGTCACATATTTTGATTGCATATGATGTTTATCTATTATACATCTTATTCTTGCTTTGATTGACGGTAGCATTTTAAGATGATCTCTCACTAATTATCAAGAAGTGTTCTCCCTGAGTATGCACCGTTGCCAAAGTTCGTCGTGCCCAGACACCACGTGATGATCGGGTTTGATAATCTCTACGTCCATCTACAACGGGTGCAAGCCAGTTTTGCACACGCGGAATACTCAGGTTAAACTTGACGAGCCTAGCATATGCAGATATGGCCTCGGAACACGGAGACCGAAAGGTCGTGTGAATCATATAGTAGATATGATCAACATAGTGATGTTCACCATTGAAAGCTACTCCATTTCACGTGATGATCGGTTATGGTTTAGTTGATTTGGATCACGTGATCACTTAGAGGATTAGAGGGATGTCTATCTAAGTGGGAGTTCTTAAATAATATGATTAATTGAACTTTAATTTATCATGGACTTAGTCCTGGTAGTATTAGCATATCTATGTTGTAGATCAATAGCTCGCGTTGTTGCTTTTATATGTTTATTTTGATATGTTCCTAGAGAAAATTGTGTTGAAAGATGTTAGTAGCAATGATGCGGATTGGATCCGTGATCTGAGGTTTATCCTCATTGCTGCACAGAAGAATTATGTCCTGGATGCGCCGCTAGGTGACAGACCTATTGCAGGAGCAGATGCAGACGTCATGAACGTTTGGTTAGCTCAATATGATGACTACTTGATAGTTTAAGTGCACCATGCTTAACGGCTTAGAATCGGGACTTCAAAGACGTTTTGAACGTCATGGACCATATGAGATGTTCCAGGAGTTGAAGTTAATATTTCAAGCAAATACCCGAGTTGAGAGATATGAAGTCTCCAACAAGTTCTATAGCTAAAAGTTGGAGGAGAATCACTCAACTAGTGAGCATGTGCTCAGATTGTCTGGGTACTACAATCACTTGAATCAAGTGGGAGTTAATCTTCCAGATAAGATAGTGATTGACAGAATTCTCTAGTCACCATCACCAAGTTAGTAGAACTTTGTGATGAACTATAGTATGCAAGGGATGATGAAAATGCTTCCTGAGTTTTTTCATGATGATGAAATCGATGAAGGTAGAAATCAAGAAAAAACATCAAATGTTGATGGTTAACAAGACCACTAGTTTCAAGAAAAGGGCAAAGGGATAGAAGGGAACTTCAAGAAGAACGACAAGCAAGTTTCTGCTCAAGTGAAGAAGCCCAAATCTGGACCTAAGCCTGAGACTAAGTACTTCTACTGCAAAGGGACTGGTCACTGGAAGCAGAACTACCCCAAGTATTTGGCGGATAAGAAGGATGGCAAGGTGAACAAAGGTATATTTGATATACATATTATTGATGTGTACTTTACTAGTGTTTATAGCAACCCCTCGGTATTTGATACTGGTTCAGTTGCTAAGAGTAGTAACTCGAAACGGAAGTTGCAGAATAAACAGAAACTAGTTAAGGGTGAAGTGACGATGTGTGTTGAAAGTAGTTTCAAGATTGATATGATCATCATCGCACACTCCCTATACTTTCGGGATTAGTGTTGAACCTAAATAAATGTTATTTGGTGTTTGCGATGAGCATGAATATGATTTGATCGTGTTTATTGCAATACGATTATTCATTTAAGTAAGAGAATAAACTGTTGTTCTGTTTACATGAATAAAACCTTATATGGTTACACACCCAATGAAAATGGTTCAGTGGATCTCGATTGTAGTGATACACATATTCATAATATTGAAACCAAAAGATGCAAAGTTAATAATGATAGTGCAACTTATTTGTGGCACTGCCGTTTAGGTCATATTGATGTAAAGCGCATGAAGAAACTCCATGCTGATGGGATTTTGGAATCACTTGATTATGAATCACTTGATGCTTGCGAACCATGCCTCATGGGCAAGATGACTAAGACTCCGTTCTCCGGAACAGTGGAGCGAGCAACTGACTTATTGGAAATAATACATACTGATGTATGCGATCCGATGAGTGTTAAGGCTCGCGGCGGGTATCGTTATTTTCTGACCTTCACAGATGATTTGAGCAGATATGGGTATATCTACTTGGTGAAAAATAAGTCTGAAACATTTGAAAAGTTCAAAGAATTTCAGAGTGAAGTGGAAAATCATCGTGACAAGAAAATAAGGTTTCTACGATCTGATCGCGGAGACAAATATTTGAGTTACGAGTTTGATCTTCAATTAAAAAAATGTGGAATAGTTTCACAAATTCATGCCACGTGGAACACCACATCATAATGGTGTGTCCGAACGTCATAACCGTACTTTATTGGATATAGTACAATCTATGATGTTTCTTATCGATTTACCAATATCGTTTTGGGATCATGCATTAGATACAGCTGCATTCACATTAAATAGGGCAACATCTAAATCCGTTGAGACGACACTATATGAACTGTGGTTTAGCAAGAAACCAAAGTTGTCGTTTCTTAAAGTTTGGAGTTGCGATGCTTATAAGAAAAAGGTTTTCAACTTGATAAGCTCGAACCCAAATCGGAGAAGTGCGTCTTTATAGAATACCCAAAGGAAACTGTTGGGTACACCTTCTATCACAGATCCGAAGGCAAGATATTCGTTGCTAAAATGGATCCTTTCTAGAGGAGTTTCTCTCGAAAGAAGTGAGTGGGAGGAAAATAGAGCTTGATAAGGTAATTTGTACCTTCTCCCAAATTGGAAAGTAGTTCATCACTGAAATCAGTTCTAGTGATTCCTACACCAATTAGTGAGGAAGCTAATGATGATGATCATGAAACTTCAGATCAAGTTACTACAGAACCTCGTAGGTCAACCAGAGTGAGATCCGCACCAGAGTGGTACGGTAATCCCATTCTGGAGGTCATGTTACTTGACCATGATGAACCTACGAACTATGAGGAAGCGATGATGAGCCCAGATTCCGCGAAATGGCTGGAGCCCATGAAATCTGAGATAGGATCCATGTATGAGAACAAAGTGTGGACTTTGGTGGACTTGCCCGATGATCGGCAAGCCATAGAAAATAAATGAATCTTCAAGAGGAAGACGGACGTTGATAGTAGTGTTACTATCTACAAAGCTAGACTTGTCGAAAAAGGTTTTTGACAAAGTTCAAGGTGTTGACTACGATGAAATTTTCTCAACCGTAGCGATGCTTAAGTCTGTCCGAATATGTTAGCAATTGCCGCATTTTTATGAAATCTGGCAAATGGATAAACAAAACTACATTCCTTAATGGATTTAAAGAAGAGTTGTATATGATGCAACTAGAAGGTTTTGTCAATCCTAAAGGTGCTGACAAAATACGCAAGCTCCAGCGATCCATCTATGGACTGGTGCAAGTATCTCGGAGTTGGAATATACGCTTTGATAAGTTGATCAAAGCATATAGTTTTATACAGACTTGCGGTGAAACCTGTATTTACTAGAAAGTGAGTGGGAGCACTACAACATTTCTGATAAGTATATGTGAATGACATATTGTAGATCGGAAATAATGTAGAATTATTCTGCAAAGCATAAAGGAGTGTTTGAAAGGAGTTTTTCAAAGAAAGACCTCGGTGAAGCTACTTACATATTGAGCATCAAGATCTATAGAGATAGATCAAGACGCTTGATAAGTTTTTTCAATGAGTACATACCTTGACAAGATTTTGAAGTAGTTCAAAATGGAACAGTCAAAGAAACAGTTCTTGCCTGTGTTACAAGGTGTAAAATTGAGTAAGACTCAAAACCCGACCACGGCAGAAGATAGAAAGAGAATGAAAGTCATTCCCTATGCCTTGGCCATAGGTTCTATAAAGTATGCCATTCTGTGTACCAGATCTATTGTATACCCTACACTGATTTTGGCAAGGGAGTACAATAGTGATCTAGTAGTAGATCACTGGACAGCGGTCAAAATTATCCTTAGTGGAATAAGGATATGTTTCTCGATTATGGAAGTGACAAAAGGTTCGTCGTAAAGGGTTACGTCGATGCAAGTTTTGACACCGATATGGATGACTCTAAGTCTCGATCTAGATACATATTGAAAGTGGGAACAATTAGCTAGAGTAGCTCCGTGCAGAGCATTGTAGACATAGAAAATTGTAAAATACATAACGGATCTGAATGTGAAAGATCCGTTGACTAAGATTCTCTCACAAGCAAAACATGATCACACCTTAGTACTCTTTGGGTGTTAATCACATAGCGATGTGAACTGGATTACTGAATCTAGTAAACCCTTTGGGTGTTGGTCACATGGCGATGTGAACTATGGGTGTTAATCACATGATGATGTGAACTATCGATGTTAATCACATGGTGATGTGATCTAGATTATTGACTCTAGTGCAAGTGGGAGACTGAAGGAAATATGCCCTAGAGGTAATAATAAAGTTATTATTTGTTTCCTTATTTCATGATAATTGTTTATTATTCATGCTAGAATTGTATAATCGGAAACATGATACATGTGTGAATACATAGACAAACAGAGTGTCACTAGTATGCCTCTACTTGACTAGCTCGTTATTCAAAGATGGTTATGTTTCCTAGCCATAGACATGAGTTGTCATTTGATTAACGGGATCACACCATTAGGAGAATGATGTGATTGACATGACCCATTCAGTTAGCTTAGCACTCGATCGTTTAGTATGTTGCTATTGCTTTCTTCATGACTTATACATGTTCCTATGACTATGAGATTATGCAACTCCCGTTTACCGGAGGAACACTTTGTGTGCTACCAAACGTCACAACATAACTGGGTGATTATAAAGGTGCTCTACAGGTGTCTCCGAAGGTACTTGTTGGGTTGGCGTATTTCGAGATTAGGATTTGTCGCTCCGAATGTCGGAGAGGTATCTCTGGGCCCTCTCGGTAATGCACATCACATAAGCCTTGCAAGCAATGCAACTAATGAGTTAGTTGCGAGATGATGTATTACGGAACGAGTAAAGAGACTTGCCGGTAACGAGATTGAACTAGGTATTGGATACCGACGATCGAATCTCGGGCAAGTAACATACCGATGACAAAGGGAACAACGTATGTTGTTATGCGGTCTGACCGATAAAGATCTTCGTAGAATATGTAGGAACCAATATGGGCATCCAGGTCCCGCTATTGGTTATTGACCGGCGACGTGTCTCGGTCATGTCTACATTGTTCTCGAACCGTAGGGTCCGCACGCTTAAGGTTTCGATGACAGTTATATTATGAGTTTATGCATTTTGATGTACCGAAGGTTGTTCGGAGTCCCAGATGTGATCACGGACATGACGAGGAGTCTCGAAATGGTCGAGACATAAAGATTGATATATTGGACGGATATATTTGGACACCGGAAAGGTTCCAGATGAGATTGGGACTATACCGGAGTTCCGGGAGGTTACCGGAACCCCCCGGTAAGTATATGGGCCTTATTGGGCCTTAGTGGAAAGGAGGGAGAAGGAGCAAAGGAGGGGGCGCCCCCCAAGCCCAATCCGAATTGGGAGGGGGGCCGGCCCCCCCTTTTCCTTCTTCCCTCCCCTCTCTTCCTTCCTTCTCTTACTCCTAATAGGAAAGGGGGGGGGGGCAAACCTACTTGGAGTAGGTTTGCCCCCCCTAGGGCGCGCCTCCCCTCTTGGCCGGCCCCCTCCTCCTCTCCCCCTTTATATACGGAGGAGGGGGGCACCCCATAGACACACAAGTTGATCTTCGTGATCGTTCCTTAGCCGTGTGCGGTGCCCCCCTCCACGATATTACACCTCGGTCATATTGTAGCGGTGCTTAGGCGAAGCCCTGCGACGGTTGAACATCAAGATCGTCACCACGCCGTCGTGCTGATGGAACTCCTCCCCGAAGCTTTGCTGGATCGGAGCCCGGGGTGCGTCATCGAGCTGTACGTGTGTCAAGAACTCGGAGGTGCCGGAGTAACGTTGCTTGGATCGGTTGGACCGGGAAGACGTACAACTACTTCCTCTACGTTGCGTCAACGCTTCCGCTTCGGTCTACGAGGGTACGTAGACAACACTCTCCCCTCTCGTTGCTATGCATCACCATGATCTTGCGTGTGCGTGGGAAATTTTTGAAATTACTACGTTCCCCAACAGATCTCTAGCCTTCCCCAAGTTGCTTTCCACTCAAATCTTCTTTCCACCAGATCCAAATCCTATGAGAAAGAGTTGAGTGTTGGGGAGACTATCATTTGAAGCACAAGAGCAAGGAGTTCATCATCAACGCACCATTTGTTACTTCTTGGAGAGTGGTGTCTCCTAGATTGGCTAGGTGTCACTTGGGAGCCTCCGACAAGTTTGTGGAGTTGAACCAAGGAGTTTGTAAGGGCAAGGAGATCGCCTACTTCGTGAAGATCTACCGCTAGTGAGGCAAGTCCTTCGTGGGCGACGGCCATGGTGGGATAGACAAGGTTGCTTCTTCGTGGACCCTTCGTGGGTGGAGCCCTCCGTGGACTCGTGCAACCGTGACCCTTCGTGGGTTGAAGTCTCCATCAACGTGGATGTACGATAGCACCACCATCGGAACCACGCCAAAAATATCTGTGTATCCAATTGCGTTTGAATCCTCCAAAACCCTTCCCTTTACATTCTTGCAAGTTGGATGCTTTACTTTCCGCTGCTCATATATTCATTGCATGCTTGCTTGTTATGTATTGTTAATGTTAAACTTGTGCCTAAACTTCACCTAAACTTAAAAATCTTAAAAATTGCAACTTTGGTACTTAGTGTCTAATCACCCCCCCTCTAGACACCTCTTCTCAAGGTCCTACAAGTATGAACTAGTGCTTGTAGTGTTTGATCATGTAAAATCTATGTAGTACGTGATGAACTACTCGCGTCCACGAGTTGCAATTTCTCCCGCAAAACTGTTTTTTCAAATTATGCAGTTTCAGATACAGTTTCTGTTCGGTCGCGCTAGTTTTCGACCCGCAAACGAGATCTTTGTGAAACTGCAAACGCGTTTTGCGGGTCGATATTTTACGGGCAAACGAGAAGTAAAACTACTGGACTTCAGTCTACTTAAATAACTATTGTTACTAAGGGGGTTTAAGTTGCACTTCTCCTCTTATCCTTAATCCTAGCTGCCATCAATCTCCTGTTATTGTTGCTAAGGGGGTTTATGCAGAGGCCGGGTATAATGCTTAAATCTTTTAAGTAATAAAGCGTCTCTTTTCGAAAATCAATCTCCTCCTATCCCTAACCCTAGTCGCCATCACCTTTCCTCCTATCCCTAACTCTAGCTGCCACCAAGCCTCGCCCCCCTTCCTTTATCCTGTTTGGTGGCTTGTTGGCAGCTAGAGGAGTGGGGGACCTATCCCTTCCATTTTTATTAGTTCTTGTTTCTCCTAGGTTTTTAGTTTTCCAGGCAGCATTGACGAGGTGGTGGCGACATCGCATTGGAATAAGGTCTCTTTGGCCTCTCACTACCTTGACGATGTCCGTTCAGGCGTCGATGAATGGCCTATGAGGGTAGGTGTTGCCGGTTTTGTCGGCCCCCGTAAGATCTTGACACTTAATACGTCAATCAAGACAAGCAGTTGGCTGAATCTTAGTGTGGGGACTTTGACCTCTCCTTTCAAGTTAATCTTCGGCATGGTATGATTTCTCCAACCGCTTGGACTGATGGTGAAGGATTGTAAGTCTGCTTTTGCGTGGGGTGATGCCCCAGATGATGTTCCTTCATTGGTTAGTAGTAGATCTCATTTCTAACGGTGAGTGGCTATGTGGTCTTTAAAGCCTGGTATGACGATGACGTTTGCAGGTGTCCTTTCCCTTGCTCCGGCGAGCGGTGTATAACCGAATCTCTTAAGATTGAGTTATGACGACTGAGTTTGCACATGACCTTGCCAATCTCTAAAATTTACAAAAAACACGATATATGAGGGGAACGAATGAACTTGGAAGAGATGCACCTGTTTCTCCAAAAAAAAGTAATTTAAAAAATGGCTGAAAACATGTTTTTTTACAACAAACTTGCTCAAGCGTCACACCCGCACAAATTTTTGGGCGAAAAAATGATTTTTATGGTATTGTTGGCAAAAAGCCAAAATCAGCACCATATTAGAGTTACTATTCACTCTACATTGTCCTGAATTTTTTTTTTGATTAAATTTTTTAGTGGAGTTTTCCTTTGTAATTTTTTATAGGGGTACTTCAGTAGGTCAAGTTTGTTCCAAAAAAGTTTTGAAGATTTTTTACTTTTTCCTAAATTGCTAACTTTTTTGCAAGAAACTTTTTTTATCAGGTTCATGTATAACCATGTTTGTTAGGGTATTTTCAACACTTTATATGCAAATCGTGGCGACAGTAAATACGACTGAGTCGAAAGTACCTTTCTTAGCTCGAGTTCAAATGCTATTGGCATTAATAGTAAAAACAAAGAATATTGGAAATAATTCAAAACATTCTGTTTTTGTTATGACAAACATTAAGGAATGTTTGAAGTGCTGTAAAGTTTCATCACGAAATCACATTTGTGAAAGTGTGGCAAAAGAAAAACCAGAGCTCAAAAATGTGTTTGAAAATACCATTATTAGAGCATCTATTTTTTTTTGCCATGATTTCTACGAATGTGATTTCATGATGAAACTTTGCAGACACACTAAAATTTCCTAATGATTTTTTCAGAGTTGTTTGATATTTTTTTACCTTTTTTAAAGTTTACTGTTTATACAGGAGCATATGAGCTCGCGAGAAGATACTTCGCGTCCCGACTGAGAGTCTTTACGGCACCAATTGGTTCGGCAAACTCTGTTTCGATACGGCCTCGCCATTTCGTCGAACACGTGGTAGTACGTGGCACCGGCCCTTCCGCAATGGCCTCCTTCCTCGCCGCCCGCCGCCTCCTCTCCACTGCCGCCGCTCGCCGCCTCCTCCCATGCACTTCCCCGCCGCCTCCTGCCCCCGCTGCTCTCTGCTGGCTGTCCACCGACGCCTCGCTCCCACCGCCTCTTCCCGTCCCCCCTCCGGAGCCCACAGTCGACCCTCCCAAGAAGGATGGAGCCTCCTTCTCCGCCGGTTCCGGCGCTGGAGGGGCCTACCGGACTGGACAGGGAGCTGCATCGGGTGGTCGCCGATCTGGTGGCTCGGGGTACGAGGAGGAGCAGCAGAAGGTCCTCCGCGCGTCGCTTCTCCACGTGGTTGCGGCTCGAATTCCCTCCAAATCTGCTTCCACTTTTGGCGTTTTTACTGTTTTTGCATTTTTTTGATTTTTTATTTCGGGTTTGCTTTAGCCGAGGATGGGATGGAGCGAGTCGGCCATGATCGCGGGTGCGAGGGATGTGTCCGTGTCGCCGGCCATCGTCGGTGCCTTCCCAAGGAAGGAGGCTGCGCTAGTTGAGGTACCGCCCCCTCCAATTTGTTTCTGTTGTGATTTGTTGCCTAATCTCGATGTGGTGATCAATTTTCATCGTAAGAAAAAAATATATTTTTTGAATGCTACATCGGATTGGAATTTTGAAGAATATGGTAGCATCATAGATCACTGTAGGAATTAATCCTTGAAATGCACATTGGTTGGAAACTAACGCAACCAGTTGTTATGAAGAGATGATAGTTGATGATAGCTATTGCATATTTGGATGCTATATCTGATTGGTATATTTCCAACAGATCGTAGTTGTTGATAGCTATTGCATATTTGGATGATGAATGTTTTTTTTACGGCAATAAGATTTTATTCATCAAATGACAGCTATATCGTTTGCAATCAAAGATGCGATAAAATCAGGGGCAGAGTTGTCCCAAAAGGGCGGAGATTTAGATGTATAACATTCCTTCGCCAAACAATCCGCACTTGACGAGCAAATTGGGCATTGAGCACTAGTTGAAACGTGTCTATTTGCAAGGTCTCCCAAACAGGGAAGCATACCATGTAGGACCTTCCAAATGAAAATTTTAATCTTCCTTGGCACACTGAGATTCCAGACTGTTTGCCAGACCAGGTTTATTCGAACCCATCCTTCCCCATCAGTGCGAGAAAGCTGCTGACCATAGCGATGCTCCCATTCACTGTGATAAGCAGACCTGACCGAAAAAGTGCCAGATTTAGTGTACTGTCGCGCGACAAAATCTTCGAATCCTTGCACATTCAGAGATATTTGCAAGATACATTGTGCATTGACCAGGTTGAAAACATCCCGAATTAGAGTTTCGTCCCACTGCCCACTACGCGGATCAATAAGTTCCTTGACTTTTGTTAACATAATTTGTCCCCTTGGTGTGATCACCTTACGGTTAGCACTAGATGGAATCCAAGGGTCCTGCCAAATGTCGATTTTTCCTCCAGTTCCTACTCTCCATATACATCCCCTTTTAAGTGCTGTTATTGTTTGGTGTGAATAGAGGGCAGGCCTGGCGCAGTGGTGAAGGCCTCCCCACTTGTGCCAAGAGGTCCTGGGTTCGAACCAGCCTCTCTGCATTGCACTTTGCAGGGGTAAGACTAGGTTCCTATAATCCCTCCCCAGACCCCACCTTGTGTGGGAGCTTCTATGCACTGGGCCTATCCTTTTATTGTTTGGTGTGAATCTATGGTAGCCGTTTGTGTTGTTGGGATCTTTTTTTTTTTTTGTTATTTGATTTGGCA
>NC_041393.1:188037798-188052239 GCF_002162155.2 Triticum dicoccoides | reverse complement strand
TTTTCTTTTTTATATAGTGCGGTGTTTTGATGGGCCCTTCCTGGAGGTGCGATTCTGTCTTATCTGCTAATCAACTCACACATATGCGGGAAAGTTTCTTGCATTGCTGGCCACATGTACTATATTGATGCTACAGTGTCACATGTTGACGCTTCTTTTTTGCAAGGTGATGAGAGGGTGAGCGGGATTGATGTATTTTTATAGGCTGGTCACTGCCGATTGATTTGAGAAATCGTTGACCTAATCAAAATCATGAACCAAATCCAAAATTGGACACCTCAATCGAATGAGAGAACTCCTTAAGAAATCGTTGACCCGTCAAAATCGTTAACCAAATCCGAAATTGAACACCACAATTAAATGAGAGGTCTCCAAAATTAGGGGGTGCTGTTGAAGAATAAATTAGGATGACTGTTGAAGAATGATGTTACACATGGATGATGTATATCCATGCTCAGAAGAAGAGTGCTGTTATATAGATTGATTTATATCAGCTTTATGAATGTTGTGGCATTTGTTTGTATATTTTGCATGCACCACATGCTTTGAAAAATAGATCATTTGTGTGAATAGCTTCATTTGCATAAACCATGTATTTATTTGACAGAAATGCTATTATATTGTGTATTTGTGTTATCACTTACATAATTTTTCTTGTTTCACTAAAAACGTCCGCATGGCTGATGTTTCAAGTACAAATCAATGTATCGTGTTTCCCCTGGCACTAGCATTGGGATGCCTTGCCTCATGGAGACATGGACAGCAGCATAGGGCAATACCTGTTATAAGTAAAATAGGCTGTACTATGTGGGTGGATGTGCCCTACCGTGTCTTATGTGGGGGACTACACTAAAAATATTTTATCTGCCAAACCGTTAACCCAATTGATGATCTGCTTTCACCATGGCTTCATTGCCATGAGACTTTTGAAATTGGAATCCATGTCGATATGTTTCGACTACTTTTTTTTTTCATCTGTAGCTACCAGATTTGTTTCACTTATAAGATTTATAATAATTACGTTATCTGATTACGTTATCTAGTAACTAGCAGAAAAGACCTGGTAACTCAGCATTAAATAATCTGGTAACTCAGCATAAACAATCTGGCAAACACGTACTATTAATCTGGCAACTGGTGATGCAATTTTTTGGTGGAACATGGGAATTCTTTCCTACTTAGTAAGGTTGGAGTTGGGGCTGAGTTCACATGTGGGACTAACAACCTTCACCAATAAACAAATACACCCCTACCACATGTGGGACTAGTAACCTTCCAAGAGACATAAGTAAACAATGTACTTTTACTCACATGTGAGACCTAACACAAATGAACAAGTGTACTATTACTTTTATGTGATACCAACACTTATAGAAGGCACAAATAACAAATGCAGAAATGCAACTTCAACTCAAAATTATGCTCTTGTTTGCAGTTTCTCTTGCCAACCAAGTTCTTTTATTCTATATCACAGAACAAGAGAGTGAACAAATAGTAATTCCAAAGAAACGGTAGACCTTGTCCTTCTACCTGATCTACAACCTTGTGCAGTCAACTTACTAATGCCCATTCTCATATGTTTCAGCATTTGAAATGTTGTGTCTTGCAAAGGGTCTACTATGATCTCTTAAGATTCTCCAATGCCTGCCGCGTGATCTTTTGTTGTATTTTTGCACTTTTTAATCGTGAACCGCGTGCAAATGCCGCGGATAACAACATATTTGACGACCTCCTAAGCCAGCGATGCAACTCCTTGTATTTTTTAGTTTCGTAGCAACACACGTGCATTGTGCTAATAATGTTAATGATCTCAGCATGTGGTGAAGATTCTTTGCTTGCATGCATGATGTGCTTTCTCCATAGGGGAGGAGCACCATGTACAGTTCACTCCTTCCTTGCAGTTAGCTCTTATAGTATTATTAGCAGTTAGCGTGTTCTGTAGTAGTTTGGGCCAAAAAATCCAGGCAGTTTGCAGCTTCAGTACTGGCACCTGTTCCATATTAGTCCGGGCTAAAAAACAAATGACGTCCTCGCAGTTAGCGTGCTCATCACTTGATAGTTGGCTATTTCAGTCGGAGAGTTAGCATGCTACTTTTTGCATTTCGGGCAAAAAACGGACGAATGTTGTTAGTATTTTCAAAACTGCTCCATAGGGAATTTGGAAAAGTGTTCTACATGAAAAGTGAGGCTAATCAATATCTTTCAGTGATATATCATTTGCCACATTCCGTCAAATGGTTTGAAATTTCCATTCAAAATACGTTGAATGTTGATTTATGTAAGTTTTGTCATTTGAAAATTGCTCTTAAAACTGTGTGGATTTTGGGAAAATGTTCAAGATGAATAAGTTTTTCCTCATCAGCAACTTTCCAACGTTATATCACTTGCATCATTTCGATAAACGATTTGGAAGTTGCAGCCAAAAAATAGTGCCAGAGAAAGTTTGAGGGCAGTTAGCAAGAAAAGAACGTGCAGTTAGCTTTTTGTTGTTTCCAGCAGTTATGAAAAGGTTGCAGAATAGTTATTCTACAGAATAGCTATACTCCTGTTGTAGTATGTACTTCCACATTCAGTATATACCTCTTAAAAAACCTATTATACCTCTTTATCATTCTCAATATACCTTATTCATTACTCTTAGGATACCTCAATACAAGTTCTACGAAAAAATGCCTTCGGAGCCCTTAGTTTATACAGCATACCATTTTACGTACAAAAAACAGTTTATGTGTAAATGATGTAAAATATGCAGTCTCAAACGGGAATTTTTCATGGAACTCATTTAGGGTATCAATTAATTATTGATGAAGTTGTGACCATGAGGTCACGGGTTCGAGTCCTGGAAACAGCCTATTGCAGAAATGTAGGGAAAGGCTACCTACTATAGGCCCAAAGTGGTCGGACCCTTCCCCGGACCCTGCGCAAACGGGAGCTACGTTCACCGGGCTGCCCTTTTTTGAAGTATATTAAAACTGATAAAAAGGTCTAATCGATGTATGTATGTGGTATATGTGGAGCGGGAGTACATACTCCCAGGAGTATCGTCATATATATAGGGTGGTTCTATTCTACAACCAGCCTTAAGACTTGTAGAATACCTATTCCGCAACCACCCCTCCTGTACCAGACCCGCACCTACACAAAACCTGGACATAGCAACTAAAAAAACACACCTCAATCCAGCTTCCTCCCTATGCCAACCACCCCAACCCGTCCCACCCCCGCCCACCTTCTTCCTCCCCGTGCCCAGCACCCCACCCGACCAACCCCCTCCCACCGCTCTTTCTCCCCGTGTCTCCTCTACCTTTGTCCGACAGCTGGATTTAGGGAGTGTGCTGGAGCATGCAGAAAAATGTGGAGGGAATTTTTTAGTGAGGCTCAGGGCATCGACACTACGCTTAGCAGACACTGAAACTTCCTTTCTTCCACTTCATCGGTGTATGATGGAACTCGGCATTTCACTTCATTGATTCAAGATGTTTATTGTTTGTTAAACATATTAAGGTTTTGTGTTTCTATGCTTTGTGTGCCTATACTTATGAATTCTTTTTTGTGTGTGAATGCAGTTTTTCATGGATGACTGCCTTCAACAACTCATGGATCGCGTTGATGCTGGTGAGGGCGAGCTTTTGAAAAACTTGATGCTCACTGAGAGACTATCTAGACTTGTTCGGATGAGGCTTGAGATGCAGACACCTTACATATCAAAGTGGCCTCAAGCGCTGAGCATTCAGGTGGCCCGTTGTCTTTCTTTCATTTCCTCCCCTCCCATATGTGTTTTAACTAAATTATTGTGTGATGGCTACATGCCCAATCATATAATTTGTTTGGCAGTCTCAACCAGCAAATGTCTCAACAAGCTTAAAGCAGAGAGCAGTCCTTGTTGATGAGATTTGGCATGCTGCTGGAGATTCTGGATCAGATATTGATTGGTATGTGAAACGTACTGTGCTTGGTGGCATCTACTCAGCCTCAGAGGTGTACATGTTAACAGATAATTCTCCAGGTTTGCACCTTTTCTAAGTTTAAAACCCATTTTTTTTCTACTTGACAATTTACTCTAAACCAACATTAGCAAATTTAGCAAAGCTTTGTGACCATGTATTGTTCTGTGTAATGAAACTGGAGTAAGCTAAGTTTGAGTTGAAACTGGCAGTTTGGAATTATTAAGCTTTTACACTTAACTAGTTTGATTATGAGTTGTTTTCGGAGCTATGCGACTCGACGCAATAGTGTATACATGACAAAACAAAATATCTGCAATTTCTCATGTTCTTAATAACTTATACATCCTCGTGTCTCGTGTCTTTGTCTGGGTTAGCCTGTAAGACACTTCATTTCTTTTAGTAGAAAATGCTGGTCTTCTGGTTCTTCAATCTTGAAAAACATAATGATGGAGAAACAGGGTAAGTGGCGAGGGTTTCTCCTCCCTCCCTCCGCCCCTCTTCGTCCTTCCTTTTTTTCTTGCCTCGTTTGATGTGTTCTGTGACATGCAAATCCATCTCAGATGATCTTCACCACCATCCTACTTTGGCAACGAGCTGAACCTAGGAGACGTTTGGTTCCAGAGAAACACCCCATACGTAAAGGCAGTATTGCGTTGGTACCGTAAATGTAAATGAACAAAATTCAAACTTGTTTGGTTGCCGGCAAGAAATCAATTCGTCTCTAGACAAGAAAAAGGCTAACAAATCTCAAAGGAGCAGCCATGGTGGCGCTCCTTGCCTCTGCGGGTCTGGACTCTGGCGTGGTCCTGATCGGAGAGACGGACTCCCGGTACTGGGGCACCAGAAGAAGGGCCTGGCGGCTGCTGCGCGGAGAGTATCTTCTGATCCAGATGGGCGGCAAGACAACTGTCCAGAACTGCGCCACACCTGGGACGCCGCTGATGCAGTGGGAAGTCTGGCGACCCATGGTGAAGCCTCTGCATTTGAGCCGTGTCACCTGGACGTACACCGGGGGCTGGTTGGCGACCATGGCTAGCAGCACACCCGGCGGCGATGCCCCTTAGACGTGGTCGTAGCCGATGAACTCCTCGAAGTATGGGAATGGCGGGTACCATGCGTCGCTGAGCTCGTTGACAGCGATGTCCGCGTCGGCCTCCACGAAAACCACGCCCTCCCTGGTGCAGTCCACCACCAGCTTCCGGCCAGCCTCCTCATGCATCCAGCTGACCAGCATGTACTAGTGCGACAGCGCCTCCGCCATGGGCGCCGACTTAGTCGTCGACGGCAACACATCCATCAATAGCGGACGTGGCTTCGCGGCGGCGTGTGGGTCGGTAGCAAGTGGCGCGAGAGGTGAGATCAAATTGTTACAGAGTTCGTGGCCCTTCATGCGAAGGTCATAGAGAAGACGACATTAGGGAGAAGCATCGTGCGACGGTTTCTGATTACATAGGATATTGGGCGTAATGAGATTACAACTAGGCTGGGACCTGGTACCGCGTTTTCTGATTAGAGCATCTACAGCCGGGCTCCCAAACCCGCCCTATACGGCGGACGGTCCGGTTCACAAAAACGTGACCCAGCCGGGCGCCTCAAACCGGCCCTATACATCTGGGCTGACCGGCAGCCCTCATGTCCAGCCCAAATCTGGGGCGGATATGGGGAGGCCCGGGCGCTTCCGCCATGTCGGATCCGGTCCACGCTGGCCCACCTCGACCCCACATATATTCGTCCCCATCCACATCCCAGACCAAACCCTAGCCACTCCACTGCACTCCTATTCACTCCGCCCCCAAGCTCCGTTCCGGCGATCTCCGGCCATCTTCGGCATGACGGGCAGCGGTTCCGACTTCGAGATCTCCCAATGGGTTGACTGGGATCTCATCCCATGCGGGCCTGAGGATGGTCGTCCGCATGGCTCTCTGCCATGCCCGGGAGGAGTTCGCTCGACCATGGTCGGACTCGATCCGACGGGAATCTGTTGCGTCCGTGCAAATGGTGCTTGGATCCCCTTCGAGGCGTGTGATCGCGGCCTCACCGGATGTGGTGCGGTCCGTTTGGTGCCCCAACCCGGGTTGGTGATGCAACCCCTTTGGTGGCGCGTCCCGCCGTCGCGTCCAACTCTGAGTCGGAGGTAAACGCCTACGGCCCATCTGTTGCGGAGGTGAGGCGTGCCCGCCAACTGAGGTAGAGGACGCTAGAGGCCGTGGCAGCCCTCGTGGCCGACGCCGCGGAGGCGAGTCGTAAGCCGCCGGCCAGGCGGAGCCGCAACGGGTGACCGGCACCCCCAAGCGCCGCAACGAGGAGGCCTCGTCCTCGTCCATCATCGATCTCACCTCAACCAGCGACGTCCAGACCACAAGCTCCGACATGGAAGAGTAGGGCATGGGGGACGATGGCGCCTCGTGTCCCATGTGGGCTAGTCTGTGTCCCCTGTCCTACTCTTCCTCGCTGGCCTACTCTTCCTCGTTGGCGATCGGTCTTCACTTCGTGGGTCACACGGCCGCTGGAAATGGGCACCGAAGGGAACAACAAGGACGTGGTGGATGGGTGCCGGCAAAGATATAGACTAGGTTTTACTCGTTGCATGTAATTGTATGGATTTGATGATTTTCTAATGAGGTATCCGGTTGTGGAAGCGGTTTTTTGAGGGGTCCGCGTATGTTTATGGGTCGGATTAGCTAGGTTTGGCTGTAGATGCTCTTACGGCCGAGCCAATCCAAACAAGAATAGACATTATCCTTGACCACCGTAAACATGTGACGTTACAAATCAGTGAATCAAGCACTTCCCTAGATTTATCTTAGGCGTACTATTGTACTAATATCCTAGACAACATATTACGTAATCCACATTTTCTTTTTTCTCAAAAAGAAAATTAATCCAATTTTTCTTTGTGCAACTGATTGGAATATAGACTTGTTGATGATTTCTCTTTTTTGTGGGCACTTGTCAGAGTTTCACGACACATGGACATTTGTGAATCGCGGCATCAAAGATGCTCTTGATTTGCAGAAATCTTATAAGGAGGTATGAGTCACTCAAAATCAAACTGTATAAGTTGTTATAGATTTTTGCCAACCCGTTCTGGCACTGTTAACCTTGTGATCTGACATAATCCTCTGTACAGGTCGCTTATCTAACCGAAACCCTGGGAGCAGGGATCGGTGGCTCCATACAGGGCGTCCTGAACAAGGTTTTCCAGAAATGAAGAAACTTGCCTTTGCAGGCTGCCTTCTCGGCATTTCCGCCACCACTTTCTTATGTCACGTTAAGATTCTATGACATTGTATATACTAGTACTCTCTTTTACAAACAAACGCTGTTAGGGTAGCCAAGAAGCTATTTAGTCGGTGGTCAGAGGTCAGAGGTCAGTTGAGTTGTTGATTAGTCGTCATTGCGCAATTCAGCTACAGGTTGGCGAAAAATGTGTGAACTCTACAGACTCTAGTCCATGTGTCATGCGTGGACCGAGTTACTGCAAACAGAACAAGACTCTCGCGGCTTTGCATGCACACGACTTGGCATTTAAAACCTTGCTAGAAGGGTTGAGCGCTCTTTGCTGCGCTGATTGTGTTATTGTGTTTCTTCATAATTTTTACTTTTGTTTTAAATATAAGGTGTATAAGTTTTTTAAAAGGTTTTCTTTTTATTTACAATGCGGTGTTTTAGTGGGCTTTTGTGGTAAGATTTTGTGTTATCTGATAATGAAATCAACTAATACTTATGTGGGGACTTTTTTCATCCATGGCTGCATGCACTATATTGATGTACAGTATCATATGTTGATGTTTCTTTTTTGTAGGTGATGAGATGGTGCGTGATATTGATATGTTTTTATAGGCTGGTTGTTGCCGATCAATTATAAAATTTAATGACCCGGTCAATATTATGAACCAAATTCAAAATTAAATACCTCAATTAAATGTGCAGTGAATTAAAAGAATTGAATAAGAGCGCTCCTTAAGAAATTGTTGACCCGATCAAAATTATGTGACCTAAATTTTTAAATAGAAAATCACAATTGATTGTGGTGCCTTAAAATTAGGGAGCATAGTGTATTCACTAGATGGGTTAGACGCGCTTTGCTGCGAGTTGGTGTTGGTGGGTTTTAAGATTTTTTTTACTCCTCTTGTCTCAAAATTCATGGTGATTAGTTTTTTAAAGGATCAAACCTCTTGAAGTTTGACCGAATTTACAGAGCAACATATCAATATCCATAATATTAAATCATATCATTAGATTCATCACAAAATTAATATTCATATTTTATTTAATTAGTATTGTACATGTCGATATCTTTGGCTTTGGACTTGTTCAAAGTTAAAGAAAAATCACTTCTGAAAAAATGAATACTTATATTTTAGAACCGAGGAAATATTTAGTTTGGTGTGTGGGTGAGATGATGGAGTGTGTTTTCTTTTTACTTATACTACGTTGTTTTGGTGGCATTGTGCGGTGTGATTCTACATTATCTGCTAATCAACCCAAAATTATACGAGGACATTTTCTCTGTTGGTGGATGCATGTACTATATAGGTGTTATAATATCACATATTGGCCCTTTTTTTTAGGTGATAAGAGATTGCACCGAGTTGATACGTTTTTATAAGCCGGTTGTTGCCGATTGATGACTCAGTTAAAATGTGAACCAGTTCCAAAATTGAATATATTAGTCGAATATGAGAGCTTCAAAATTAAGGAGCACAAATAAAAATAAAATAAAAATTAAGATAGGGAACTCTTTGAGAAATTATTAACACAATCGAGTGTTCCATTTCTAAATTGAAGAGCTCAATTGGATGTGAGACTTTAGAAATTAAGGATCATAGTGCTATATAGAAGGTTAGAAGTGTTATGCGTCATTTGTGTTGTCCGGATTGTTTTCTTTGGCGTATAAGGAAGATGATAGAGTATGTTTTTTTTATAGTGCGGTGTTTTGGTAGGCTCTTCCTCGAGATGTGGTTTCGTGCCATATGAAGGTACCTCTGGCCACTGATACGCCGGAAACGTATTTATATTTTTTTTATCGAAATATGTATGTGGCAACCGTGTGACAGATTGCAAAACTGCCACACCATCTCATCAGCGTCCACGGGCACGATCCCACCTGGCAGCCCCGATCGAACCGCACCGTTTCGCTTCTCCCGCGCACGATCCCGCCTAGCAGTTCCGCTTCTCCCGCGTGCGCGATCGTGCGATCCTTTTTTCCTCTTCGGGCGAAAAAAATTAGCATTAAGTGGGGTTCGATCCCTCGACCAACAGGTTCTCATGTAGGCTAAGTACCACTGGGATAATTCCATTCGCATGTGCACAAGCAGATTAGCTAAGTATTCAGGTTGTCAGAGTTTAGATGGATCCAAACCAAAATTTGATTCATCTCATGCTCGCATAAATAGAAGAGACTTCACTCCAAGGTTACATTGGCGTGTGACACAACGATGGCCACGGCAGCGCCAAGGTGTGCCTAGGACTAGAAACCCCCTCCCATCCCCTTGGATTCGTCACCAATGGCGGCCCAGCCGAGCGACCCTGCGATCTGATGATTTTTGGTTCATCCGGGTTGTCGCGTAAGTGTCTTACTACTACCGAGAGATGCCACAAGTTCAGCAAGTCCTCTTGACCACATTTCCTGTTGGTTGAGACCCTCACAATCTCTCTCGCTCTCCAATTTCAGTGGACACACATGCAGTGTTTCAAACGGACGCCTGCTTCAGAGTTTCAGAGAAAGACCAAAGCAACTGAAAACAAAGGAGACAGTAGTATTTTGGTTCTGGGCAACACATGCCCTTTTCAGTACAAGGAATGCCTGAATTCTGTTTCCAACGGGTGCTAGTATTTTGGCTGCTATCTACCTGTTGCGTGCTTTATTAGTTTGCAAATTCCATGTCCGTGCTCCTTCATGCTACTACTATCTGCTGCTATAATTTTCGTGGAATTTACTCCCAATCTTTCTTTCTTGCTAAGAAAAAAGAGAAGGTAGTTTCCAAAAGAATGATCTTTTGTCGGGTAGGTATCTCTCTCACTCGCAGTAAACTGCCCCTTGAAAATGTTCCTTGCACTGATCCTGATAACGTAGGTACCATCACCACAGTAATTTTGACCCTAAAAAATTTGTTGAAAAATATAACCTCGGTAATTTTCTCAGTAAATAGTTGATAATATATGCACTACAAACTAGATAACTTACACACAAACACCACAGTAATTTTGAGTCGCGAGTAAAAAATGTTGAAAACATACATTCAATAAATTTCGTGTAAATAGGACGGTCATATACGCATCATAGATTTGATACCTTATGTCTAAAATACCGCAATATTTTTTTGTTGGGTGGAAAAAAGTTGTTGTAAACATACAATGGTAATTTTTTTGTACATACCATGGTAATTGAAGCACTGCGGACCTGTTAAACGGCCTACAAAGACCATGATAACTTTTTGACCTTGGGAAAAAAATTGTTCAAACATACACCCGCTAATTTTTTAAAAACATGGTAGTATAAGCAGCTCATAACCGATAGCTTACATACAAACACCATGATAACTTTTGCCCCAAGAAAAGGTTGTTAAAAAATATACCCTCACTAACTTATTTGTGCATAGTATGGTAATATACAACTCAAAGACCTGATAACTTATATCCAAACACCTCGGTAATTTTAACTAGGAGAATAATTATTGCAAATTACCTCAACAGCTTCTGTGCAAATAACACGGTAATGTACGTCCAAACACCATGGTAATTTTAGATAGGGAAAAGCTTTATAGAATACTCGCGGTAATTTCTATGTAAATAGCATGGTAATTTAGGCCTCGCAAACATGATAATTTACTTACAAACGCTGCAGTAATTTTGACTAGGTGAAATTTATTGGAAAAATAACCTTTTTGAAAACATGGTAACATTGATCAGGGGACGGTTTTTGAAAAATACATCCCCGATAATTTATCTGCAAATATCATGGTAATATATGAAGCCCATACCTGATAATTTAAGTACAAACATGAAAAAAAGCTATTGAGAAACATACCCCAAAAAGTTGAGTGGGAAAAGCATGGCAACATTAAAACCTCGTACCTGATAACTTATATGCAAACATCATGATATTTTGCATCTGAAAAGGAGTGAAGAGTACGCCCGGGTTTGTGAACCGCGTGAAACGTGTAGAAAAAATGATAGAACTAGGACGCATTGTTCTAAAATCCGTACAAGTGAGGCTGCCGTTCGGATTTTCAGTTACTAATCACTGTCTTTTTATGTTTATTCTCGTCTCAGGAAGATACAACTAGCATGTAAGTTGTATGTAATCAGTTAAGTGGGCTAGTGCAGCTGGATGTTGCAACTTAGTTTTGTATGAGAGGGTCTTGGTTCGAATCCCGTTCAGCGCCATTTTTTGCGTATTTTAAACTACAGGCCCAAAAAAAAACTAGAGAAGATGGGATCGAAGCAGGGCGGTCGCTCGGGAGGAGGTCAGGTCGAAGGGAGAGAGTGGTGTGGTACTTTTAGCAATCTGGCACACGTGTGTCAAATATCATAGTCCTTTTTTTTATTGTTTTGTACTATGTTTATATCATTTTCACATGGTTTTGGCACCAACTTTCTTTTAACTAACCATTAATTGAGTTCTCAATGCCAATTGTTATTTTCTGTATGTTTTTGAACTTTTCAAAAAAAATAATTTTACGAGAGCTTCAAAAACTTTGAAATAACTCAAAGAACGCTTTTTTAATCTGGAAGCTCCCGGAGACACAAGAGGCAGCCAGGGGACCCACATCCCTCACGCGCCCCACTTCGTGGAAAGAGGGTGGCCAACTGCCCCACGCGTCAGTGACCCCAAGTCCCCCGACTAGTTAGTGAATCTGAACTACTTATAGGGGAATGTTTATTAGGTAGCCCCTGGAGATATTTTCGTATGTAGGAAGCGGCTGTTCTGATCCCGAGCTCATATGAGCTCGGGTGAACAGTAAAATTAAAAAAATTATTTTTTAAATAATTTGATTGTTGTGAAACATTGATAAATGTTTTGTTAGCTTGCCAAATTTCATCATCAGATGACATTCGTGGAAAATGTAGCAAAAAAAATTGATACTCCAAAATGTTATTTTCAAATGCATTTTGGAGCATCAATTTGTTTTTTTGCCATATTTTTCACGAATGTTAACATGATGAAATTTTGCATGCTATCAATTTTTTTTATATTTCACATGAAAAAACCCAGATTTTAAAAATTACTTTTTTCATTTTCTTTCAATTTTACTGTTGACCCAAGCTCACATGAGCTCGGGATTAGAACAACACTTCCACGGTATGAAATCTACACTGCTACAGTGCTATACAAGAACACCGTTAGTATTGATGAGTTACTGAATATCTACATAAACACCTCTCGCCTCCCTGATTAGGTCTTATACTAGTGTTACGTCATAGTATTAACTAGATGACACCCCTCGCGTTGCTGCGGGATTTTGTAGAAGATAATTGCTGCATTGAAAAATATTTAAACAATGATGAAATGATTTTTTTTTCTAACAGAACCATCAAGATTTCAGATAGAATTTCACCCAAAAATTTGACATGGCATTTACTTATGTCTGTACCACACGTCACTGGAACTGGAACATATATACTAAGTTTAGGTAGAAAGGATGTGCAGCTGGTAGGTTCTTGCATGCATCTTGGTTCTTGGATGCATCTTTGACGATGTCCTGCATGTTGAAAAACAACTTTATTTTTGCAACTTTATTCTGATGCTTGCATGCATCTTAATGATGTTATGTTTCCCTTGCTTGGCCTGATTGCACAATGATATCTTTGTTGGTGGTTTCGCCTTCTGTAAGTTGAATGCTCCTTTTATCTAAAGAGTACCTGCGAAAAATGGTCATTTAAATTTCATGTTCAATCTGAACTGATTGAGTTAGTTATATTGAGAATTTCAAAACTATTACATATTTTGTTTTTTCTCGATGACAATAGCCGCAGGTTGGCAAGAGGGTGGTGTAATGTTGTTTGAGTCCTTTGGTCCGTTGATGATCGCACTGTAAATAGCAAAAGTTGGGTCATCAATGTTTAGATAGAGCTTGTAACTCCTAATTTGTGATTGATGGCAAACCTCTTGATACTTTTTGTAGATGGATGAATCATCTTTTCTTTGCTTGGAGATGGCTGGAAGTACTTCATGGTTAAGGTTCATATTTTATAGGTAATATATTGTTGAAATTAGGAAAAAGAAGATACTCTTTGCATTAATAGAAACTGTCTAACCTTTGCAGATGGCAACATTGGCGCATTGTGAACTGAGATGCTTTTCTTCGTGACATAACACTTGGAGAACCTAGATACTGAATGAATCTCCATTCTCTTCGGCAAGCGCCAAACAACCTCAATTGGTGAAATATAGCAACATTCTAGATGATTACCTATTTCATTGACTGGTTCACTTAATGAATCCGATGATCCAACATTACACTCCATTTTTTATCTGGCAAAATAAAAACATTTCTTCACATACTTGAAAATGTATTTATACATACCATCAGTGGACATTGTGAGGAACAACAAATCAAATATTAAATTCAACTCCAATTTTATTACAGGTTGTGCTTGGTCATAGAAATCTTTAGGGTAGTTTTTTGTACTGTCCTAACTAACCTCTATTCCAACCAGGATGCCTCGAAACAGATTGTAGCCAATATGTTGAACAAATACATTGCACGAAATAATCTAGACGAAGAAATTCTATGGCATGTACTATGTAATATGCACAAAAACAAACAGAATGTGCATATGCTCATTAGGTGTAAATAATCAAATTCAGCGGCGAGTCTGTGCATACCGATGCAAACCACAAGAGACCTATGAAACAACGAATCCAATCCGAGCAGCAAGGGATCTATGAACCATAACGTCAAGCACCTTCCAGTCCCGAGTGTAATCTGAGAAACTCAGAAACATAAGATCATGTCTATCCTAACTGAAAAGAGATATATGTTGCATTGCTTATTATTGAGACAATATATAATCATATAACAAAATTGACTTGCCCATCGCATAAGAAAATTGAGAGCTTCCTGTTTTCAAATAGAAGGAAGATGCACAATTATAAATGCTCAAAAGTTGTAAATCCATAATAAACTACCATACGAAAAATACCAATAGCTAGTCAGCAAGAACAATCGGAATATGAGAGAAGCATGTATAAATAATTAAATACCGAGATAAGTGCTTGTGTACCAATGTGAGAAGCAGGAGACGTGTGGAGGGATGAATCCAATCCGAGCAGCAACAGATGTATGAGACAAAAATTCAAGCACCTTTCAATCTTGAGTGCAATATGAGAAATTCAGAAGCACAAACCCGAGGATAAGAAAAAATAAGGGTGACTGAAGTGTGCAACTAGCAGGGCAGGACCGGTTGAATAAGCGTGGGTGGTGGATGACGATGGTAGTACATAGGGGCTTATAAACCGACTTTCCCCACAATTGTAGGGTAATG